>NC_134574.1:160679009-160990279 GCF_050947875.1 Dermacentor variabilis | reverse complement strand
GAACGTCTTTGACTCGCTCAGGCCCTCCGCGTGCGTGCGCGAGCTCACCGCGGCTTTCCTCTCCCTGCCCTCCCTCTCTATCTTATCTTTCTATTCCCTCTTTCCCGTCCCCCAGAGTAGGGTAGCCAGCCAGACACATTTCTGGTTAACATCCCTGCCTTGTCTCTTTATTTCCTCCTCCTCCTCCTCCTCCTCCTCCTCCTCCTCCTCCTCCTCCTCCTCCTCCAAGTTCCAAAGTTCTTGTTCAGAGGATTGGACACCAATCTTCTGCCCCTTAAGTTAAGCTTGTCGCTTCCCCAGAGATAGTGGTGGGCACTCAAATCTCCAGTGATCACCCACGACGGTGTAGTCGTTGTCAAAATTTCCCGTAAGCGCCTCGCAGTTGAGACGACTTGAAGGTGATAAGGAGGCTCCCACAATTGTGAAAGTGGCCTTGCTCTTCTTCACAGTCAAACACACGTACTGGTTTTCATTGTCAGGTGACACGGGGTGATGAACATACGCCAAGTCACGGCGTATAAAAACAATAATCTTGCTGCATTGCCCGTGGGTGGAGGACATAATCTACTCATACCCGGAGAGTCTGATGGGAGATCACACGTTTGGCTCACAAATGACAATAATGGCAAACTGATTCACGAATACAAGCTGTCCAAAGTCGGACATATATATGCGACTTAAGTCGTCTGGCGTTCCATTGAAATACGGATGCATTCTGGACCTCCTCTCGAAACGATGGCAACTGGCAGGCCATTCCTTTACCCTAGAGCCGCAAGCACTGGACCCAGGGCGTCCTGCACCTGCAGCGCGCTATGTGCTGACGGGGTTTTCATGTTGCTGAGTAGAACACGCATATCATTCATCGGTGACCGCAACACTATTATAACCAGGCGTTAATCAGATGTCATTGCATCAGCGGTTTGTAAGGGTGTCGATGGCGCTGGTATCCGATGTGTCTCCGTGGCAGGTTGTGCGCTTGGCAGTGCGGGCCACTCTGCGGGATGATCGAGCCTTGCCACTTTCTTCGTTATCGCGCTACCACTCATGGATGGCGCTCTGCGTTGTAGTAGCAGCCGCTTTGGCGGAAGACGGCGTGTTGCTTGTTGCGGCGTTTCATTGCACCCTTCGGTGGCGATACCGTCGCCGCCTAAGTGTAGCGAAAGCCTCTCTTTGTGTGGTATGATCCCGAACCATGCGCCTTGGAAACGCGAATTCCTTCCGGACCTTCGGGCAGTCCTTCGATGAGGCTTCGTGGGAACCACGGCAATTAAGGCACTTCAGGACAGTCGCGCGGCAGGCGTCTTCCGAATGGCATACACCGCGGGCACACGGTACTGTTCACACAGGCGCTTTTTACATGACCAGTCTTGAAGCACTTGTGACATTCCAGGTGCTTCGATATGTAAGGTCGAACTGCATAGCGGACATGTCAACCTCTGACCTGAGAGGGAAGGCAGTCTCCCTCAAACACAAGCCTCACGCAGCGTGTGTTTCCGAGTCTGGTGAGATGCGTGACGACAGTGCCTTCTGTTGTTGGCTTTATTAATATTCGCAAGTCGTCGGCCGGAATGGAAACGTCGACGTCGTAAGTGACGCCAACAGTGCAGTTAACGCCTGTAGGGATCATTGATCGCACTTTTACTTTGTCGAATTCCGTGGCATTTCGAAAACATTGCAGTGCGCGCTACCATGTAAAACGTTTACAGCCAGGACATTCTTCCGTTAGTTTGTTCTCATTCGGAGCGATGTCCTCGAGTAATAAAGAAAGAACGTGCCTGTGCAGGAGCCGCAAATTGGTCGTATAGGGTCCACGGGCAAGAAGAGAACAGTGTGCGGCCACCGCTGTGGCACATCCTTCACGGTCGAAGCACTTGCCAACGATGACGCCCGCGGCAGTCTTCTTTTTGCCTTTCGGCTCACGACAACCTTGAAGTCGTCGCCCGAGGAGACGCAGCTGTCCGAGTACAACTCGGTGGCTTCGCTGTCTGTGTCGCTTCACTCTCTCCCACGTTTCCTGGACGTAGACCGACCGGACGGCTGCGCGCCAGGAAAGTCCTCGGAAGTTTCTTTGTCCATTGCCGCATCGAGAGAGCGGCAACTCCCAGACTTTGCTAAGAAACAAAGCGAAAATGCAGAGACAACAGTGCCAGCATTCAACAATTAAGTTTATAAGCAATTACTTTACAGCACGTACATTGCAATTTAGAAATTGTAGCCGTGAAGTTCGCAAGGTGGATACAAATGGAAGGAATTCTCAGGATGATACCAGTTTTGAAATATTAATTCCACAGATTTGCGAATAAATACATCGGCGGTTCAGTCGCTTTTGTGATTCAATTCCTAAAACGGCGTTCTGTTAAAAAATCGCCGCCCAGGCACTCCGTACAGGTGGTTAACCATCGAACCTGAAACGTGCTGCCCCGGTGTTTATCCCGACGGTTCATTAAACGACGACTTGGTAGGCTGCCGAATCCTCGGTATACGCAGTGTTGCTTGCGCTCGGCTGCACGAGCCTGTTCTTGCGCCCAGGCGGCAGCATTGGCACGGCGTAGACGTGCTCGTTCCTGGTTCTGCTCGCGGCGTTGCTGATCGAAAGCTGCCTGCTCCTCAGGAGTACGTATTACGCGTGGCTTACCCATTTTGGAGCCCGAGAGAAACTTCTGCGCGCGCGCTCGGCTGCGACAGAGAGCAAGGACGTAACTACTGGCGCGGGCAAGTAATTGCACGCCTCTATTTCTTTTTTTTTTTCTTGCGCATGCGCATAGGGTTGTGCGGGAGGAGTTTTCTGCGTACAGGCGACAGACGGAGGGACGGGCGAATCGGCTAGCCATATATACAGCTTCGTTGCAAAAAGTAAGAGGAACGACAGTAGATTTTTTACCGGAAGTTTGATGGCACATATTTCGAAAATGATGTAATTCAGAGAAATCTTCTCCAGCGAATATGCGTTGCAGTCTCACCGGCTACAATTTCTAAATTGCAATATGCGCCGTAAGGTAATTAATTTGAAAACTTCACTGGCGGATTTTTGTTAATCAGTGGATTATGCATTTAGATTTCTCATGCAAGTAATGTCCACGCCTCTTCGAGTAGAGCAGCTCATTAAGGACTAGAAATGCGCCATCTGCCGCAGGTGATTCTTAAAGGTAACTTAGTCTTCGCAGAAACACCTGGTATATGGAACACACAATGCTTAGCAATTGCCTACAGCGCGTTACCGAGTCGTACTCTCATGTAATTACGCGTAACTGGTATTTTGATCAGTTTTTCAGTCTTTTCTGTTCGCAGTTTTCATTTCTGATGATAATACATTCAAATCAAAGTACTCGGTCGTTTCTTTTTTTTTTTTCCATTCTCGTCCCTATTGAATTGCCGCCACAGAGGATCGAACCAGTGACCTCACTGCTCAACTGCAGCACCCCATAGTCACCGAGCCACCATAGTCCGTTAGTTCCGCAGTTCATCAGTGTTCAAGAAGACGCTCGTAAAGTTATAGGCACATATTTTGCGATCGCTTCATTGACCGCAGCCCCCCCCCCCCCCAAAAAAAAAAGAATCGTAGCCTTCGACATGTTTCTGTCCCTCAGAGACAACTGTCGTTGAGGCACGGATTTCGACACCACCTATGATGTAATGTGGTGAATATGATGATCGAACACTACCCACGAACACCAGCGTCTGTAATCGTCTTTTCTGTTTCGTCTTTGTGTTTTGTTGCGCTGACAGATAATGGTCAACTATTAATTTATCCTCGAAACACGTACGACGTGCGCGGCTATGAAACATGGTTACAGCGCTAAGAAAAAAAAAAAACGCATGTTCACACTGGCTCCGTGCATTTTGCGCGACCATGCGGGCGCCCGCCTTGCCATGTCGCTCAGTCTCCTCTTAGCCCTTCCCCAGTGCAGGGTAGCAAACTGAATGGCTATCCTCCGGTTAACCTTCCTGATTTTCGCATCTCATTTATCGCTCTCTCGCTTATAGTTGTGTTTTCGTCTTTCTCAGCGCTGTAGCTATATGTTTCGACACGCAAGTAGCAAACTCGCCAATCCATCACCAATGATAACAACGTGCCCTTATTTTTTTTTTTTTTTCCTTTCCGCGTAGGCGGCTCTTCCTGCTCATATACATATTTTCTGAGGGAACAACGATTGGCGATGCGCTGCGGTTTACAATGACGGAGTGGAAAACAACACCAGCTGCGAAACGAATCACTCCCAATAATGCGGAGAAACAGGGAAACAGAAACATAAAAAAGAGAGAGAAAAAAAGAACGCATCATTATTTACAGCTTACTCAAGCTGTTCCGCTATAACTTACACGGTCGTCGCAAACGGAAAGACACACGAACAACAATCAATACCCTGCTGTAAAAGACAAATATTATGCGGGGCGCCAATTTTTTTACGCCGCGACTTGCCACTCTCTTAGAATATACATATATTAGCGGCTATAATGTTGCGCTGCTAAGCAAAGACGACTTCGTTGGATCAAATCACGGTCGCGGCGGCGGCATTTCGATGGAGGCGAAATGCAAAAAAAGAAGAAGAAAAAAAAAAACGACGGTGTCCCGTGCATTGGGGGCACGTTAAAGATCCCCTGGTGGTCAAAAATTATTCCGGAGGAACCCAGTACGGCGTGCCTCGTAATCACACCTTGATTTGCGCACGTAATACCCCAGAATTCAATTCAACAAACGCTGAGTCAGCATAGCAATAAGTTCTGTATGAATACCAACCAGGTCCGTTGGAATTCATCAACAGAGTGCACACCTACCCTCTGTTTTCCGCGTTAATTTTGCCTTGTTTCTCTTGTGATGAAACATATGACACACGATAGGCTTCAGACAGGATGATACGAATCACTGCAAACACTCAGTGTATGTTCCTATAGCGTTCCTATTGCATGATTGCGCATCTCGGAGGAATAGATTACACAAAAAAAAGCTTAACGAGCCATTGCAAACGCAAAGTACACCGTTTGCCGCTGCTAACGTTAGCTAAGCTGTTCAAAGGAAGAAAAAAAAACAAGTAGAATACATGGTGCAAGATACGATTTTAAGACCTGTATACGGCCTGTCGGTCGTCAGACCTCTCGCGATCGAACACCGTATGCATTATCATTGTGCATTGCACCGTGTTTTCTAAACCTCCATTTTTTTTTTTTTAACAGTCTGGCCAATTTTAACTGGGACACCCTATATAACTCGCTATAGCAAGCAAAGAGCTGCACAAAAGTATCGACTGACGCATCACGCCGTCTAAACGCCATGCGCTCGAGAAGCTCGACGTGCTACCGTGAATTCGTAAGGGCAGTATAGAGAGCGAGCCAAGCGCTGTGCGGCGAGCGCAGACAGCGAGGTTTCCTAACGCAAGGCCCGGACCCGAGGCCAACTGTCGAAGAAAAATGGACTCGCGTCTGGAATTCCGAAGTCCCGAAAGGTCGCGGTCGCCGCGGGAGGAAGAGAAATGAACGACGTTCGTTCGAGGGAGGGGGGGGGGAGGGATATAGTTGTTTGCGCAGGGCGTCACAGCGTGTTTTCCACTTGGGTCTCGGCCCCGCTGCATCCGAGATGGCAAAGTGCGCTGCAAGTTACACTGGTGCCCATAACGAGTTCGCGCAGATGCTGTTTACTCTCAAATTTAAGAGCGATGACCTTCGTGGATTCCGAAGAAGAAAGCGCGACTCCGCGGCCTCGCGATGCTTGCGAGATCGGGCGACGCGTGCGTCAACCGAACGCGGAGGCGGTTTTTCATGCCGCACAACTGCCAGTCGGTGCGCCGCTCCAGCTTCTACAGCGGACGCGCACCACCTCTGTAGTGCAGCTGCCCGCGCACGAGGGCTACTTGACAAAATATGCACCAAGAGCTACCAAGCTATACGAAGGGATCAGAGGGACAGTTATCCCCATGCTTGCCAGCGGCAACAGTTGCACCCACTGTACGTCCGGGGCTGGGGAGCGGGGGGCAAAGGGGAGGAAAGACAGGGAGGTTAGCCAGTGTAAGTACCGGCTGGATACCCTGTGCTGGAGAAAGGGGTAAAGCGAATAAAAGGAGAAAGAAGAAGAGGGGAAAAATAGAAATCGGAAAATTCACGCAGCAACGCGCTACTACGCGCTACAACACTCAAAGACGGTCGCACAATTCCCACGTCCTCAAAAACTTCAGCAAAGCCCTTTAAGGCCTTGAGTGCCGAAGCATGTCTTTTTCCTCTGTAAGAAAGCTTACAGAGCTTTCTCCTCTGTAAAGGGGCGATTGTCCAGTTTTTCGAGTGCGGTCACGAGCACTTTTCTTGGCACTTCGTAACGGGGACAGTCACGAAGGAGGTGCTCGAAGGAGGTCACCTCGCAGCGGCAGGTGTCACAAGGCCATAGGCTTCGTGGAAGATTTTAACGGCGATGTAAACATCCTCTCGACACTTTTAGGAACATTCCATTGCGCCTCCCTCGTTACATTTCAAGGAGACAAAAGACAATAAATAATCTGTGTTCGTGCCGACATCCTCGTCGTAAACGATGAGTTAGACAGGTGCTGTCTGGTGGACGATAAGTTCACTAAGCCACTACAGCAATTTCTCTATGCTTGAAAGGCAAGATTCACGAAAACAAAGAAACAAACAAACAAATACAGTCAGCCTTCGAGAACTTGTTTGTCGACGTGGGCTATGAACGCAGACCCTCCAGACTAGGGCTTCTGGAATACGTTAGAGAGTTCACAGAAATTGTGTCGCCGCCTTTCTTTATATCGCTCCGCCCGCATCTGCACGTTCAGAGTTTTTGTTTTTCTCTCAACATCCTTCCCTCTGCGTAGGGTAACAAAACGAACGTGCGTCTAGTTGCCTTCCCTGCCTTTCTTCCCTCGTTTTCCTGTCTTCTTTGAGCACTAAATATAGCTCCAAGGATCCCCGTCGATCCTGCTCAAAGCTGCCAGAGCAAAGTCTTAGTCGTGCATAAGAAATAAAGCAAAACTTAAGCAATCTGAATTTCTTTCGCCGGCCATAATGATTCACCAACACTCTCGTCATTTCGTCTCGGTATGCATTCATCGTGATAGTCAAGTGATAGTCAAGTCAGCTTTATGTCTCCAGCAAAAGTTCTGGAAGATTTTCCGGGGTAAAAGGCGCTCTACATAGGCAGCTTGAGAAAGCCCCCTGAAAGCCAATTTTACCAATAATTGCGCATTAATCGCTAATTTACCATTTAAGCAGCCGCGGCTGCCACCTTCCCGTCCGCTTCCTCGGTCATTTGCGCGCGTGTACAAGACTGGTAGCCCGGGGAGCGCTATAGCCAGCTCCACGCGTACTGTTTATTCACGCGTGACTTACGAAAACGGGGTATTTGCAAATTATTTCTCGCTCTTGACTCTCAACGCTCTGTATAGCCTTTTTGTTTCCTTCGTTTCCGATCTTTGAGTGACTTAGCACGTGCCTTTTTTCACCGTACAGAATACGCGACTGTGTTGCGATGGACATCGCGAAAGCCGTGAACGGTGGTGTTGGGGAGTGCGCACACCGTGACCCATCATGCACCGCGCGCACACCGTGGCCCACCTGTCGCCCTTCACCTCAGGGGTCGCGCACACACGCACACATTTGGCTGCATTTAGCCGGCGGGCTGCGCCGGTGAGTTGCCCCAGCCTCCGCGTGACGCGTTTTATTAGGGACTGCGGGTGAGAGAGGGAGAGGGGGTACAGACCGACCGGCGCTGGAGCACGAGAACAATTAGGCAGCGGCCGCGCACGATCCTATCTTTAGCGGCACGAGAATATAAAGCCCGGCGATGCGGTAACCGCGCCACGGCCACCCGCGCGTTTAAGTAACGCCGATCCGCCGCACTGGCGTGTGGCCGCCCAACCTTGGAACCGCCTGCGCAGGGAGGCCGGCGTGAAGAACAATCTCCAGGGGCACGGGGGGCGCGCCTCTGGCAATGCATCTTTTTTGTTTTTGCCGCGAATGACTAACTGGTTGAAGTGCGTGGTTTACAGCGCTACCGCGCACTTGACTTCTGGTAAAGCTCTTTTGAAATGGAAGATTCAGCTCGTCTAAAGCGAGCAGTCACGTTGCTGCTTAAACTCGGTTAGTGAGTGCAATATTCGGAGCACGCCATGCAGCGTCCCCACTTCGCTGTAGTTAATTGTTTGTGCCTGCGCCGTAAGATCAGCGGGTATGTGTCCTCGGAGGTGTGTGAAACCTCGAGAACGTTTGTTGCCAAGAGTACTCAGTTCCAAAGGCGTACTGTAATAGCCAGATATATCCTCACTTAAGTAATGTGCGTACGATGCGACGTACTGCTATTCGTATGTGCCACCGACGGCATCCAACAAGGGCGCCAACAGCAATCTCTCCGACCGGTTCGCGTCGAATGAGGCGCTGCGTCGTACCATGTGTCTCTCTGGGTGTGATTCATAACGACCTTTCTTGCGCGGACATCTGTTCTAACGTGCACCGAGGTCATTCGCTGACTATCCCTGCTTGTGAGTCGTGGAACTGCGCTCTTGCAAAGCTTCCAATTAGCACGTCCTTGCACGTGCAGGGACGGAGAAAAGTTTTTTGATACGAAGTGCAGAGAGGTCGGCCTGAGGTACATCCCTCTAGCCAGCTACTCCGCGCTGGGGAAAGGGGAAGAGGGAAGGAAATAGGACTATGGTAATTGACGATGATGAAAGAAGGAAGATGCGAAACATATAACAAGGGAGCCTACGGTCTACACCCGTATATATATATAAAGTCAAGTAAGGTCTCGATGCACCTACGAACGATAAAGGTTCGTGAACACGGGACCAGGTTTCCAGATCGACTACACAAGGCGCGGTGGAGCCAAGCATAGTTTCATGAAACTTAAGCGCCTCCAATTAAGAAACCCAACATTTAGGAAGATGCAGTGTCTGGAGCAATGACGCCGATACAAGCTCGTGGAGTTAAGAGACGGTACAGCTCGGAACGACTACGTCAGAAGAATGCTACTTAAATGTCACGGACATTCCGGGAGAGGTGCGAAAGGGAACGCTGGAGATGACCTTAGCACGAATGAAACTAATGAAGATCATTATTGGCGCGGAGGCAATCACGATTAACTCCGATGGCAAGAGGACACGAGGTCGCCATAAGAAGCCGAAAACAATGTCGACGGGCACCTGAGCGCCGAGATAACGAAAAGGGACTTGACTGATAGGGCGAAGTGGAAGGAACCCGTCAAAATCAGCGACCCAGTATCGAAATGAAGCGCGGATGAGAGAAGAAGAACAATGTGTTCTGCGCAGTCCTGTCCTGCGCATCGTAATGTACATTTTAATTTTATTTCATTCGGATTTATTTAATTAGGAATACCTTAAGGGCCTCACGGAAAACATTTGGTAAAGCGAGCAATTCGGTAAAATTCAATATACCATGACAAGTGATACACGAACTAGTAGAGAACACGTAATAGCACTTACGAAAACATGACGACCTCACTCACGAATGAAAAAGGAAGCAAAATTCCGCATCAGGACGGAGAAGAAAACCGGAAAAAAATATTAACCTTTAGAAATCTACAGAATCACATAGCTGCGCACGGTTGCCTCATTGCTGTGTGTTTATTTCATGTGAGGAGAGAAGCAGATGACGTCACAAGCGGACGCCGAGATTATCTAAGAATCGCGTATTACAAAAACAAAAAAAAATCTTTAGAGACATCTGCTTGGAGTTCCGCGAATACCACAAGTACCACTATCCACACAGTGAAAATATGCTCGTGAAAGTGCAGGAAAAAAAAAGAACTAAAGAATGGGCGAAACAAGCTTTGATTGACCAATTTTCCACTCTCCACATCGCACTGTTGCTGTGCGTCTAAGCAGCTTACGCATCTGTCCAACAGCGCCCGACTCAAGAATGCAAAACACGCATTAGCTGATGCAGGCTGCCGCAGCAGCAAGTGCCTGCTCCCTCCCCCCCTTTCTCGCTCCCCTTTCTTACTTCCACTATATTTCTCTCATAACTAAGCTCCGTCTGGCAGCTGCAGCGCTCAGGTGTTGCAGCTGCCAGACGTCAGCCCTTTTACTGAAATGCCAGCGAGGTTGAGACCGACTACAGTGCTTTTGTTGCCGGACTATGCTAGCCGAAACACGAGCTACAGATATTGCCTGCAGTTAATTTAGTTAACTACTTCGCTTAACTGACCACGCAGACTGCGGTGGCACGGTGTACTCCCGAGACTGGTCATCACACTGCGGCAGTTTTGACTGATTGAGTGATTGCTCGACCTTTAATTCTTTGTTTTGTTGTAGCGCGCAAAAAGAAAAAGAAAGAAAAGACGACGAAAACATGCATCGCTACATTTCTCCAATCAGCACGTTTGACCAACTCGCTAAAGCAAGAGCTCTGGTCCTGTATAAGGCTTACTTCAGAAGCTACATTTGCACGAACCCAATAAAGGTGGAACAAGCCGGCTTGTTGGCCCGATCTCCTGTCGTTAGATTCGTGCACGCATTCGTAGTAGAGCGGGTCCAGAGAGCGCGTCGGGGCAGCTTTGCCATGGCTGGACGTTTACTTCAAAGCGGGAGCAGATAGGCTCCCTCGACACGCTTAGCGAGTATTCGCAGGCTTCCCCGCCATTCTCCTAATTTCCCAGTCGTCCAACTCTGAACAGCTTCACCACCTTTACCACCCATACTGCCACTGCACCTGCACACAGATTTCACTCTTGGCCTATAAGCTCGGTGATCCCAAAGCCTCGGTGATCGGACCGTGTGTCCCTCGCGTCGTGCGCGGGCGTGCTCTCCGATGACTGCCGCGTGACCGCACGAGCTCATCTGTAATTCAATGCGTGCGCGCATTGATTGTGGTGGAGCATCGATTTGGCATTGAAACGGGATCGAGTGTAACGGAACAGCAGGACACGGACGCTGTTCGTCTGTCGTTCCTGTCTTGCGCCAGTTTCGCCCTGTTGTACAACACTTCTCTGCAATTCAATACGACTGACCGACAAGCACAACATCGCCACTCCGGTTGACTACGTCAATTTGGTACTTTAACTTACAAACGCCTCAACCGCGTTGTACACTGTATACCCCGTGGAATGAGTCCAAGCTTAAACTTAGGGCCAACTTTCCTTGTGGCCTGCCACAAACCTACACGCACAGAAAGAGACAAAATAAAAAAAAGAACGAGCTTGGCCCTTGTAAACGCTGTCGCGCCGATCGGAGTCACCCTGCGGCTCTCGACCCGAACCGCTCACGTGGAGTTCGCGTAAACGGAGCTGCAGCGGCGAGCTCTGCGTGACATTAGACGACGGCGTCCACACATTGCCGAACGCGTGCCCAATCCGACAATGACGCATCGAGTGCCAGGCCCGCGATTGTCTGCGCAGTGGACGGGGCGGCGGACGGTCTTCTTCGTGCTTTTACGAAGAGAAGCGCGTTACAGCCCCGGGCGTGCACGCATTGTTCCCGAGTCTTTTGATAGGACGGCGTGCTCCGCCGAGGGCGGAGAGACAGCGACTGAAGAGCCGCACGTAGGAGCCACGTGCTGTAAGCTTCTGCTCTCGTTATACAGGGACAACGACTCGCTGCAGTGACGGCGCAGCTATGTCGCGCGCGTGATGAAGAATTCATTGCAGTCATCGGCGACAAGCGCAGCGCGGCGGGAGAGAGCGCTACATAGGCAGCGAAACGCGAGGCAAAGCAACGCCAGGCAACGCGAAGTGTATATGGAGTGCAGCGTGGGGCAACGAAGTGGAGAATGACGCACATAAAGCAATCCAACGTGACGCCGCTCCACTCAGAACAAAGAAAAACAAAATATGTCTGCATATATTATAGCGCCTGTTCATGAGTGAGTGAGATAACTTCGTTTGGAATCCGGCGATGGGGAGGTCCGGGCATGGGGCCGCCCAGATGGCCAGTGGGAGCTGTCTATTGCTTCCGTACATGACACAAAAAATATACGCCATATCAGCACGCCAGGGCGCCCTATTGTGCCAAGCAAAAAGTCGTGATGCTAAAGCCAAAAGGCGAAGCAATTATAGCGATAGCAAAGTATTAGACAACAGCGTGAAGTCAGGTTCATAGTTGAACTAAACATTCGCCTGCTAAATAAATTGGCAATCGTATAGTGTCACGCGCCGCCACACAGGCAAACACGAACGGATCTCACTCGATGACTCAGCCTGACTCACTCGGCACACCGGTCAGTGTGGGTCTGAGTGAATCTCAGAGACGGTCGACTCACGAGTGAGTTCCCCGACTTACGGCCATGGGAATACATTATGTGTGTGGGACACGTTCGCTCGTGTTTATTCCTGGAGCTCTCCCGGATATTTATTTTTCCCCAATATCCTCCTGAGACCCGGGATGCATTTGGGTGCACAGATTTTTACCAAACTTTCAGAATAAATCAGGATGGTTATGAAGGTGAAAAGTGTTAAATGTTTTTTCAATAGCCGTGATAATTTAAGCTCAGCGCGATGTCCAATATATTGGACACTGGGATGCTACCCGGTCTTTCTTTACCCAGGGCGCACGTAATGACATACCGCGGATATTACGCAAAACTCATGTGCAAAAATATTTTAACAACTCAAAAGGCAAAGTATTCAATAAAGTACATAAAAAGAGCATTCCTCTGCTCAAAAAAGAAATTTCGCTCTTGTGTTCACTTCCCGTGGGCAATTTCAAAACACCTGTTTGTCCTTGGTGATGCAGAAGAAGTGCCGACATTTGGCGCAAAAGAACTTTGTTTTCATGTCGCAGCCCTGTAGTCTGCAACGGGCAGTGTTTGCAGTGTCTGCCAGTATTGAGTAGTGGGTAGTGCTCTTTTCTTGCGGTTCTCGAGGAGACAGCCGAGCCTGCTTTGATGGCGGATGTAACTCGGCTTCGTTCTCACTCTCCGTTTCATCCTGCTTCTTCCCTTGAGCCACGAGAGTCTCAGCAACAGATTGGTGGAACTGCATATATTTGAGTATTTATTTCCGCTGTTTCTTTACGGAGCATATGTCCCGCGTGTTCTGCACCCAGGAGTTGTTGAGGGCAATGTCGCAGAGGTGAAAGATGGCTCTGATTGTCCACTTGTTCACGCCTGCTTTTATCCTGTAGTAACTTATCATTCGGTCTGCCTTGTCAACAACGCCCATGTTGAAGTTGTACATGCAAACAATATCTGGTAGAGGGATATTGATATTTTTTGCCTTACGAGACCATCTGCGACAGTAGGTGTCTTGCGGATCGAAGCCATGGATTGAAAAAAGAAACGTTATTGGATTAATTCATAAGACACGCGAGGCCGGTCCCCCGAAGAAAAAAAGAGACGCAATTTCGTCCGCAAGCTGCTAAACGCCATCAGTACTCGCCTACTGTTCATAACAAGGCCATTGAAAAAGCGCGGTCAAAATAACCGGGTTGAGTCCTAGCGTCCAACGTAATGGACACGCGAAATCAAAGGAAGAGTAAAAAAAGGTAAGCGCGCGAATAGTTAAAATTTTGTATTCTGCGCGTACGCTGTTGTATCAACTTTAATATAAAATCAAAGATATGCCCTAAAAGCAGGTAGAAATACGAGAAACAGTGCTTACTTCTCCGGCAGCTGCCGTAAAACGCCGCGCCGCTTAATGCCGCCATTGTGGAACTGTATTTGAACGATGTATTTTCATCAATGCTGCATAGATGGCGCAAGCAGGTGTCCAATAAGTTGTACAGTGTGGTTTTATGAGGATGAAAGCCTTGTCACAGGAGTACTGTCTCATATCTGAATGTCCAATATATTGGACAAATCCCCATAGCGGGGTCTCAGGAGGATATAGATCCAACCTCAAAATCAAGCCTGTCAGCAGCCAGCTGTTTAAAAGGTTCCAGCACGTGGCCCGTACTCGCCGCAGAACGGAACATACGCCCGTCCCGGCCTTCCATCTCGCATTCTGTGCTCATGTAACACTGCCATCACCTCTCCTTATTTTCCTTACCCTTCCCCTCCTTCATGGAGTGCTTGGCATCACTCGGACACGGCGGATGGACAACGGGCCTTAGCGGGGCAAGCGGTCTGCTTTACTGGGCCTTAGTGTTGGCCTTAAACTCCCTCCTCCTCCTCCTCCTCCTCCTCCTCCTCCTCCTCCTCCTCCTCCTCCTCCTCCTCCTCCTCCTCCTCCTTCTCGCATTCGCGACGAACGGTGCGCTCGCTCAAACGCGCACTTCAAGATGATCGTTTCGTAACGGCTCAGCGCATACGACGGTCGACATTGACAAGCGCTTTGATGACAGCACGGGGTGCGCAGCTCAGGACATTTCATTCACGTTATAAAATAAATAAGCTGGAACGACTTCGTCTTTGTTCATGCCCCCTAACTCTTCAGTCTGGCAAATTCGTCTTGTCTTAGAGCTTAGACGTCCAGGTCATGCAGTTGTCTCTGGGCTGGATTCTTGCAACAGGAGAAATCCTCCTTCAAGTACAAATCTTGCTTCGGAAAATGTCGGTGTGTCCTGCTCTTGAGAAACTGGTCTGCAATAAGTTTATCGAAGTACTTCGTTTTCACGTTACACCGGCCGTCGTCCGGTGGCTTTGCCACTGCGCTGCTAAGCACGAGGTCGCGGTACCAAATCCCGGCCGCGGCGGCCGCATTTCGATGGAAGCGAAATACGAGAACGCTTGTGTACGGTGTATCGGGGTGCGCGTTAAAGAACCCCAAGTGGTGCAAAATAAATACGGAGTCCCCTACTACGTCGTGCCTCATAATCAGACCGTGGATTTGGCACGTAAAATCCCAGAATTTAATTTTCATTATTGATATCGCGTTGTAAGTTTAGCAATTAACCAGGAGCCAGCGTGCGCCGTTCTTACTTCTGATGGTCCAAGGATCCATTGTGAGTTGGGCGCTATCAAATTTAGCGTGAACTGTGACAGCGCAATTGTTCGACTGGCCAGAGATGAATGAAACGCGAATACTCGATGAAAGAAAGAAAGAAAGAAAGAGGAGTACATTTCAGTCTCACAACACGTGTCTCTTCATTCAGACCGCATGATCTGACCATTCGTACACAATGATGTGAAAACTACGCACGTGTCACGCGTATCTTCTGCCTTAATTGCTTTGAAATCCTTCTCTTAATCTTATTAGTCATCGCTTTCACTTTTCTTTTCTTCTGATATTTACATATGTTGCATTGCTTTTGTATTTCCTTTTCATGTGTGTATGTATATATATGCGTGCATATGTAAATATTTATGTATTCTGCCCCTACTGCTTGGGCCCCCATTTGGGCCTGCAGTGTTGCATAAATAAATAATAAATAAATGAAATACGGGCTGAGATCGCGGAACCGAGGCCTATACGAAGCGG
This sequence comes from Dermacentor variabilis, assembly GCF_050947875.1. Lineage (NCBI taxonomy): Eukaryota > Metazoa > Arthropoda > Arachnida > Ixodida > Ixodidae > Dermacentor > Dermacentor variabilis. The sequence goes on along the minus strand of NC_134574.1, from coordinate 160,974,978 downwards.
GTTCTGGTGTTCTGCTGGTACTAAAGAATACACGTCGGCGGACTGGGGTGTGCCGTAATGTAGTTAACTTCTCCTTGCTCCACATACAGTTGTTGTTGGAGCATGCTACAAAATTATTCGTGTTGAATATTCCGGCGAAATACACGCTTCGCGATATCAAATTCTCATTCCATTGTGTTGTGTTAAAGACACATGAATGGGGCATTACTTATACGCAGCGAATCTTTTTTGAAGACCCACAATAACGTTGCCACATGCACTCAGGCGTGCCTGGAACTCGATAGGCAGGTGATAGCAGCAACTCGGTGGACAAGGGCTTTCTTTGGCGGCTCTGGAAAAACACCGCGCAAGGCGATGTACAGTTGATCTTCAAGAGCCCTTCAACTGAGCATGACGCATTAAAGAGAAGCACAGATGTTCGTATTCGAACGCATACCGTTTCCCGACACCCTTCGCGCCTTCTTCAACGCAGTGAGGATTATCGACGTTCCGTGAAACGAGCTTTGAAGAAACGCGGTTGCTGCTGCTGAAGAAATGCGGACGGCTGTAACCTTGCAAAAGTGTTGCCGGCATTTGTAGTTTCACGAGCACCATGCTGCCATTTGCTTTCATTTCTGGCCATAAATTCCGGCGTTATTTAAGAAGTTAAGCCCCAGCTGGTGGCAATCCAACTTCAACCTTAGGTAAACAGTTTGCACGAAATGACTGACGGGTTGGTCGGTTCATTACCACAGAAAGAATAGCGCCTCGAGACGGGACATAAGCGACGAACCTCACACACGAGCAGCGCAGTGTGTGTGTGAGTGGTTACACGCGCACACACAATGTAAAAGCTAAGTGCATTGTGTGTGCGCGTGTAACCACAGCTAAGTGCATAGCGGGTGTTCTTCTGGTTGACCTCCCTGCCTTCCTGTCCTTGCTTTTTTCTCTCTCTCTCTCTCTCTCTAAGTGCATCCCTCTGATTGGCATTGAAGTCATGCAAGTTTCATTGCCAGAGTGGGAAGCGACGCTGTGCCCACTTGTCGCACCGAGCCATTCGCTAATCGTGCTCAAATTCTGAAAACGCATACATCACCATGCAAAAGCTCTGTGTCAACGTCACTAGCCTTGGACTTGCGTCAGAAAAAAAACCTCGCGGTCAAGCTAGTCACGAACTTCCAGTACGGAGTCTTTCAAAGTGAGATCATGGTTTGGGAATCACAAGATCATATAATTTGTCACTTTCGGAACGCTCCTGTATTTCCACTTCCGCGCGCAAATGGAACCGTTTTATTGGATCTCTCTCTCTCTCTCTCTCTCTCTCTCTCTCTCTCTCTCTCTCTGCTTATTTTTCAAAACAGAACTACGCGGCAACACCAGCCATCGACGATCGACACGTTCATCAACGGTGACTATAAGAGTATAAAGCGTCTCCCAAGACGCTGACTCCGTGCAGCAGGAGCAGCTAACCGTGTTCGCGCCAAGTGTACGAGCTTCAGTTTGCGTGACTTCTGTCTCGTTCTGTTTGCTACGTGCAGTGTTGTACCGGAAGCACTAACGTCTGCACGCAATTACCCGACCGCTTTCGCTCGACGAGTCCCTCCTGTTTCCCAATTGTTATGAGGAGACGCGCTGAACGCTACGCCCGCGCCTCTCTACCTCCGAATGGCTCCCGTGGTAGAGGGTGTAGCGGGACGACAGCAGCGCCACAGTTCCCTCCCATAATTTCCGAAGAAAATTCTTTGCACGGAACAGCGGCAGAACAAGGGCGCGCGAGAAGACGGTCCTCCTCTCTCTCCTCCACGCAAGCGCACGGCGACCGGAGCAATGCGCGCAAGTGGCCGCGGCACAAACTCGGACACCGCGCCAGTTGCTGCTGCCCGCACTTGTATCCGTGGCCCCATTGTCTCCGAGCGTAGGGCAAAGCGCGTTTGGAAACAAGGCGTGACGTATGTGCTCAGCTGTTGACGTTTATTTCGTTAACAAACGCCACGGCTCGTGCAACAGGAATTTTCCTTTTCGCACGCCCATGTCTCAAAGAAGTCTGACTGACAGTTTTTTTTTTAACGGCACAAACCAACACAGGGACAAACTACAAGGTGCACCGCATGCAGTGGAGAGCTCATAAGCAATTGAGACGACACCGGTGTTTCTTTTTTTTTTTTTGCAACGTGCTCCAGTAGTCGAGTACGCGAGCGCTCTTACTTGACTCGAATAAACATTTTGGAAGTTTCTGATGAACTTCATTTTTGTAGAGCTTACACTTTCTCACTGGCTGTGACAAAAAGCGTCATTGCGCTACCGGCACGACTTCACTTGCTGGACAAATGAAGATTTATTTAGGGACGTTTACCCGAAAAGATTTTACGCTAGTCTAAAAAGGGCGACGGACCACATCGGCAATTCAACACAAGTGGCGCTCGCGCCGACTGTCGCCTCGACACTAGAGGCATCGCTTAACTCGACAGCAAGGCAATCCGTGGAAGCGTACGCCATCCCCTGCACAGTTGTATAATACAATCGACCACGGTATGCGTAGTGGGAATGAGGATATGCGGTGACCATAAAACTGACTCACAACCGTAGCGCCTGCGGCTTAGGTTAAACGCACAGAGAGCGAACAGCGTAAAATCGAAAAGAAGCCACAGAAGTGAAAAGACAGCGGCACAAGCGTTGTACGCCAGCGAACTTTACGACCACTTTCGTCGCGCGTCGAGCGGGGCCCAGGTGTTCCCCGATCACGCAACGCGCAAGGACTCATATAAGTAACCTCGCCTTCGCGCGCGGTCTCTGCCCTCCTTTACTCGGAGCGCCGCGTTTCTTAACGGCCTTGCATGTATATACTAGCCCTGCACAACACGACTCGCAAGCACAAAGCGAGTCTTCGCGCGATCGAGCGCGAGAGCTCACGCGTAGCCGCGCTACCGTAATACCCGTACAACGTTCAAGGCACCTTTATAGCTTGGTGCGACACATGTGAGCTGTGAAGAGACGTTCACACACGTTATTCGTGCCTGTCCGCGCTTCACCACCGAGAGGCGTTGTTATGTGTGCAGCGCCGGATAGACTGCAGACAGTCGTCCACTACCGGAACAAAATGTACTATACTCTCAAAGAAACTCTCTGCTGAATATAATGTTCAGAGACAGTCCCTGGCGTCCGTTCTAGCGCACCTTGACAATAGACCATTGTCAGTTGCAACTATTTTCACATATCGCCGACAGAAGACATCGCAGCTGAAGGCGACGAAGGGACTACTTCGGTTTATGAAGGAGACGGGCTTGGACAAGCGGCTGTGACAGTGATATCACGTACCGCGCAAGAGTGACAGACTGTAACTAACGATGTGTGTGCCGTGTTATGTGCTCCCTATATCTTCTCCCCATCTTTCATCCCCTCCATCCCGCTCCAATGTGTAGGGTAGCAAACCGGTTAAGCTAAACTGGTTAGCCTCCCTGCCTTGTTTCTCTACTTTGTCCACTTCCTACCTTCCTAACGGGTATCTACGTTGCTGAACTTCCTGGGGTCAACGGGCCCTATGCGTAACATAATTTGGTGGTGGATCCTCGGTGGTGGACCCAGGGCAGCCTTCTGTCGACCGCAGCTGGCATGAGCGTTGCGCGTGCGCCACTATATTCGCAGTATAGCATTTCTGCTGCGTTGAGCTGCTTTGTGTATGTACCACTCTGAGCGGAACAGGGAGTAAAGCGAACGTTATCTAATTTTTCACTGGGTGCAAATCGTAATGCCGACGCTATCCCGTCGGTCTCATCTCGTGCGCAATCAAGTTGCGACACCTGCAGCGCCGTATGGCGACGCTCCTCCTCCCGCCAGCGTTGTGAGACGCCTGGTATGCTGCCAGGGCGCTGTTCCTGCAGCACCCGTTTGACTTGCGGGCTGTGTGTCGTCCGAGGAGTCCACGCACGACGCTAAACCCAATCCTATAGCTGTCAGTGCGTCACCCTTTCGGCGAAACTTTTTTTTTTTTTGTCATCGTACCTCCTTACCCCAACTGCACGGTGGCCAACTGGAACTATACCTCTGGTTGAACTCCTTGACTTTCTACGCATAAGTTCTCTCTTCCTTCTTGTATGCATGCATATCGTAGTTTCATTGTGATCATATCTTTTCTTCGGTTCAATTTGTCCTTTAAAGGTCAATCGCATGAACACAAACCGTTCCTAGTGAGAAGACCGGCGGTGTTTGCCGTTTCTGTGGAACCTTTCGAGGGCATTGTTGTAGTTCTCTTTACACGCAACACTTCAGGATTAAAAAGGCACGTCGAGCTGACTTTGTTGTGGGAGGTGCCCTTCGTGCCGCATCGATCACTACCCCCTGACGTTGAGACATTTGACGACGGAGGCAAGGGCATCCTGGCCTGCCAAATCGGCCGTCGCGAGTCTGTTATAACACCTTCGGGGTGAGAGCGGTGGAAAAACGTAGAAAGGGCAATAGGGGTGAAGCGAGAAGAAGCAATAAGTGCGGGGAACGTTTGAAATAATCCAGACGTTCCTACAAAGAGTTAGATATTTCTATTCGATTTCACGACAACGCCATCAACATACACCCGCCCTCACTCAGGGGCCCTCGATTCACACACACTTGGGCGTTATCGTCTTGAGAAGAGATTTGTATAAAACAAAGAAAAGATTGTGGAGAAATACCGCAATGACTTGATTTCGAGACCAGCGCCAGAACAATTGCACCATCGTACAGACATCGCCTGTTGGTATCGGTGCACTTCATGTACCTATTTCCGGATCGGTCGAACTCTGCTGCAACGCCATGTTGCTCTGTCTTGCTGATTACTTGCATGCAGTCCGAGCAACAAGTGATCGACGCTGCAGATGCTCGGGCGCGGCGGTCGTGACAGGGCGAGGCAATTGTCTGGAATCGGGTCACGGTAGCCGCGGCCTCAAGTTGCCCTCACATCCTTAATCGGGCGCGCTTTCTCGGAATCACTGCGTTCGGTGGTTCTTGTTGGCTTTCTCGTAGCAGCTGTGTGGATTGCGTTTCTTTGCTCCTGCTGTTGCTGCCCGTTTCGCTTCTCGAAAGCGCCGTTAATTGCCACGCAGCCCCAATCGGTGTTCACCGCAGGCTGTCACGGGCTTCCTCGAAGTCGTTACACAACTCTCAATACTTGTAGTTCACGTGCGTGAACTGACGGGCGCGTGTACTAATAGATTTCGCGGAAATCACATTTCATCATCATCATCATCATCAGCCTGGTTACGCCCACTGCAGGGCAAAGGCCTCTCCCATACTTCTCCAACAACCCCGGTCATGTACTAATTGTGGCCATGCCGTCCCTGCAAACAAATCACATTTACAAAGAAATAAATAAAGATCGAAAAGCCAGACGGAGAGAGAGAGAGAGCTTCGTGGCGCGAACTGATGCCGAGGCGCTACTTTGGCGTCATTCTCCCTCCTGCACCTGCATCATCGTCCCTCCTTCTCCCTCAGCGTGGTTTTGCACCACGCCCGCAGAAGCCACTTGCGTCGTAATTACTGGGCGGCTCGCTACCACTCAATGGTCAAACCAATGTCATTGCTACGCACGCACATTTCGCATTCTTGCGACGGCCAGTGTCAAGCAGCTATTGATTTGTCGAGTTGATCATCGCGCCAGTATTTTTTTTCATCGCGGTTAGCCTTCTGTCGAAAGCGAAGGCCCCGAAACGCGGTCCGTACGTCGGCACACGAGGCCGGTCGTTGCCAAAGTAGCCGCAAGTCTCGATACGGTAACGCCACGAAAGAGGCGCCACCTGGTCAGCCTTTCCTCGCAGACTATAAAGAGGCTTCCTGAAGGGAAGGAAATGCCGACGAGGCCCCCCTCGTCTTCCGTCCCCGGCGCCGTTCAGTTTATACACAATTCGAGAAGGCGGCGTCGGCACTAGCAGCAGCAGCCGAAGCAGCAGCGGCAGCAGTTCGCCGCAGGGAAGTCGTCTATCGTGTCTTCTAGGAAGCCACCGGGAAAATATAGTCACGCACGGCCTCTCAAGTTTACGCTCTGGCTCCGCGCTATATAAGAGGCGGAAATGAAGCGCGCAAAAGAGAAGGTCAACACGCAACTTACCGGCGCCCACACCGCGGGCTCCTGACCGTGAACTGGATCGTTGAACCCCGCTCGACTGTCGGGCCAGGCTAAACAGGCATAAAGAAGGAGGGGATGCGCATTAAGCGTGGTGTGTTTAATAACGGAGCCTCGGCGCGCTTCGCGAAGAAAGCGAGGCTGAGCCTAAGCGGACTCTCGCAGAAAGCGAAGGGGTGTGTATATAGAAGCGGACAGGCGGCCAGCAAAAACAGTGGCGCGGCGGCGGGGTTTATGGAGCGCCCGAAACCATTCCTCGATTTGCCGACTCTTCCGTCGCTTTCGCTTCTCTCTTTTTTCTTTGTCTTCTGCTTTTTTTCCGGGCGTCGCTGCAGCGGCGTCATGGCGCGCTCCCGAGGAGCGTCGGCCTTCGCGTGGATAGTAACCGCTTCGTTACCCTATAACACCACGACCGAGCCAAACATCCCTCCTCCTCTGGGCGCATCATTTCGCAGCTGTTGGTGGACGCGCGCGCTGTTTGTTTCTCTGGCCGTCTCCTCTCGCCTGTACTTCTGCGCTCCTCTTCCCAGTGCGCTCTGCTCCCTCCAGGAACAGTGCAGCGTCGTTGCAGCTAAGAGGCGTCGACTGATCACGGGTTCGCGGAGCTGCACGCCATGAATCGTCTGCAGCAGGAAGCAGACGAAGCCCATAAAGGCGACACTAAAGCCGGAAATATAACTCGTTCAGCGACGGTGTACACACTCGCTTGCGCTACCTGTTTCCTTCTCTCTCTCTCTCTCTCTCTCTCTCTCTCTCTAGTATAGTGGCAAGAGAAACAGAGTTAAACGTTTAAATATAATTCTGATGTTTTAATGGCCAGAATCACGACATGATTAAGAGACACGCCGTAGTATATATAGGTGGACTCGGGATAAATTTCAAACAACAGGGGTTTTTGACAGTGCACCCAAATCTACGATGAGAACGGAGCGTTCTTGCATTTCGCCGTCATTGAAATGCGGAACCGTCGCCGCCAGGCCCGAACCCGCGACCTCGAGATCAGCAGTGCTATACGGCATGGCCACTGGGCTACCGCGCCGGGTAAGACACAACACCGGAGACGTTAGGCTTGCGGTAAAAAAAAAGAAAGAAAGAAAAAAAATGAAACCGCACCCTGCGTACTCTGCCTCGATTTCCTCCCTTTCTCTCTCTCTCTCTCTGCGCGTGCGCGCGTGCGTGCGTGTGTGAGAGAGAGAGAGAGAGAGAATGCAGAGCAGTAAGCCTGATGTAATATATCCTCTAGCCTACTTAATAATAATATAATAATAATGTAATTAATAATATAATAATATAATAATAATATACCCGCTGTTTATATTTTTCCGGTAATCACCTTTAGTTGACGAGTTTCACCGGCTAACCACTGCTGCGAGGTTATCACTAGTCGCAAGACGCACATACACGTGCATATCGGCGCTTTCCTGAATGTTGTCAGCGATTCGACAACAAAAATAATCACGTCTTAATCTCAGAGTGCGTGCGCGCGCGAATAGTGTTGCACGTTTCTCGAACGTACGCGAGCATCAGCGATTACGCTAAAGTAACGCTAGAATGTTCATCCAATGGGGTTGGATTCCTGACTTACAGTTGTGCAAGTCCCCGAAAGTACGAGGTGCAACATCTTGAGGCAGAGAAACGAATTAGTTAGGAGTTAATGCTGGGAGCCTTCGATGATTATTATGATGTCGCCATCTTCGATCCTTCTACAGCGTCATCGTCGCGCGTGATCTCTCGTGCAACCGACTCGCGAGGAGGGACGAGATGGGGGAGGAGGCAGGCGCACTGTCTCGCGTTAGCTCGCCTGCTCGTTCGTCGCGCGAAGGCGAGGGAGAGGGCGCGTTCTCTCGAAGAGAGAGAGAGAGAGAGAGACAACTTCATGTAGTTGCCTGCAGAACGACACCATGACTAAATGGCGCCGTGACGCGGGCCCTGACGTCTTCTCAGCGGGTGGTCTCTACTCAACTCCAGCGCGTGTTACTCCCGCGGTTGGTCGCCCTGTGGGGCAACGTTCCGTCGGTTTCGCTCGGCCTTTGTCTTTCAAGAGCCGCCGAGACCTGCTGGACGGCCCAGGTTTGGCTTTCGTGGTCGTAGCATTCCGCCGCAGCCGCGAGTCGCGGAGGAATCGTTGTACTTGTCGAAGCCTCATTGGGGAACTTGGTGCAATCCCATAGGATGTGCGTCAAGGTGGCCCTCTCCCGCTGGCACACGCGGCACACATCACTTACATATAATTTAGGGTATAGATGAGTCATTAATACTGGGGTGGGTAAAGAACCAGTTTGCAATTGTCTGAACAGCACCGCCTCCGCTCGGCTCAGCACCGGGTGCGGGGGTGGGAAAGTCCTTCGAGCCAGGCGGTGGAACTGGGTAAGTTCGTTGAACGTCGTTATGCGGTCCTTGGCACTACACCACGTTGGACGGTCGGTTGCAGCGGCGCGGTTGGTTAGCGCTCGCGCCACTGCGTGTGCCGTCTCGTTGTGGTTATCGTGCTTCTCGGACGCATCGTTGCCCGCGTGCGCCGGGAACCACTTGATTCTAACACACCGATTCTGTCGTTGCAGGTCAGCCGAGCACAGAACGCGCACAGCCTCACCGCACACTTTGCCCTTTGCATAATTCCGCACTGCACTTCGGGAATCGCACAACACCGTCTGGCACCCGGGGTCGGCAATGGCCAGGGCAATGGCCACCTCCTCCGCCTGACACGCCTCGCGGACCCGTAAGCTCGCCGCTGCCCTCGTCGCGCCGGACGACGCCTCGATGACGGTAGCTACGAACGCCGCGCAGTCTCCCTGGTATTCTGCCGCATCCACGAACCTTGCGTGCTCGTCCTTGGCGTGAAAGTCGATGAGGGCCTTGGCCCTCGCCGCTCTTCTCTCCTTGTTGTACTCCGGGTTCATGTTTCTCGGGATGAGGTCCACCCGAATCCGGCGCCGGGTTCCGTCCGGGACAGAAACGTCGCTACTCGCCGCTTTCGCTCCGGGCGTGAAGCCCAAGTATTGAAGTATGCGCCTGCCGGCTTCGGTCATAGAGAGCCGCTCCAGCTGGGCGGTCCGTTGCGCTTCCGCAATTTCGTCGAGGGTATTGTGTACCCCCAGGCTCAGGAGCTTGTTGGTGCTCGTACACTCGAGTAGTCCGAGCGCCGCCTTGTAAGCTCGGCGTATCAGGGCGTCGATTTTATTCCTTTCACATTGCATCCAGTTGTGGAAGGCTGCAACGTAGGTGACGTGGCTGATTACGAAGGAGTGCACAAGCCGAATCAAGCTTTCCTCCTTCATCCCGGCCTTGCGGTTGGCGACCCGTCTGATGAGACGTATTGCGTTGGTAATCTTGGCTGTAAGGCGGGAAATAGTCTCGCCGTTGCCCCGTCGCTTGTCTATGATCATGCCGAGCACCCGGATCTTGTCGACCTCCGGGATCACGTGGCCGTTCCTCGTCACGATCTTGATGGCCTCGTAATCCCTCGCTTCGCTCTTCTTACGTCTGACGTATTTCGGTGGTAACACCAGCAGTTCTGACTTGCTCGGTGAGCAGATCAAACCAGAACCGTTCAGCTGGTCTTCAATCGCGTCGACGGCTTCTTGCAGCGTGCTCTCAATGTGACCATCGCTGCCTCCCGGAACCCACAGCGTGATGTCATCGGCGTAGATGGTGTGCCGGACGCCCTCGACGCGAGAGAGTCGCTTGGCCACCCCGATCATGACGAGGTTGAATAACAACGGCGAGATGACCGAGCCTTGGGGGGTCCCGACACTGCCGAGCCTCTTCTCTTGGAGCCGTAGATCGCCGGCGCAGAGCTCAGTAGTCCGTCCCGTCAGAAAGTCCTTGATATAATTGTATGTTCTTGCGCCCATGTTGAGTCTGGACACCTGGGCTAGGATTGCAGAGTGCTTCACCTTGTCGAAGGCGCTCTGCAGGTCCAGCCCCAGAATGGCCTTGTTGTCTTTCGTTAGGGTATCTTCGTCAATTATATCTTTCTTCAACAGAATCATCGCGTCTTGGGTGCCGAGGGAACGCCGAAACCCGATGATCGTGGTGGGGTACAGTCCCGACTCCTCCAGGTAATCCTGCCACCTACACATGAGGACGTGCTCCAACACCTTGCCCACGCAGGACGTGAGCGAGATGGGCCGGAGGTTGTCCGTGTTCGGCGGCTTGCCTGGTTTGGGGATGAGTATGGTCTTGGCAGTCTTCCACTGCTGGGGCAGTGACCCCGCACTCCAGCACTTGTTGTAGTAACCGGTGAGGTTTTCGATGGCCATATCGCTGAGGTTCTTGAGCGCTCTGTTCGAGATGTGATCCGGGCCGGCCGCCGACTTGCTGTTTAGTTCGTGCAGGGCCGCTCGCACCTCCTCGACGCTGATGTCGCGGTCAAGCTTCTCGTTGGCTTGACCGCCGTACTCAGGATGCCTTTCCGTGGGTGTAACCGGAAGATACTTGCTGTTTATGCGTCTGATTACTTCAGTTTCCCCGTTTTCCTTGACTGCTCTATGAATGATCTTTGCGAGGCGGTCGCGTTGGTGGGACTTTGTTTTAGTCTCGTCGAGCAGATGCCGCATCAAGTTCCAGGTTTTGCCGCTATGCATCTGCCCGTCCGCAGCATTACAGATTTCGTTCCATTGTTGCGTGCAGAGCAGCCGACAATGAACTTCGATGGCGCGATTCAGCTCCGCCACCTTCTTCCTTAGGCGCCGATTTAGTCGTTGCTTCTTCCACCTGTTAAGGATAGATTGCTTTGCTTCGAATAAGTGCGCGAGGCGGCTGTCAACCTTGTCGACCTGCTCATCCGTTTCTATGATTTTGGTCGCCTCCTTGACCTTCCCCGCGATGTGAGCTGACCATTCTTCTATGTTATTGATTTCCTCCATCTCCGTTGGTAACAGGCTACGGAAGGCATCCCAATCCGTAAAATAATGTTTTCTGGTGTCCTCCGAGGCCTTGACCTCTTCCGGTATGGTGACCTCTACGATGTAGTGGTCGCTGCCGAGCTCTGACCCCGTGTTGCGCCAGGAGATATTCCCCTTCTCGTCGTTCTTCACGAACGTGAGGTCCGGCGTCGTATCCCTGGACACAGAGTTCCCAATCCTTGTAGGATCAGTCGGGTCTGTGATGAGGGTGAAGCCCAGGTCTAATGTGTCTTGGAACAGGTCTCGCCCCTTGGCCAATTGCTTGTTATATCCCCATGCCGGGTGTGCCGCGTTGAAGTCCCCGCAGGCGACGAGCCTGTGAGTCCCCGCCACGGTACTGGCTCTGTGAAGGAGCGTCTTGAATTTTTGCTTCCAGTGTGGAGGGCTACTGTAGACGTTAAGCAGAAAGGTGCTGTTCTTTTGTTTCTTGCCCGTAACGACCTCGATGAGAGTGTATTCAATTTTACTATTGTGCAACTCGTGCTCAATGAAGGTGAGTCCCTTGCGAACCAATGTGCATATCCCTCTGCCGCCGCTGACCTTTGGAGACTTGGCGTATACGCGATAACCGGGTAGCGACACTGTATCAGTGCGAGTCTCTTGTATCATGATTGTATCAGGCTTGTTTGCTACTTGTGTTATGTGTTGCTGCAAGACTGCCTTCTTGCTAGCGAAACCGTTACAGTTCCAGTGCCAGGTCACGAGACCCTTCACTGCGGTAGTTGTTGTTGTTGGTGGAGCGGCCATGATTGTTGCTGATTGTACTGCCGCGTTATTTGCTGTATTGCGTTCGTTAACTGCTGACACGTCCGCTCGATGGCGGCGAACCTGTCGTTAATCATCGTGGTGAACGTTGTCTTAATATAATCTTCGAGCCCATCGAGGTGTTCCTCGACTTGGTCGACCTTGTCTTTCAGGTTGTCCACCCGGTCGTTGAGCTTGCGCTCCTTCAGGTTCTCGATCGCTCGTCTCTTGGGTGCCGGTTCCTTCTCAGCGGATGTTGATGATAAAGCGCTGCTGATGCTGGGTGTTGGTTCACATGATACCGCTTGGGGCGTTTCGTTATTGGTGGAACGGGTCGTGAGAAGCTTCTTGATTTCCATGATCTCGTTTGCCATCTTGCTAATAGTGGCCTCTTGCCTACTGACTTTCGTCTCGAGCTCGTTGTTTTTGCGCCTGAGTGCCTCGTTGTCTTCCTGCAACATCCTCATCGCCTCGTCTTCCCTCGTCTTGCTCTTGTTGTTGCCATCGACGGTCTTGCTGGTGCTAATGGTCGTTGCGGTGGTCGTTGCGGTATTGGAGGTGGTGGTGGTGGTGGTGGCACCCCCCTGTGCTTTCTTGGCACCGTGCCTTGCTGCATCGGCCCAGCTCACGCGGTCACGTGACTGCGATCGCTTGCGGCTAAGGCTACGCTGTCTACTCTCGCTGGCCCTGCGCTTCGAGACGGAACGTGACGCTCGGCGACCAGCTGGGCCGGCAGGTGTTGCAGTTGCTGACATCAGCGATGGAAATTCCTCAGCTCTGAGAGATGTTCGCTGTTGCTGCTGCGCTTGTTGTTCGGCCATCTTGCGCTCCCATTGTCTCCTTGTAACTACGTATGGGACCTTGAACCTATTCTTGCAAACCTTGTCACCGGTCAGATGTGGCCCTCCGCACAATCGGCAAGTGGGGGTACAACTATGGTCTTCCTTGGGGTCAACGGCCCCGCAAGCAAAGCAAGCCCTCACGTGAGGGTTTGGACAAACGTCGCGGCGGTGGCCCACCTTTCCGCACTGCTTACATACATCGAATTGTTTTCGATATAGGCTGCACTTGGTGAGAACGGGACCATAGCACACGTAATTCGGGACCTTCAGGCCCTTGAAAGCCACGATGACTGTGGTCGAGCTACCAATCCTCTTCGCGCCAAGTGCCAAGGGATTTCTCGAGTTTACAATGTTCCGGTCGATTGCGGCCGTGGAGTCCTCTATTGGGATACCTCTAATAATGCCTTTAACGGTGCCATATGGCGCGGTTTGATATGCGCCAACCACGTGTTCCTTGCCGCCAATGCAGATCGATTTTATTTCGGCGTAACGTGAAGCACGTATATCGTCGGGGGTACTCACCACCATGATGTTTTGTTGCAAGTTGGGGCAGAAGGTGTCCGCTGCTCCATCCTCCCTTGATACGTTCGCCGCCGTCATGATGGCTGATGCCACGGTGGCGGTCTGGGTCCTCGCGATGTTAAGGCCTCCCCGAGGCCGCACTATCACCTTGGTCTCCTCCCTCGGTAGAGCGTCCGGCATCCTTGCTGCCCTCGTCACCGAAGCTTTCACGTTCCTGGCAAAGTTCTTCGTCGTAGGTCTTGACTGGTGAGCGGCAGTCCCCTGGCTGGCCAAGGTCTTCATACGCCGGCCTACATGCGACCAGTCTGCATTGTCGTTGAATTCCTCGGAAGAAATTTCTTCCCCTTGAGTTTCAACACACATCTGGCTAACGCCGGAATTCGCCGGGTCCCGAACAATGGACGTCTCCATCTCGGTCGACATGTTTGTATAGCCGCCGCCCGAAGACGACGGCCTTTCCTCGCAGAGGATGGGCCTGGCTATGGGCAGATCCAAGGTGTTCGATTAGGCTTACTGGAACGGCGCCGGCCTCCACGGAAAGTCCCGGGAAATTGGCGAAAAATCGTACCTTTGGTAGCCACCGGTACCGGTTGATGACCCGCACTCTCACAGACACAGTGGTAATAGTTATACCGCGGTAAAAAATAATTTAACCCTTTAATGCGTAACGCTTAGCTCCTGCTAGAGTTTGACAGCACCAAATTCCGATTTAACCGCGCCAAGTTTGGTGCATAGCGCTTTCGATACGCCGGAGCTATTAGTTGCGGGTCGTCCCGCAGGGCAATCACTAATCGCTGCAATTATTGAATTATATTTCAAATAACATTTCAATGCTATTCTTCGTACAGAAGCACTCTCCGTGGCTGGAAATGAAGGTAAACAATTCGTCCCAATTTTCTGCGTTCGGGCTTTCAAAGGTAGCGGACTCGCTCAAGATGTCACTCTTTCGGGACGTTAGGGCGCTCCGAGCCTTTCGCAATGCTGCACGCAATTAGCGCACCAGGGGCCTGCCTAACGGGGAAAGGGCGAGGAGGAGTTGGAAAGGGCGAGGCGGAGTTGCGCCCGCCGTCTCCCCGCGCGTTCGTCGGGCTCCGAGCCGAGCCTCTCGGCGGAGACGGCTTGTCTCGGTCGGACAAGGTGGAGGACCTATTTGTCACACCGGAAGAGACGTCGCGGCTTTTCTGCCCCAAAGGCGACGACGCCGACTTGACCGAGGAAAATCGAGCCGTCCGTCGTTCGACCGACGACCAACTGAGCTCGGTGAGCAGAAGAATGTGAATGAAGAAAAAAAAAAAAAAAAAAGACTAGGAAGTTTTGACGAGCGTCCCTTTAAAATGCAAAAATTGCTTGGACCGTGGGCAGCGACTTATCGAGAGCAAAACGCGTGCACATTCTTAAAGGCCTTCCTTGAGGACACGGATTTAGATAAGCGTTCATGATAAGCAGTCCGGCACATTTGTGTGTATAGGGTGTTTTTTTTTTTTCTTTTTTAGCGGCACCACATTTTTTAAAATTACCTGTAGCAGATCGAGCAATTCTGCGTTGAGCAATAAATTACTCGATGAGGCGGTCATTACTTCTATGAGAAATGAAAATGCTTAATTGAATAATTAACATAACTACACCGTATTACTTTGTAATTATTTACTTTACGGCATATATTTCAATCTACGAATTGCAGCTAGTGAGGTTGTAAGACATATCGACTTGGAATGAACTCTGTGGACGCCACCGGTTTCGAGATGTGCGCCGTCAAACTAGTTGTAGAAATGCAATGTTGTTCCACTTACTTTTAAATTAAAAAGGCGTATTACGCAATGAAGCGCGAAAGTCACTGGAACACCAAATGCATTCGGCGGACCCTTTGAAAGTTAATATCTCCAAACTGCTGTAGTTCTGCGAATTCGTTCCAAGTGTATACGCCTTGCGAACCCACCCTCTACAACTAGAAAATTTAAATACATGCTAGTAATTAAAAAGTTATAGTTGTAATAATGTTAATTAGTAAATTAAGTATTTTGATTTTTCGTAGAAGACAGACAGACAGACGGATTACGCATTCCATCGTTGCATAAAACACATGGAAAACAGCTTCCCGCGGAAAGCGCGAGTGCTTCCTCCGGTACGGCGCTGCTCTTCCATCGTTCGACAAGCGGGTTGCCCCACAGCGTGGGGTTTCCTAGCGCGACGGTGACGGAGCAAGCTTAGCGCCGACTCACGACGTCGTTTCGGGAGCCCTATTCCGGGCCTCCGCCCTCCCTCCCTGGCGGCCCTCTCACCCTCGTTCGCCTACCCCGTGACCGTCTGCTTCCCCACACCCGCCTTCTTCAGGCTAGGACCGAAGCCAGCAACAGCAGTTCCATGCTCAGAGCTGCAGAAGCAGCCAGCCACACATTCCTGCTGGAGAAACGGAGCGCACTTCCTCTCACCCGACACGAAAGCTCCGGCATGGAGGAGGAGGGAGTGGCTATAAAGAAAGGAGCAAAACCGCAGTAACTGTCTCACGGACAGCTCAACCGCGGTGTTTGGTGAAAAGGGTAAAAGCACAGCGAATGCGAGAAGCAAGGAATTCCAGCGGGTGACTCGACGGAGGCGCGCGGTAGACGCTTGACAGCCGTCGTTCATTTTTCCATACGCAAGAGTTGCGCACAACGGCATGCTGGAAGAGGATCTGCTCCCTGTAATCGTCGTTACCCCTGTAACGCATTCACGTCATAAGGTGCTTGAGCCAACGGAAGCACAGTTGCTCCGAGCACAGTTGGCGTATGCGTCTTCATGAACCGTTCGCGTATACCCGTGCACGAGTTTAGAACCGCCGTTTGCGCGCAGTGGCAGATACGACAACAAAATGCGTGTATGTGTAAACGACGGGAGCGCTGTGATGCGAGGCGTATGTAGAGGGCGTATACACACTGCAGGCTCGAATCGCGCAAAGCGGCAAGCGCAGAGGCTGGCTGCTACGGCGGCAATTTCGTGAATATGTATAGAACAGCCCTCGGCACAGAACGAGTACTCTTCGCTATGCTGAAGCGCGCATGCGCAGAAAGATTCCCCGGCTCCGCGCTGTAATCGCGCAGTTGCATTGCGCACCGAATATCCACATTTCCTCTTTCGTTCGTTCATCCTATGGGGTTGCAAAAGTAGGCGGCGCCTCGGGCGTTATCGAGTCGGCGAGCATTGGCACATCTCTGTAGACACGTGTTGCCGAAACCGTTGCCGGGTCGCGGGGGAGGGTGCTACGACTCCCCGAGGGATGCCAAGGGGGAGCCACGACCCAGATCTCCGCTGATGAGATCAGTGTCGAGGCAACGGAGACACAAGTACGCGCGCGCGCGGGAGGTTGCGGCCAAGGTTCGCGCGCGTGCACACACGTATCTACGCGCCGTCGGCAACGCTACGTGGGCAGGGAGCGCGCGATCCAGATTCACCGGGCGCGTTGGAAGCGACGTAAATAAATGAGCCAGGGGCCGATGCCGTGGCCCGTGTTCGCGGCTCGGGCAACTGGGGCGTTGGGACAGGAGCGGGCCACCAACGTGCAGAGCGGTGTTGAGGGGGTGGGCGTGACGTGTTGAGGGGTGTGCATGACGTCACGAGGCGTACAGCGGCGCGTGCTGCGAATTCCTGGAAGCCGTGCGACCCGTTTCCGTCTGTAAATGAAGACCGGGGGGCAAAGTGTAGGGAAAGGCCAAAAGGGCTAGATGTAGTTGCGAACAGGGGGAGGTCAGCCCAGATGTACTACGCTTGGCACGCTGCTACAGGTGTTCCGGATGAATAATGATGAAAAAAGAAAATGTGGCGAGGGAAAGCAGGAAATGCCACCTCTGTGCTTGCGACTTAATGGATGTTCAACAAACACCGACAAGTTTCGAGCGGGATGTAGGCCGAGGCTGTGCGTTGTCAGGCTGGCACCGGAGGTGTAGATGGAGTTTATTCAATTTTCGTTGCCTTTCACTTCACTAGGAACTCTCTCTCTCTCTCTCTCTCTCTCTCTCTCTCTCTCTCTCGTTCTTCCGTGTGGAATTTCAAGTGAGAAGCATGTCTTTCAGGCTGACTTCTCCACCTTTCCAACATTAAACTCAGTCTATCTTTCGACATCGTTAACTGGGAATTCCAGTAGCGCATGGGCCGGGGATATCACACTGGGGAGGCCGTCCTACCCTGCCGCAATCTTCCGGCAGTATACACACAACTCGCAAGACGTGATTAAGGCCTGTGTCGAAGTGTAAAGTCGATGGTGACCTCCTATAGGCATGCGGTGTATGGCACGTCATGGCCTTAAAATTATAATAACAATAATTGCAGCGCGTGTTTCCAGAAATGCTCTGTGACGGGATTGCTGATTTGGCGCATCTCTGTATGTATGTCTGCGAAATGCATGGCTTAAGCATTTTCGCGTCACCATTGTTCACTACGAAGATATAGTCTGCGACATCATATTCGTTCCCTGTCGATAGCGTTCACAATCGGCGCTGTACTTGTGAGGCAACAGGGTTGACGCGCACGGCCGAGATGTATAGATCCTGGTGCACGCCGTATACGTGGGAGAAGCAAAACGTGACAATAAAATTCAGAGTTGGCCCGCGGCCTGCTATTCACGTCCCGAAGGCTGCAGAGCTCGGGGCTAGCTATTGGTGATTGATGACGCAGAGCTATTGGTGATTGATGACGCCACGACCTTCACCCGTGCGCCCGCCTTCGCTTCGCGGCGTGTTTTATCTGGCACGTCTTGGCGGAGACGTAAAGCTGACGTCATGCCGTCTTATATGGCAAGCAGGGCGTGACAAAAGCTGCCGCTGACGACAAGCTGCGTCGAAGAGAGATTCGAAGGTCACGCTTAAGCTGCGGCAGACCGCGCGCACTGTAAACTGCACACAACGCCGTGTGATTTTTATAGCTATATAGTGAGCTCACCCACTTGTAAAACAAGTGTCACGCTATCCGTACCGTGAGTCCTTTTCCTTGGGGCGCGCCCAACGTGCCTGTTACATTTCGCCAATTACCGCATACTGCTGCACGAACAATAAAACTGGATGGCTGTTATATAGTAGCGTTCTCATTTCCTTCTTCGTGAATTATGCGCACAAAAATAAGGCTTTTTCCTTGACCAAAGACCGCATGGTTCATTAAAGGGTTCAGCGAGCGATATCGCGGACGTCATCGCGATCTGAGCTACACCCTCCCCCCCCCCCCCCCCCCATACACACTCTATTCCCGCGAAGTGTGAACACGCTGGATTACGGCCAAACGTTACTCGCCGCGTAAGGATAATTTACTACAACGCCGCGCCCGCCGCGGTTGTTCAGTGGTTTATGGCGTTCTGCCGCTGAGCACGAGGTCACGGGTTCGGTTGCCTGCCGCAGCAGCCGCGTGTGTCAATGCGAGCGAAATGCAAAACAACGTTCTCACCATCGATCTCCACATGTTAGTTTACTTACAAAGTTAGCAAGTTTCTGTCATGACAATGCAGGTTATGAAGCCTCGTCTATTAAAAGCACAAATGGAACATTAGAAGGAACATTATCATTGAACGCACTCGAACATTTCTACGAAGGCACGGGCATCCTTAACAGGTAGTAGAATAGTCCCACAATGGAACTATAACTTGTTTCTGTTATTTGTATTAGCGCTTGTATATTAAGTATTATACTCATTTGTATTCTCTGCAATGCCTCATTACTTTACATGCTCATCGCAGTCTACATCGCGGCCGCTTGTGTGTGTTTGTGACTGTTTACAAACTCATTGGGGGTGCGGCTTGCCTTTGCCTCTTATATTTATATGTTCGTGGGTGTATAGGACTGTGTAGTGTGGATTTCTGGGCCCTACGGCGTGGTTTATTTTAGTTTTCATTGATGTTTCTGCTATGCCTAAAGAGGTAGCCGTCACCATTAGAGGGTGCCTACATAGTGCATCTTTTTCTTTCATTTTCAATTCAGTAAACAAAAAGGAGGGGGGAGAGGGGGTCTTCGCCATTGTGGAGCGGCCCATTCCCAGTGGCACATGCCTAGTTACCAATTTAGGTCAAAGACGTTCGTTAAAGAGCGGCACATACACATACTGGCACATACCAAATGACGCAAGTAAGTATCAAAGAGGTTCATTAAAGGCCTGCAGAGAGCGAGTGGCATATAGGGAGTGCTCGGAGTCGACATCAAACAGTTTCCTTCGAACTGCGGTACATGCACAGTCCCGCGTATGTACAGCGACTAATGTCGGCGTGAAAGACGTTCGTTGGAGAGCGGCACGTATTTTCACACCGCCACGTGCTCAGTGGCCCAAGTTGGTCCGATGGTTGGGTTCGAACCCTGTTACCTCAGCACGGCAGCCTGACGCGCCATCCATTGGACCACGAACTTCCCAGTGACCCAGGTAGGCGGGAAAACGTTTAGATACAAACATACGTACATTGATACAAATATACGTATGTTGATACATAGGACCCGGAAAGTACGCGAAGTAACCTAATAATGCTAACGCATTAGAACACGGTGAAGTATACAATCATAAGACCTACGGTCTTTGGTGGTCAGATCTGCAACAACCGAACCTCCGTAAGTTTTATAAGCGTATCTTGCACCGTGTTTTCTAAATCTTTTTTTTTTCATTGAGCAGCTTGGCTGTAACGTTAGCCGGAACACACGACAGAGTGACCACGGAATAATGCCTATATAGCCGTATTCGTCGTACCCCGCAGAAGTAACCTTCTCTTGTTACCCTGACGTTATAAGGTCAGGGTAACAGCGTATACAGTATGTATAACAGTGTATAACAGTATGTAGGCAGTGCATACACTGCCTACATAGGTGCCCGCTGTATGCGCAGGTATATATGCTGCGTTTATCCCCCGCATCATCACCAGAGCAGTGACGATGGGGTCAGATTTGCATGACATATAGCATCGATCCTCTTCGTCGCTGATATGGAAGGCTTGACGGGTTCGAATCCGGACGGCGAGAGCGTCGTACCGCCCGAAGGTAATGGAAACCCGCCGCCGATGGAGTCGGTGTGAGTACCCGCGCTGTCTGAAGCGGTTTCATGTGGATGATGGACCGGGGTCGGTGGATCGGTCCCGTGACAGCCCGATGGCTGCTCGCTCGAATGCCAGCCACTGGAGCCGGAAACCGTCCGACGGGTGTTTCAAGCGCGCATTCACCGGTCGGACCCAACCGGGGCCGTTGCACCCCTGCCTGGTTGACCGTGGCGTCGGCGCTCGCTTGCCCGGGCGCTGCGCGGCGGGATCTGCGGGGGAGGCGTCCCCACACCACTCCTGCGCTACCAACGGCAATGTCAGAGGGCCTGCAAGCAGTCTCACGACTTATAGACTGCGCAAGAACGTGTTCAATTATTGCAATTGTCGAGGGTCGTTACTGCATTGTTACACACCGCCCTGTGTGACAATTCATAATCAATGCGACTTGTTTTTTTCTTTTGTGAAGAGCCAGTGGCCACGTTCGCTTTCGTTGCTCAAGTGTGGCTGGTGGGCGGCATCACACAGAGATATCTATAGTGGCCTATGAATGATGCCAGGGTTCTCGAACTTAATTCCCGCGGGTGCACGGGCGCTATCGTTCGTGAGGACGTACACTCTAAAAACAGTTGCACCCTTTGGGGTGTATAATTGTCCCACAACGATAATCGTCATCTGTCTTGGCCGCGTTTCCTTTCTTTAACGCTGCGAGCCGGGTACTTCCCGGTCACGAACGGCATGCGCGTTATCAGTGTGACGCAGCATTCTCGACAGGAAAGTAGCGAGCGCCGAGTGTGCAACTGTTTTTAGAGTGTACTTACAACAAGCGGCGTCCGAAACGTTCCCTGCTCGTCCAATGCCAGATGAAGAACTACCTCGATGTGCAAAGTCCGCTGGACGGTGAGCTACGTTGTGCTGAGAAGCGCGCCTATATGGAAGATTTGTGGTGGCAATTGCCGGTTTTGTGCGGCGGCACTGTGTTGTTGGTGTGCCATAGTGAAACGGCACAATCCACTTTCACTGTGATCACGTGATTCTCTACCACTTGGGTTCGGTTCCCACCGACGGCAAGCTCTGTTTTCGTTCAGTTTCAATCTAGTCACCAGGCGGCGATAACGACCTTTACTGAGAGGGTTTTACTGAGAGGATCTCAATAGTGGGGATGGCTCAAGCATTATCGGATATGTTACATTTTTCTGGATCATACGGTCATACCCGTGGTCTTCTGAAATCATTCTATGTAGTTTTGTACTTGTTTTACTCATAAAATGTTCTAAAATAAAAGGACACGGAACAGAGTCCGTGCCGTTCCATGTCTTAATTGTCCGTGTCTGCAGTTTCGCGCTCTTTTCATTTATTCCTCATGAAGCAAGTTTGTGGCCCGCCGATAAACACAGCTCTAGCTATCTGTTCACACCAAGAGGCAAGGGCGGATGGAAGCAGCCCGGACATCAATGCAAGCGGTCAGCTAGCGGAAAAGTGTGGGACGACAGAAGCGATTCCCCTACTCTGTTTATCCCTTTGTCCCACCCGCACGGCGCTGTGGAGGTGCCCTCGCAAGAGAGGCAGTAAGGGCGCTGTACTTTTCTCTTCGTTTTCGCCTTTGAAATCACTCACACATGACACAAGCGGTAGCAAAAACAGGGAGGAAAGAGAAAAGAAAAAAAACCCAGCCGGGTCTCGCGAAAACCGCGCAGTGACCGGAAACTGGGCGAAGGCGCACGCAACACCACAATAGCCGCGGCTACGGAGATGGGGCGGCACGGATGTATCAGCTGCGAGCCAAGAAGCGTAACGGCGCCGACGCATGCAACTCGGGAGAGGCGCCCACGCACGGGGTCCCAGAGCGTTATAAGCCGGATGCGCCGAGCAGATCCACTAAGCCTCGCGCGGGCGTTCGAAACGAAGAGGCGGGGCGCGAACGCGCCTATACGGCAGCGGGCGTAGTGCCCGGCGTTCCGGCCCGCTAGTTCTACATCTTTACGCGCGCGTTCGAGGAGAGCGCAGGCGAAGTCGCCGAAGAAACTTCATCACTTCGCAGCTCGGCCTTCATCACGATCGGGTTCAGAGCACGAAGGGGCCCGTACACTTTGTTTTCGTCCTGTAACTGCGAAGTGGAAGAAGTTTTGAAGGGTCGGCGATTAAATTTCTTTAGATTCTGGGATTTTACGCGCCAAAACCGCGATATGGTTATGGGGCTAACCGTAGTGGGGGACTGCGGGTTAATTTCGACCACCTGGGTTTCCTCATAGCGTGCACCGAAAACACGAGTACACGGGCCTTCTCGCATTTCACCCCCCATATAGAAATTGGGATTGATCCGCGGCTGGGATTTGATCCCGCGACCTCGGGCTTAGCAGAGCAACGCCAAAGCCACTATACGCTACCACGGCGGGTTGGGTCGCCGATCCGAAAAGTGTACTCAGAGAAGACAAAGAAAAAGAAAGGAAGGAAGGAAGAAACGGGAACGAAATGACAAAACCTGTCAAACTGACTAAGAACAGTAAGTGAGTAAAAGAAAAAGAAAACATACATCTGCGCGCGAATCATGCCAGACGTACACACGCTATGCGTGCGGAATATGTGAACACTCCAGCAACTCAACTTTCAATTGGCAGCTCGTAGTATCAGGTGAACGTGTCCTTTCTTGCGCCTAAGCAGCAGCACGTCGAGCCATAGTGTTCGATCAACCTGCCCCGTTGCAACATTAGTAAGATGCAGCGGGTCGCACGTCTCTGTGTTAAACCCAACTGGAACAGCGTGTCCGCAGCCTGACAAAAAAATGTGGCGTAGTGAAAAAATCTGGGCTACCAGCAGCACGACTACGCGATTTCAAGCTCGTCGGCTTTCGGGTTATATAACTTGTAGACGAGTATCACTGATGCGTCATGCGTAACTGATCCCCTAAAGTAATAAATCGAAAATAAAGACCCAGGTTGGCACATTGCTATGGTCGCAACGCTCAGCTGCCTCATCGCGGACTTATACATAGCGCAATAACTGTGAGCTTAACGTTGCTCCTTGCTGGTTCATACCCGTTGAAAGGTGTTTGGATCCGACCTGCTGGTACGATCTGTTGGGAACTCGGCGCTGACGCCCGTGGTTGTACCTGGGTCGCAAGCCCCAAGGGTAGCGTTGGCCTGGCGGCCTGGGGTACAACTGGAAGCATCCGAAGGTCCCGGCAAAGCATGAGTCGACTGGTAACAACGAAACAACTTGTTTATTTTAACATCGCAAAGAGTTGGTGGTCAGGTTTGACCGAAGTAGAGAGACGGGAGAGCACTTCACTCAACAGAAGAAATCGGAGCCCTCCCTTTTGCGTCCGGGGGCAGCTGTTTTTATACTCTCGCAGTTGAGGGCAAGAAGGAACCCCTCAAAAGACGAGCACGTGAATGTACAATGGGCTAATGGTGACGCACACTGTCGTAGCGATGCCGTAGCACCATGACGAGCACGATCTCGTAGCACCCTGTCGAGCACGATCTCGTAGCACCCTGTTGTAGCGCTGCCGGTCGGGCACAATGACTGTAATGAGAGGATGGTCCCTGCTTTGGCATCGCCTGTTTCGGGCACAATGACTGGAATGAGAGGATGGTCCCTGCTTTGGCATCGCCTGTTTCGGGCACAATGACTGGAATGAGAGGGTGGTCCCTGCTTTGGCATCGCCTGTTTCGGGCACAATGACTGGAATGAGAGGATGGTCCCTGCTTTGGCATCGCCTGTTTCGGGCACAATGACTGGAATGAGAGGGTGGTCCCTGCTTTGGCATCGCCGCAGTCGCGCCTGGAAACACCTGCCGATGAGTGTTGCGGCGACGACGATCGGGCCAAAATGTCTGCCGCCCCGCCGCAGTCGCGCCGGCAAAACCACGTGTCGCAGGCGAAACGCAACAGACCGCCCCGCCGGGGGAAGGAGATCCCGATGGACAGGGGACTGCATCCGCTGTCCGGAGGGATGTCGCTCGATGATGCTCATAACCGAAGTCGGGCGTCCCCCGACGTTTCTTGAGCGCAGCGCACAGAGAAGGCCTCGTTCTCTCGTTCAGGTTCGCACGGGACACTGCAAAGTGACTTCGGGAGAGTTCACATTTTTGTTCTCGTTCCCGGCAAGTGTTAGAACTACGCTGAAACTCAACCGCTCAGTCAGCAAGCACGGCACAACCCTCACTAAGCCCTGCCAGGCTCTTTCCCCTTTTTATACCACTGCCTAGTTCCTTACAGTAGTCTAGCATCACTCAGAACGCGTCCACAAATTGAAAAATTGCACTAGAAAGCATATCATCACTTTGAAACACTAAACAAAAGCAATATGTTAAAAAAAATCCTGCCTCAGGAAGAAAAACATCAGTAACAAACAATTTTGAGGCTGATTCCTACGTTAGGGGCTTCGACTTAAGCCATCGGCGTTACCGTTGAGACTCCCCTTTTTGTAACGCACCTCAAAGGAATATTGTTGTAAAGCGAGGCTCCAGCGCAGGAGGCGGCCATTTTTGGGAGAGATGGTCTGCAGCCATTGGAGAGGGCAGTGATCCGTCTCAATGATAAACCTCGAGCCGGCTAGATAGCATGACAATTTCTGAACGGCCCACACGAGACACGCACACTCTTTCTCGGTGGCGCTATACGCCTGCTCACGACTGGACAGCTTACGACTAGCATACAGGACGGGGTGTTCTACTTCTCCATTTTCCCGTTGGCACAGTACAACGCCCATGCCTCGCTCACTAGCATCGCACTGAACAATGAACCCTTTTGTATAGTCTGGCGATCGTAGCACAGGCTGGCTTGTTAGGGCACTCTTTAGGGCGCTAAAAGCTCTTTCCTTTGTCTCGTCCCAGACGACTGTTTGAGGCTCTGTCTTTCTTAGAGCATCCGTCAGGGGAGCCGCGATATCAGAGTACCTAGGGATGTACCTCTGATAGTAGCCGGCGACACCCAAGAACGACCGAATATCGGTCTTGGTGCGCGGTTGCGGAAAGTCTCGCACAGCGGCCACTTTTATGTCAGAGGGGCGGCGACGACCCTGACCAATCACGTGACCGAGGTAGACAACCTCGGCCTGTGCTAACTGGCACTTAGGAGCCTTTACTGTCAAGCCTGCTTCGCGCAGGCGGGTTAGCACTGCCCGCAAGTGTGTCATATGCTCAGACCAGGATGCGGAGAATATCGCTACGTCGTCTAGATACGGTAAAGCGAATTCTTGCTGTCCCCGCAACACTTTATCCATGAGACTTGAAAAACAGTATGGCGCGTTCTTCAAACCAAAACTCAACACTTTAGGACAGAATGTTCCCATTGGTGAAATGAACGCCGCATACCTACTAGCCTCTTCTGTAAGTGGAACCTGCCAATAACCCCTGACAAGATCTAGGGTGGAAATAAACTGAGCGCTACTAACTTTCTCAAGGCGCTCCTCGATGTTAGGGATCGGATAAATTTGATCCTTAGTGATGGAATTAAGCCTGCGGTAGTCGACGCAAGGACGAGGTTCCTTGCCCGGTACCTCAACTAAAATCAAAGGGGAGGTATAATCACTCTCACCTGCCTCAATAACACCGAGCTGTAGCATTTTCTTTACCTCAGCCTCCATAATATCGCTCTGGCGGGGTGACACCCGATACGCCTTGGATCGTACTGGCTCTGGGGAGGTAAGTTCTATATCATGAGTAAGTACCGAAGTCCTACCAGGCCTCTCAGAGAACAGACCTTGAAACTCTTGTAATAGCTGGTGTAGTTCGGTTTTCTGCTCAGGCGACAGCGGTGCTTTACTGATAAGGTCACTAATGACTTGACCGGTGTCTTCCCTGTTCGTCACTGAGCCTAGTCCCGGAAGCTCGACCGGAAGCTCTTCAGGAACGTTTACCATCATGCACACCACTGCTTCCCTTTGTCTATAAGGTTTGAGCAGATTACAGTGGTAAACTTGCTGTGCTTTCCGCTTTCCTGGCAGACTTACCACGTAGTTAACGTCCGACAGTTTCTGAACAATTCGCGCTGGGCCCTCCCACTGCACGTCTAGTTTGTTGTTTAGCGATGTGCGCAATATCATGACCTCATCGCCAACCTCAAAACGACGGGCCCTGGCTGTCCGATCATAATAAACCTTGGCCCTCTGCTGGGCCTTTGTCATTGCTTCACCTGACAACTCCTGTGCCCTTCTTAAGCGTTCGAGGAGCTTAAGCACGTACTCCACCACGACTGGGTCGTCGCCCCTACCTTCCCACGATTCTCGAAGCATGCGAAGCGGAGATCGAAGCGAGCGACCGTACACCAGTTCAGCTGGCGAAAACCCCGTAGCCGCATGCGGCGCGGTCCTTAAAGCAAACATCACCCCAGGCAGACACAGCTCCCAGTCAGTTCGATGTTCAAAACACAACGCTCTCAACACGCGCTTCATGACGGAGTGGAGCTTCTCAACGGAATTCGACTGTGGGTGGTACACTGAGCTGTGTAGCAGCTTTACCCCACACCTTTCGAGAAAAGTTGTCGTCAAAGCGCTAGTAAACACTGTGCCCTGATCTGATTGGATTTCCGCAGGAAAACCAACTCGCGCAAATATGGACAGTAGTGCATTAACTATCTCAACTGAGCTGAGTTCTTTAAGCGGCACTGCTTCAGGGAACTTTGTCGCTGGGCAGATCACAGTCAAAATGTGTCTGTACCCCGTGGCTGTTACCGGCAGAGGTCCCACAGTATCAATAACGAGCCGTCTAAAAGGCTCCGTAATGATAGGTACCAATTTCAACGGCGCCCTCGATTTGTCCCCTGGTTTGCCCACCCGCTGACAAGTGTCACATGTCCTCACGAAATGGTCTGCGTCCCGAAAACACCCTGGCCAATAGTACTCTTGCAAGAGACGGTCCTTAGTTTTCTTAACTCCTAGGTGTCCGGACCACGAACCCCCATGCGACAAGCGCAACAGATCCTGACGATAGCATTGAGGCACGATCAGCTGATCGAACTCCACTCCTCTTCGGTCTAGATACTTCCGGTACAGGACTCCACCTCTTTCCACAAAACGCGCAGTTTTCCTGGCGATACCTTCTTTGACATTGCAGCGCACGTTTTCCAGGCTGCCATCCTTTTTTTGCTCGGCTATCAAAGCCGACCGCGGCTGACTTTTAGCAACCTATCAAGTCCGTCTGACGTAGGCGCGATGAGCAAATCAGTAGATAGCTCTTCTAACTTTCCCGAATCGGGATTTTCCTCTCCAGTATCTGGCGCCTTCAACGCTACAGACTCAATTTTATTCAGTTCGGGCGTGCTCTGAATATCAGCTTGCTGCGCCTCTGACCCTTTTTCGTTGTTTGATAACGTCGGCCCCGCAACTACCGCCTTTGCAGCGAGCTCCCGAACCTTCGATCTGGTTAAGGCCTGAACACTAGCTTCACCAAACAAAAGCCCCTTCTCGCGCAGGAGGTGATCGGACCTGTTTGAAAATAGGTACGGGTACTGGGGGGGCAGCATAGATGACACTGCCGCCTCCGTCTCAAGCGCTCCGAAAGGTCCTTCAATAAGCACTTTTGCTACCGGCAGACACACGCTATGAGCTTCCACGGCTTGCTTGATCCATGCGCACTCGCCCGTGAACATATGGGGTTCTACGTAAGACGGGTGAACTACATCCATCGTTGCTGCGGAATCGCGAAGCACTCGGCACTCTTTCCCGTTCACGAGGAGGTCTCGCATGTAAGGCTCGAGAAGCTTCATGTTCTCGTCAGTGCTGCCTATTGAAAAAAAAACAACTTTTGGTGTTGTTTCCGGACACTGCGCCGAAAAGTGACCCGGCTTCTGGCACGTATAACACAAGCGCGCTCGCCTCATCTCGAACCGCTTTCTGCGTTTGGCTGCCGCCGTCTCTTTACGTTTGGTCGGACTGCTTTCGCTCGCATCCGCACTACGCGTGTCCCCCTTTGCTCTCATGGGTGTGAACTTCGGCCTCTCAAACTTCGAGCCAAATTCACCCTTTTGACCGTCCTTAGCTCCGCGAGCCCGACGCGTCACAAACTCCTCGGCTAGCTCAGCGGCTTTAGCCACCGTACAAACGTCTGGCCTATCCAAGAGCCAGTATCGCACGTTCTCCGGTAACCGACTATAAAACTGTTCTAGCCCGAAACACTGCAGAACTTTATCGTGGTCACCAAACGCTTTCTCTTCTTTGAGCCACTCCTGCATGTTCGACATAAGCCTATACGCAAACTCTGTATATGACTCACTTTTGCCTTTCTCATTTTCCCGAAACTTCCGACGGAACGCCTCCGCAGACAGCCGGTACTTTTTTAGCAGACTCGATTTTACTTTGTCGAAATCCTCTGCTTCCTCTCTATCCAAGCGAGCGACTACGTCGGCCGCCTCGCCGGGTAACAAAGTGAGCAAGCGCTGTGGCCACGTTTCCCGAGAGAACCCCTGCTTCTCGCACGTTCGCTCAAAGTTAACCAGGAACAAACCAATGTCCTCTCCAAGCTTAAACGGCCGCATCAGGTCAGTCATTTTGAACAATACTCGTTCTCCTGCACCGTGTGCCTGACTTCCATTACGAGCGCGTTCCATCTCTATCTCGAGACGCTTCATTTCCAAAGCGTGTTGACGGTCACGCTCTTCTTTTTTCTCTTGTTGCTCTCGCTCTTTCTGTTCTTTACGTTCACGCTCTTCTTTTTCTTTTTGCTCTTTAAGTTCGCGCTCCTGTCTTTTTGCAGTCTCTCTCTCTTCAATGGTCTCAAGGCATTCCGACAGCTCGTCATCCTCAGCCTCTAACTCAAGAATAGCCTTTATCAGTTCTGGTTTTCTTAGTTTGTCTGAGACATCCAGACCCAACTCTCTTGCAAGCTCCAACAATTTCGGTTTGCGCAACGACTTCAAATCCATGGCTGCTCTGAATGCTGCTTTCTCTACTGCTTACTATTGTCTTGCCGCAAACTAACCCGGCAGCAACGACAACCACAATTACCAGCTCTGTTTCTGACACTAACAAAAAGCCTGGCAAAGCTCAGAAGAAGAAAGTCCCGCACTCACCAAACCTCGCAGCCAAGAGTCCAGCGCAGTCGTTCCGCTGCAGGCAACCAGTCATCACACAGGGCTCGTTGCACTGCTCCCGGATCGTCGTTGAGCTGCTCAGCATACAGTCAACTGCATCTCTTTGCTGCTGGCCTCCGTTGTCGCGATCCCACCGCTGCCACCAGTTGTTTGGATCCGACCTGCTGGTACGATCTGTTGGGAACTCGGCGCTGACGCCCGTGGTTGTACCTGGGTCGCAAGCCCCAAGGGTAGCGTTGGCCTGGCGGCCTGGGGTACAACTGGAAGCATCCGAAGGTCCCGGCAAAGCATGAGTCGACTGGTAACAACGAAACAACTTGTTTATTTTAACATCGCAAAGAGTTGGTGGTCAGGTTTGACCGAAGTAGAGAGACGGGAGAGCACTTCACTCAACAGAAGAAATCGGAGCCCTCCCTTTTGCGTCCGGGGGCAGCTGTTTTTATACTCTCGCAGTTGAGGGCAAGAAGGAACCCCTCAAAAGACGAGCACGTGAATGTACAATGGGCTAATGGTGACGCACACTGTCGTAGCGATGCCGTAGCACCATGACGAGCACGATCTCGTAGCACCCTGTCGAGCACGATCTCGTAGCACCCTGTTGTAGCGCTGCCGGTCGGGCACAATGACTGTAATGAGAGGATGGTCCCTGCTTTGGCATCGCCTGTTTCGGGCACAATGACTGGAATGAGAGGATGGTCCCTGCTTTGGCATCGCCTGTTTCGGGCACAATGACTGGAATGAGAGGGTGGTCCCTGCTTTGGCATCGCCTGTTTCGGGCACAATGACTGGAATGAGAGGATGGTCCCTGCTTTGGCATCGCCTGTTTCGGGCACAATGACTGGAATGAGAGGGTGGTCCCTGCTTTGGCATCGCCGCAGTCGCGCCTGGAAACACCTGCCGATGAGTGTTGCGGCGACGACGATCGGGCCAAAATGTCTGCCGCCCCGCCGCAGTCGCGCCGGCAAAACCACGTGTCGCAGGCGAAACGCAACAAAGGGTGAATGAGCGCGAAGCGAATGCAGAAACACGCATAGAAGACAAACGTCAAGACAGGACATAAGACAAGCATTTGTCTTGTTTACGAGTTTATAACCGAGTCTTCGTCTTCGTTTCCCGCTCATTAATCTCTTCGATTGTGAGAAACGGGAAGGGGCTTAACCGAGGGACCCGATTATAATTAGTCATATCATAAGAAGCCAACAAACACCAAGAACAAGGTATGGAAAAGTACTTGTGCTTAATAAATGAAATAAATGAACTAAAGAAACAATAAATTAATGGAAATGAAAGTGAATGAAAAAACAACTTGCCGCAGGTGGGGAACGATCCCACAACCTTGGCATTTCGCGTGCGATGCTCTACCAACTGAGCTATCGCAGCGCCATTTCCCCATCCACTTTCTTGGGTATTTGTTTCCTAGTACAACCCTGGGAGTGTTATCCAGCGCCCTCACTCGCAGACCTTGGCGGCGAATGTGGAACATCCTTTTCTGCCGCAGGCGTCACGAGAACGGGATCTTTATGGGTGAAGGGAACCGGACAATAAACCCACAACGCTACCTGAAGGCATCAATGTTACCGGATTCGAGAATCGATAGTGAGAAGTTTCACGCCACCGCGGCGGTCGCGTTTCAATTTCGAATGATTGTTAATTACCGACGTTTAAGTCGTTTCCCGTTTGCCTGCTCATTATGCGCACGCGAAAGAGAAAGAGTGACTCTAAGACGTGCTAATCGTGGCCTATGCTCGAGCGAACAGACGACACTCCGGCGCCGTCTGCAGACACCGGCAATCGCCGTGCTTCCCGCACGCCGCTTCTCGAACCAGACGCATAGCCGCGGCGGCGCCCCCTCACCCGGAACCGAAAGGGATCGAAAGAAGCGGAGAAACTGTTGCATAAGAATCTTCAACGCGTCCAGCGCGGCACTAAAGAACATCGCTAGAGAGAGAAAAAGCAAAGACTGCGTAGAGAAAGGACAGCGGTTGTTATATACAGGTCCTGCGGCTCTGTCTGGCCCGCGAAAGCGGTTTTCTGAGGGGAACCAGCGTTCCGGCGACGATGAAAATGAAGGCAAAAGGAAAGAAAGAAATCTAGAAGGCAACACTCGGGGAGGCCCCCTGCTGAGTAGTGACGTCAGCGATGACGTGCACTATCATCTCCTCCTCTCCATCCTCCGCTTCTCTTACCACATTTTCTTTTTTTCTGTTTCTCTCAGACGGCGTCTTCGGGCGCCTCTATATTTTCTCTTCGCGAAGATTAAGGGGTGAAGCATGGAGGTAGGTGGCGGGGGGGGGGGGGGGGGGTATGTTTTTGTTTCGTTCTACAGGGGCCCCACAATGCGTACGCGCGCTTTCACCTCCCCCCCCCCCCCCCCCCCCCCCGTTTCGCGTCGTGTTGGCTTAAGGAGAGCCGGTGTGAGCGAGAGAAGTTGTTTCCTCCTCGTTGCCTGTTCGCGCTCTTTGCTGATGGAAGTGGGAAAACAAGGAGTGACTCGAATTACACAAAGGCGTGCATCAAGGTGATTTGTTTGTTTACGCGGCGGGCGGCGGACTCCCGTGTGCGCGCCCGCGGCCTCGATGGCGGCAGGGAGCGAGTGTGGCTTGCGCGCATGCGCAGTATAGAGAAAAGGACGGTCCCAGCGTTCGTCGGTCGGCGCCGCGTTGTCGCCGTGCGCGCTTCGTTAGTGCCGGTGTCAACGACCCCGGCTGCTGGAACGAACGTAGGTAGACAAGTGCACGGCCAGCCGATGTTGTGTGGTGGACACGGATGCGCGGGCCGTCATGTAGGAGTGGAGCTCCGTAATGTGGCGCGGAGGCACTGTGAAAGGCGTATCGGGAGGTGCACGAAAGAACAAGTGACGAGGACGGAACATTTTCTTTTGTCGCCCCGTGGTCCTCGCTGGGAGGAGCCCTTAGTTCAGGACCCCTGCTAAATCGCGCGATGTCTTCAGCAGACATACAATGTGAGACTATGTTACTCTCCGGCGTCTTAATTCCCAGGCGGAGAGTGGAACCAGGGAAGGCGTGCACGGTTGCGGGAACTGCCATCGCACAGACGCCGACATGCAGCTAGCAATGCGGTTATATTTATGAACTGGGGCGGCGGCGGCGCCTGCCTGCCGACTCGTATCGGGCGCACATCTCAACCCCGGGCCAGGGTGTCGCAAACCGCAGCCCCGGCCTCCTCCGCGCGTGCGTTTACGAGGAGAAGTGTGATGGGGAGACGCGAGCATGTGTCTACACGGGACACGGTTTCGCGGAGCGGGCCCGTGGAGTGTTGACTATTGCAGGAGTTGCGATCGGCGCAACAGAACTGAAGGGGCGAGTTCAAGTGCTGCGCTGCATGCTGCGAGACACTACGGTTGGTTTCTGCGGAAAAATAAGGGAGGGAAGGGCGAGGCCGGCAAAGGGGCTAGATTGTTTGAAGATGAGAAAAAAAAAATAACGCCGGCAAAAAGGCATATATCTACAGGCGCAGTTTATGTGTGAAGTATAATGTCGCAGGCGAGCCGAAATTGAAAGCGTGGCCTCCATGCCTGCCCCGCGCAAGCACCGCGGCGTCCTTTGTCAACACTCTCTCTCTCTCTCTCTCTCTCTCTCTCTCTCTCTCTCTCTCTCTCTCTCTCTCCTATATTGGCTATTTGTTAAATACTTTATAATTCTTAGAGAATTTCTTCTTTCTTAAAACGATGTGGACTCAGCGGGACCCTCGAGATATGGAGGAGGTCGCTTTGTTTACTTGTGCCGCTTACCTATAACGTTCCACCTTACTTCACTTGGGCGCACTTTCGTATCGCCCGTTCCGTCACGCAATCGTTAAGCATGCAGTCTGCGCACTTTAGGAGTCGCCGCATAAATAAATAGTGACCCCTCCAACGGACAAAATCAAGAAGGGGGCCGACAGACGGAGTTCCACACTGCGGTACGAAATTTACTAACGAGAATAAGGTGCGTCAGAAAGGCTGGCCGTCGTTTCGATAGGAGGACCTGTTTTCGTCGAAGGAGGCCATTCCTATGCTGTGTCCCCTGGAAGAAGGAATCAAATATTGCAAAAAAAAAAGAAAGAAAAGAAAGGAAAACGAGAAAGAACTCCAGACGCAGATTTGCCCCTCGGAAGTCTCGACTGTGATAGCGCGTATAGGCACGCGCGATGTCGGAACGCGATAACCAGCGGATGGCAGGCGGGAGTTCACGGAAGTCTCGGGGAACCACCAAACGAGCTCTCCCCTTAGCCACTACTAGATATGAAAGGCACCACGTTGTTCGCTACCGATTCGGGCCGTTGCTTTCGGACAACGAGCCTCTCTATGTGTGCGCACATCGGGACAAGATAGCTCTATTAATCCGACTCACCGGCGTGCCTGCGAAGGTGGGGTGAAGGAAGAAGGGAGGGAGGGAAGGTCGGAGGGGGATATGCTCGAAGAACACCTTCGGCACTCAGCCTCCCCAGCGATATATGCCCCAGCCCGTCAAGTGCGAAGTTCGCGAGGGGCCCGCACTGCCCCAACAGAGACGGGTGACACACACCCCGAGCGACGCGTTCGCACGATGCCCACACCTTACACAGAACACAGCCAGAAGGGAATGGCACATGGCACGAGGCGATCTGCCAAGACCGCTGCACGAAGGGACAATCGTTTATTTTTTTTTAAAAACGAAATCGTAAGCGCGTTGAACATCTGTCACATCTCCAGACTCGGTACTGGTTGCGTTAAAACCGGTGTATTCTATTCTGATCCCGATATACTTGAACCGCGGCCAAATGTAGACCAACATTGTAGACTCGTGATGAAATGTTGAACTGCTCGGAAGAGCTGTATCACAAACGAGAAACAATGTTGAACCTGAAATAATAACGAAAGAACTTGAAATAATAATGAAGGAAGCCCTGAAGACGAAGTTACGCACAACCTTAAAAGTTTTCGGGGCGCTGAATTGGCAGAAAAGTTCAACGTCCTCGCGACTTCGGATGGAATTGTGGTTGCTACGGGTGGTTCGTATATGGGGAAGTGTCCACTGAACGTTTTGGCTAGATAGAGGATGCATTGGGTTGCGACAATGTTACTGGTGCTTTTGCGGTTGACGCGTTCCCAAACTGTCCGGGTCGAGAGGGCAGCGTATACTTTCCCAATATGCCAGACGGCCAAAGCACCCGCGCTGTTTCTGTTCACCATACCCATCGGCGAAATGAATCCTTGCTATTAAATACAGGAGAACTATACGTAATATTTCAACGGAAACTTATCTGGTAGGGTATACGTCTCAGAAAAAACACTAACGCCGCTTCTGGTCACCGACCGAGTCAAAGGTTAGTTCACGTTTGTGAATGATGAACAGGTTCCGAAAAGTCAATTTAGATTTCACTCGGTGAGTGCACCAGAAGCTGCTGTTATTGTTGTTGTTGTTGTCTAGAAAGTGGGGAATAACACGCTAACCACGTTAGTCCATGTTAATTCACCTTAAACCACTTTAATCCACCTTGCATTTGTACCATCCATTTGTACCAACCTTAATCCAGCTTAATCGAGTTTAATCCACCTCGATTCACTTTCGTTCACCTTAATTCAGTTTGCTGCACCTTAAGTCACCTTGCTCTAAGTTATTCTACCTTTAATTCTGTATTACTACCGACTTCATACAAGACGCCGATGACGTCACTGATGATGATGATTTTCGTTACCCCTCGTCGCGGCCAACGAGGGCTTCTCTGCCTCGTGGGGTGCATAGTGCTTTCGCAGTAATAATTCGGTCGGTGTGCGCCAGCCAGACATGCGTATGCTATAGCGCGATCAACTACTATATACAGTCTGTTGACGGTGTTGTGCTTGTGACACGCAGGCGGTGACGATGAGCAAGCGCGAGGTGCTCGCCCTGCTGGTGGTGTTCATCGTGTACGTGGTGATCGGCGGCGCCGTCTTCATGGCCGTCGAGGGACCCCGGGAGGAAGAGCAGCGAAACGAGATCGCGAAGCTGCGGCACGAGTTTCACGGTACGTCGCCGTCGCCACTGTGCACTCGTGAACGGCTGCGGAACCACCGCGCTCACGTGCTATGTAAATGGGCGCGACCGCCTTCCCTTATAATGCATGCATAACTTGGTCGCAAGCACGCTTGGCTCGCGATTAACGAACGGACTGGTGCGCTGTATATAGAGACGAAGTTGGTAGAATACTGACACGCGTGGAGTGCCCCGTCTGTTCTGCGTTTCTATTCCATCGTGTTTCTGTCGCTGCGGAGCCGTTGAGCATTCGAATTTTATTTGCAACGGGGGAGCGTTAAGGATAGAGAATCGATAAAGAGAGAGAATGAGAGAAAAAGAAAAGAAATGGGAAAGGCAGTGAGGTTAACCGGAGGGTGAAATTCGGTTTGCTTCCCTACATGGAAGAGCGGAGCACGGTGAGTAGAAAGAACAAATGAGAGAGAGAGAGAGAGAGAGAGAGAGAGAGAGAGAGAGAGAGAGAGAGAGAGGAGAGAGAGAGAGAGAGAGAGAGAGAGAGAGAGAGAGAGAGAGAGAGAGAGAGAGAGAGAGAGAGAGAGAGAGACGGCTATTGGATAATGTTAGCTTTCTGGAGTGATAAAGACCTGTTTCACTGGTCGTCAAAAAAACTTTCGCGGGCTAGATATAGTTTTCGGAGGCTCTTATTGCTGAAGCAATAAAGTTTCTTTCATTCAAAAGGAAGGGGAAAAGAAAACGGCAGAGAAAGAAATGTCTCCCCTCTGAACGGTGAGAGCGGCAGCGTTCACTTGCAGCGGAGCAGGAAACGTCAAACCGATTTCTGCTTGCCGCCGGAGAGTTGAAACGGTGAAACAGTCAACTGGGCTATGGGTCTCACGCTACGCCTCCCCCTCCCTCCCCCCTACCCCCCGCCCCGAGTCCGCTTCCTAAGAGCGAACAGCTAGCTTAGCTTGGCGCGTCCTTCCACGTTATGACGTCAATTGCCCACGCAGTCTCCTGCTCTCCTGCCGCCTCGTTTCACCGGAAGGAAATGGCACGCGGAGACCCCGAGCACGTAAGGGTGAAAAGGAGGAAGTAGGAGCGGGGTGCACCGTCCTCGTCCGTCAACGCCCGCTTCTCCGAGGGTGTTGGACCGCGGTTGGTGACGGACACCAGCGACATCCGCGACGCGGCGAACCCTAAACCGGGCCTCTGGAAGCCGCGCCACGCCTCTGGCCGCATACATCGTACAAGCATACTTGCGGAAAAGACTATGGTCGGTGCTCGGTCGCGAGAGAGGGAGTATGTACGTAAACTGTCTGCGCAACTTGGCGGAAAAGGAGAAGGGGGGAGGGAGAGGAGAATAGCTGAGCGCCAAGCTGGCCGCACGCAATAACTCCAGCTTCGCAGACATCGAACCCAGGGCCGCTATCTTGTACACGTTCGAAAAGCCGACGTTCGATTTCGCCTCACGCGATTGGACTAGATTGGCCTAGGCCGCGATATCGGCGCAGCCTGGACAATCGCGCGAGGCGAAATCGAACGTCGGCTTTTCGAACGTGTACAAGATAGCAGCCCTGGTCAACACCGATGCTACGCGCCTGCTGGCCAAGGTACCGTCGATCCCGTACGAAAGCTCCTCCATAGCTAAGTTAATTGACTCTCCCGAATGAAAAGTTACGGGCATCCGGATTAAAAACGAATATTCGGAAATAGCTGAAGCACTCCTTACAGCTACTTCGGTGCAGAAACTCAGAAAGAAAGCTTTGGAAAATTTTTATCGACACAATCTAAAGATAGTGCCTGACTGATCTTAGTTGGTTTCCATTTATCTGCGAGTCCTTGTTTTCATTGTGAAAGTCCTATATGTGATCTGTACCTGGACGACTGCTGCGTCGACATACCGGTACCATGTACCTGTATGTACTTGTATTCATGTGTTATTGATGTAAGAAAAAATTATTGATATCTAAATTTTACCATGTTTCAAATTGTCGCATTCTACTCTATATTTTTTGTCATTGCAATTATGTGGTTGTGTGACCGCAGCTTCGAAGGGTGGGGCGGCCCAGTCAGGCACGTTTACTGCCTTTTGTCCCGTCCCCCACGGCATTTCTGTAAGGAATGTCTTGAACGAACGAACGAAAGAACGAAAGAAAGAAAGAAAGAAAGGGAGGAAGGAAGAACGAAAGAACGAAAGAAAGAATGAAAGAAAGAAAGAAAGAAAGAAAGAACGAAAGAACGAACGAAAGAACGAAAGAAAGAACGAACGAAAGATAGAACGAAAGAAAGAACGAAAGAAAGAAATTTGGCAACTTGAGGTTCCTCCACGTGCGCCTGCCGTAATCTCTAGTACACCAGCTTTTTTTTTTTTCGTGCTTTCTTTTTTAAATTCCACTCCGATCGGAATGCAATCGCCGCGGCCGGGATCAAGCCCACGACCTCGAGCTCAGTCAGCGGGACCCCATACCCGCTGAGCTACCGCGGCGGATAGCGATCGCGCCAAGCAACTCCATTATAACCTGCGCCCCCTTCAAGTGAGCAAGCGACCCCAGCTTTACAACCAGGCGATCGATCTACATGCAAGCAATGATCAAGACTGATCTCAACTTGAACGCCAGCGCGTTGTCACTTCGTGTACCGGCAACGAGCGGGCGAGATCATGCTAAGCTTTATTTTGGTTTCCGAATGTTACAGGGATGACGCAGCGTCTAGCTCAAAACTGCTTAGCGTAGTAAAGAAAATGCGGAAATTGGATTATGACCATCAAAGCTTTGCTGTGGAGACACCACGCTTTTGTATCGACTGTGGTTGTGCGTTGCCTTTACCAAAGCCTAGGTGTTCCGCATAGGGATGACCGACACCGCAACCTGTGACAACTGCGGCCATGAAGGATCGATTGGCCATATTTTGTGCGCCTGCCCGCAGTACAGTCCACAGAGGGAATACCTTCGCGAAGAACTTGACCAGCTGAACGACCAACGACCAAAAAAAGAATTCTACACCATCGAAAGGACCTAACGTCACAGGAGAAGGCCGTGCAAGCGCTATTGCGCTTTTTGCGATCTATACCGGCCTTTGTGAACGCCTCTAACTGGAGTGCCTTTTGTGTGTGTGTCTCTGTGCGTGCGTGTTTTCTTTTTAACGCTTTCCTCTCTATCCTCTTTCTAATCCCTATCTCTCATCCCCAGTGTAGGGTAACAAACCGGAGACTGATATCTGGTTAACCTCCCTGCCTTTCCTCTTCATCTCTCTCTCTTTCTTTGGATTATGAAAACATAAAGATCACGCAGTGAGAGCGATCCTTAAGAAAAGAAGATGAGAACGGGGAACGAGCCGCACAATAAGCGACTGGGTGATAACAAACGAACGGGCTGCGACCGATCACTTTCAAGCGCGTCTCTGGCTAAGAAACTTCGCGCGAAGGACAGGCGACGATTATATTTAGGCTAACGGGAGGACCTCACTTTACACGCGCGACGAAAGGGTGTGAATGAAAAGGACTGACTGGGAAGAATGCAAAGGAGAAACGACAGAGTGGTAGAGAGAGAGAGAAAGGAGGGGACCGCTGCTCTTGAAGGAGACGCTGCAGATGCAACGCGAACCTAGATGACAGGAATAGACTTGGCCGTCACACTGCGAAGAACCAGGGACAAAGACAATGGGGTTTGTGAAAGAAAAAAAAAAAAGAACGAGAGAAATGGAACGGGCCCCGCACGACGTGCTTGCTTTTCTCAGTGAACAAACGCACACAAATGCCACACACGCACGTACACACAAGGTGGAAGAGACATGCGGTGTATGATTATATATATATATATATATATATATATATATATATATATATATATATATATATATGACGTGCGTGTGTGGAGCCGTTATTTACGAATCCGTGGACGGCTATTTCCGAACTCGGTTGTTTTACTCGCACCCACGCGCCTCCGCTACAGGCGGCCGTAAAAGTCAGGAAAAACCCATCTTCCCCGCCTCCGGGCTTTACGCGTTGCAGGCGTTCCGCTGCTGCCTTTTGCGCCCCGCGCTAGAACAGCGCCTCTTGCACAGTTGTTCCTGACGTGTGAAGTGTTGGGCCGAGCGCAGGTTTCAGTTCCACAACCGAGTCGTACCGCCCGCTGTGATGTACGTGAGAAGCGAGCTAAGGTGGAACTATTCACTCAGTGGCGAACTGTGCGTAAGTGAGTAGATAGCCAATACACACAGTCCGCTATCTGTCCTGTTTTTTTTTTTTTTTGTCCCCTATGTTCCCTGCCACAATACCCTCACCGCTGACCGCCGCTCAGATGTCAATGGCCAAGGTCAGGCAGTTAGAGCGGGGTCAGCCCGAATTTTTCCTTCGCATCCTCCTTTCCATCATTTATGTAGCAAAACAACCGATCACCACGACGACGAAGACGCCGCTGTTCGACTCGGCGCACCCATCACATAAAGCGGAGCAGCAGCGTACACAGCCTACAGCACAAATTCGAGGAAGACGGGATTTATAAGAAAACGTTCTGTTTACGACAGTTCCTCATCGTATACAGTCAATAAAACCGCACACCACCATGTTGTTCGCACGTAACAGTACAGGCTCGAATTTCGAATGCCAAGTTGCTTCATACGAGGCCGCCGAGATGCATGCGAAGCCCTCAACGAGATCGCGCGGTCCGTATAACTTTGCGGTTGACTGTACACTGGTCACCTGGAGCTACACCGTGCAGACCGAGCACGTTAACCTTCTTGGTGGGGACTCATTTAAAAAGAAGAAAAGAAAAAGAAAGAAGGAAGAAGAGCAGTTGAGTTCAAAGCTCGAAGTGGCGTCATCGAGAGCTTGCGCATCTATACGGAGACCCGCCTCTTCTAGTATCCTTTTTTTTTTTTCGTGTCACTTCGCATACTGCAACAGTACTCCGACCACTCCTTCCTCAAGAGCGTCATCGTGTCGTTAGTAAGATATAGTGGGATCGCTTGGTCTCGTTGTGACGTCATGTTCAGTCGAAAACATTCCACACTGCTTTCAATATCGGCTCAGCGCAGGGAAGGGCCCATCAAGGTACGCGAGTTCACACTGCAGCTGCCGCCTGCCTTTTTCAATGCCTAGAGCCCATTCAGTGTCTGCCTCTTAAATCACGTGCTTTCTACTGGGACAGACAGACATTGTTCAAACAGACGTGTGCAGTTCGGGCAAACATATACCCTCAGGCGTATGTGCACACTCGAATCACTCTGAGGTATGCGTTGTCATTACGGCAGTATGGTGCAGTGCGGAAATGTGCGTTGTTATTATACGACGCGGCAAAGGACGATCGTACCCCACTTGAACACGTTTTGACGAAATCACGTGGCACTGTTTACTCCCCCACCGTAGTGAAGTCGCGCGTTCTCCTGAAAAGGGCTATGCGTCTGTTCCAAGAAACTGTTGCCTGTGTTTCACAAAACGATCTTACGCTAGAATCGTTTGTAAAACCTAATTCCAACCAATACTATAATGCCGCAGACATTATTAGTCAAAACGCCCAGTCCATGGCAATGAGCGCTAATTACGAAAGAAAAGCTTTGTGAATTCGGCCCAGGGTCTGTTCACAAACACCGGTGTGAATCCCATCGGAGCCAGGTTTTTAACTTTTGCAGGTCTTTTTTTGTACAACTTTTCATCGCTGAGCAGTCGCATACGCTGATTACCCCGATAATTAGGCTGCGCCTATTCTAACGAAGCACCCTGGAGTACAATGTGTGCTTTGTGCACAGCAGACTCAAATTTATTTATTTCATTTCTTTCGTATTCCCTCAGGGCCAAAGGCATTACAGATGGGATTGGTTATAAACAATTATCAAGAAACAAGGAAATGCGAAATAGTTCAAAGTATACACAAAAGAACGTAGCTGCTAACACAATATTATCTAGTGACTAAATGACGTATACGTCATTTAGTCACTTGCTTAGTCAATTTGCTTTAGGTTTGTTCTCTATAGAGAACAAACCTAAAGCAAATTACAAAACAGTGACGATGCAACAAGCAGTCGGCCGCGAAAATACTGGCGGCTATTCACATAACCTTAGCGAACGCTTGTTTAAAGGAATGCTTATCGTTTATTGCAACGACGAATATATTCGTCTGTGTGCGTAAACGCGACAAGTGACAGCAGTCGCCGGCAAGCGCCAACGAGATACACCAGCGGAGCTTCTTACGTCACACCGCATCGCAAGTGGCACGATTACAATATTCAGCGGGCCGGCATACATACAGCTGCCGTGTTCGCGACACACTGCGAACCGTCTGCTGAGAGCGGATCGCCCGTCATCAAAGCTTTCCTAATGCCGATGCACGCCTCCGTCGCCAGAATAGGGGAAGCAAAGCCGACAAGCTGCAGTGGAAGGTACAGAAACGTGACATTTCGGTTCGCCAATTCGGTTCACGCCTCGCCCCGGCCAAATGCAATCTGCATATGCGCAACACAGATTAGTCGGTGGTGGTGGTGATAAACTTTATTTCTGCTCTTTACAGGAGAGGTGCGCGTATGCGGCTGGCGGTTGGTATATATATGCGGTAACGGTAACGCCTCTCGGGAATATCTGAGTGTATATCGTAGCGGTTGCCAAAGCGTGTGCGTCAATCCAATTAAGACGATAGCGCGACGGAAACGCTCGCCTCTTTTGACGCAAGCAGTGTCAAATGAAAATGTCTCCCAGTCATGAGCGGAGAGCGACCGAGTGGCGACATTTTCCACATGACGTATAACGGCCACATTCCCCTGACGAAGTGCCGCGCTTCTCATTCACGTGACCTTCGCTCCTTGACGCTGTGCGTCTTCCTATCCGAGTGGAATTTTGTCAACGAAACAAATATACAAGGCTGGCATTTGTTCCGAGAGATTGCGCACGATTACCGTATAGACTCGTGTACGGGCCGCACTTATTTTTCAGTTTTCACGAGGTGCGGCCTTTACACGGGAACGAACCTTTTTTTTTTCCTTTCTTCTTCTTCTTCTTTTTCTTTTTTTTTTTTTGTCCGGCGACAGCTGCACATCCCGGATCGCCGAATGTACCATTGCATCAGAGGTCGACTCGCAGCTCTCGCCATCTAGTAGGGACACGGGGAAGTGCGCAGCGCGCAGAAATTCGCCGATGCGCGCGCGCGCGGCATCGGGACACCGAACGCGATTGCTTCTCCGATAGAAAATTTTTGACCCAAATTTTGTGCTGTCAAGTTGGAGGGTGTGGCCCTTACGCGAGTCTATACGGCAAGTTCTTTCTACGTAATTGTGAAAAAACGGAAACTGTAGTACCTGCGCTCGCCAACTCTTGTCAAGCACAATATGCTGGTTCGCCAGGTTTACGCACTAAATGTACCCGAGAGGTAACGTCCAATGCCTGTACGTCGCAGTAACATTATTTAATTTGTTATCCAATCGTCTGCCGTGCACCGTAGCGCCCCAGTTGAGCTTGCGCTGTTCGCGAACGCGGGTGCGTACCTTTGTTCACACTGCAGTCACTTACCA
The DNA here is from genome assembly GCF_050947875.1 of Dermacentor variabilis. NCBI lineage: Eukaryota > Metazoa > Arthropoda > Arachnida > Ixodida > Ixodidae > Dermacentor > Dermacentor variabilis. Next base: position 160,932,461 of record NC_134574.1, on the reverse strand, counting down.
TATATTTACTTCAGTTCGCAATGGTGAGCGTGAATAGGAGGTACCATGCCAGGTGGCTTCAAATGAGGCTCTGCTACACTGGCGGACAACTTTCTGCGGCCATGAAAGGAAAGCTACTGGGGTGCCGGAGCTTCTGCTTGAGCTTGCGCGTTTCGCGAACGCGTGTGCGTACATTTGTTGACACTGCAGTCACTTACCATATATTTACTTCAGTTCGCAATGGTGAGAGTGAATAGGAGGTACCATGCCAGGTGGCTTTAAATGAGGCTCTGCTACACTGGCGGACAACTTTCTGCGGCCATGGATGAAAGGAAAGCTACAGGGGGTGCCGGAGCTTCTGCACATGTGTTACGACGCGAAGTAGTCCGGCAGAGTTTGACCGCGCTTTCTGTTTGCCGAAACTGAATCAGCGTGGCTCCCATGTGCGGCAGTGAATTCGCAGGAAATCAAGTCGTATTTTGACACTCAGTGCAGTACACTGCCTCATTTTGTGCTTCTCAATGAGATGTTTATGTTCTGTTTTTCCTAACTTGAGCTAACGCAAATGTCGTACCTTTTCAAGAGAGCGCTTCCTGAGATCTCTAGCTTTCCCTTCGTTGTCACGGAAAGTCATCCTTAAGCCTAGTCTCCTCTGAGCCTCTGCCTGCTGAAAAGACTATAGGCGCGTGCCGTCGCAAGAAAAGCGTGCCTTGGGTGCAAGCCGATATCTGCGACGCTTGCGTCAGTCTTCGTGGCACTCGAACTATTCCTATACCGCACCGCCTGTGGACTCAACCGGGGTGTTATTTTTATTTTATTATTATTTTTCTGTTCTCGCGTTCTCTCTTCCTCTCTCTCTCTCCAGTTGAGAGTGGCCCCCCCCCGTTCCGCATTCTCGAGCTTTGCGATGCTGGCTCCCAGTTTCTCCGTCGTCGAGTCACTGCAGCCGCAGTCTCGGTCTGACGAGCGGTATCCCGTTTCTCCCCTGAGCGGGTTAGCGCGTCGTGCTCTCCACGCGCAATTCATCGAGCCTAACCAGCCCCTCCGAATGCACGAAAATACTTAAACTTACGCGTCCGCTTCCTCCCAACCCCCCTCCCTCGACGCACTTTCAATATTTCTCTTCGCAGTGCTACCGGAAAGAATGCACAGAGCAGTTCGTTGAGGAGTAGCTTGGTAATCAGTGTCTAACAGGGACGGAAAAGGCGGTCGAGGAATCGGAAAATCGCGGATGTGTATACTTTCGGCACTGTGGTTGCATGGAATTTCATACCATGCGGTTGGAAAGCTCGTTATAGCTCGTTGGAGGGCTAGTTGGCTTTAGAACACGGTGAACGTCTGTAGTTGCCGCCTTCTTGTCTAGCTAATCCTTCGTCTTTGCACGCTGCGAGGCAATCACCACTGGTGAAGCTCAGTCTCTCGGGCGCCCCGCAACGGTCCCACTGACATATCCTCCTGCGCTGCCGAAGAAAAAAAGCCTTTCACGGATCCCACAAGCAGAGTGCCGCATTAGTCCAGCCCGGTTCGCGACTCCGCGTTCGAACCTATAGTTCCTCTTTGTGTTGCACGCTACTATACTGAACCACGTGTAACAGCGCGGCGAGACCGGCCGACGGCGAGCAGTGCGGTTTTTGGGCGCCGGGCTGCTCTTTCGGAGCACGCAGCGTCTCCTTTGGCGACTCGGCAGCGCCGGGGAGCTACGCGAGCCTCGGGTTGAACGCCCGGGCGACCGACTGACGCGCGTCTCGGGGTTAGCGATGCGCGCCTGCTGCTTCGCCTTCTCTTTTGGCACGGCTCGCACCGTTTACTCCCGAGACAGGGAAGAAGCACACTCGGAACGCGCAGGCAGTGGGCGCGGACTCTCCGACATGCTTCGCTTTGTGAAAACAGTCGCCGAGACGAAAGCGTTCGCTACGGGCCGACTCGTCTGTCACAGCTTGTTTTGGTTGTGTCCTCTTGACGTGGTAGCCGGCAATCAATCCATCTGGACCACGCGCTCACGCACATGCGCGTTTTCCCAGCACAGGACTGCCACGTCATGTTCAGCGTGGCACATGACGTGGCACTCTGAACTGAGTTCTGTAATCTTAGCGCCACGTCGACTCGATTTGCCGTGCATTCGATCGGCTCGTTAAAAAAGCACGTCTCAGCCAAAAAATAAGAAGACGTGAACAGCACGCGTGTTTCTGACTTCTGGCTGTATTATGTCGTACCTGCGAAACTGCAGGCAATGCAGAGTTCTGCAACGGAAAGGAAGTTTGGAGTGTCTCGGAGCAATCATGGGCTCCGTACGTGGCATCGTTTTTTTTTCTCTTTGTTCTTTTTTCCCTTTTTTTCCCTTCTTTTCTTTCTTCCCGCGAAGGGTTTACGCATGCAAGGCTCATACAAGGTGTGCCCTTGGACAAGGGCAAGCTGCATTTTTCTTTCCGCCGGTAACTTTGATGACTAAGCAACATATGCGCAGTGATGAACACGCATTTCTGTTCATTTTGAATACATGAGACTGTTGATCGTTCTGCAATGTAGGTGCCGTATAGGATTCAGCGCACGTAGGATTACGGAAGCAAGGCAAAAGAACAATGGCGGCACTAAAGAAGGAAAAAGGAAGTGAACGAAAGAGGCAGCAACGTGACAACAGACGAACAAAATGTAACGCTAGTGCTCCCGTTCACTCAATTAATCGAACCCCCTTCCCTTCATGGAAGTTTAACGAACTGTCCAAGGCACAGTCCGGCCATGTTGCGGGCCACGTGCAGCTCTGAGGAGGCATGGGGATCGTGATTCTGGACGCACGAATGTAAAGCGTGCAGCGCTGCCGGGCAGCTGACCAGTCGCGCGCGATCCCACGCGCATCGTGCTTGCACAGCACTCTTTGCGCACGCGCCGAGACGCATACTATACGCCGGCGACCACCAGCCAGCTCTCTCTGTCTGTTATCTTAGTATCTTATTTACCTTAAGTTATCTTGAGTAATTTGACTAAGATATGTAGTCATATGACTAAGTTATCTTGTAGGTATTAGGTTTTCCTGTTGCTTTCTTTTTCAATCTTTTGCATGCGTATCTGTATGAGCCTTGTTATCTGCCTTTTGTATGCGCATGCACGCGCCCTCCGCTTCTATGGAAACTATTCAAGAAGAGCGTCTGTCCTGTAGACATCGTTTCATTCAGCCCTTATACCGCTCAACGACACACGATGCACCAATTGGCCCAAGAGTCAACAATTTTGCGGTTCGCCTCACGCTTCAGCGAGCATCCAAACGGTTCACTATGCACCCTGTCTCATTATCACCATGATAGAGGCTGGGAACACAGGGATAAACTCGAATCCAGGCGACTCAAGTCCTACGAACGGCATCATGCAGCGATACGCTGTCTTCCGCGAAAGATGGTGGCCCGAATGGAGAACGCAGGAGGAGGAGAGAACGCTTGGAGTAACCGGGAACCGAAGCGCTGTCGCTTGGGAACATAGCCGGCAACGCTGCGGAAGCTACGAAAGCAGTCCGGTCAACTTACTCCACGGGCTTCGAAGGGCAGTTGCGTTTTTATCTGCGACGCTATTTGCAGAGTAACTACATGTTACAGCTACATCGTGTGGACGTGAGGTCACGTGAGATCACGCCTTATTATTGGGCCTTCGCGCTACCAGTACGTCGCGTACTGCGTTTTGATGGCGAGCGCAAGCGGCGCGCTGTGCCAACGCCTCCTATAGGTAGCACGAGGCGTGTGCACTTCGACACGTGACGTCACGCTACCTTGCCCGACTGCCACAAGAATTAATGGAGGCGCACCGGCGTAATTCGCAATGATTTTGACGTCACCGTCTGCGTCACGCCAGGCTTGGCAATGGAAACAATCTCGGCCCAAGTAGCATCGCGTCAAAAAGCTGAGTGCACAGGCCTGCTGTACGTGGGAGCTACAGGCGTTGGCTGTGCACGCTGATCGCGCAGGTATACGTGTCATTCCGTTCCTTCGGTGGTAAAATGTTCAGGTCTGCGGCGCACGTAATAAAATGTCACGTTCCGCGACGTAAAGGCATGCGACACTGCTACGTCGAATAAGGTGACGCATACTCATGTCTTTCTTTCATATTCGAGATCTTTTTCTTTTTCTTTTCATTTTTGCAGAGGGGGGGGGGGAGGCACTAGTGTGGTGGCGAGCACTGTATCAAAGAGGGCTTTCTAGCGTCCGCAGCATTGCCTGCAATGCACGTATGGCGCTATCCGCGGCCAGCCTGGCTTCTTTCGTGGCGTAATGGCGAGTGACTCACCGATCGGGATCGCGGCCTTGACGGTTCTCAAGAAGTCCTTCGAGATGCGAAAGGAAAGCACACCTGCCACTCACACACTCACACACACAAGCACACATGAAAAAAAAAACACGAAAGAAAGAACACTTGCAACCCGCGCGGAAACACGCACGCATTCAGTGCGAGCCTTAAGACAGCGCGGCGGGCGCGAGTCGCCGTGTTCAGCCGCGCGTGCATCGGGCGGCCCCCTCCGCCCACTTATGTGTTTAACATTGCCTTCTCGCGCGCTGCGAGCTTCTCAGCAGCGGGGCTATTTCGGGTCGTCCGAGCCGTAAAAGAAAGAATTTATTAGCCGACGCCGGTACGGGAATAGAGCATCTCCACCGCAAACTCACATGAGACGTTTGCGCTCGCTGTTGACACTGCCGTCTATGCGGGAGGAGTGGCCCCGCCCAGTATATTTTCGTTGCCGCGCCAGCAGCTGCGGTGCGCAGGCGCTGCACCATCGCGAAGTCGTATCCGCGAGGCGCCGGAGCCAAACACAATGGCCGAGCGCTGTTCTGCCCGCGAAGTTCCGGCGGCGAACAACTTGTGCCCCGAAGGAGCTTATGGGAAATAACTGTGCAGCAGCGAGGGAACGGGGCTTACTAACCGCGACTCGAGCCGCTTTCAGCGATTGGATTGGATTTCCTTCTTCGATAGCGCGTACCCACTGCGCGGGATTGGCCAAGATTTGGATGGTATGAGGAAGATGTGGGTAGGACAAAAACTGGTAAAATTGTCATATGGGAACGGGTTTACCTAAATAGCTTCGTCTTTGCACCACCGTGGTCACTATCGTTGTTGTCGTTATAATCGTCAGCAGCAGAAGCTGACGCTACAAACTCTAATGATGAAGACCTCTCACAGAGAATTGCGATCACTGATCTCCAACATTACAGAAGCCCAGCTGTAAGGGGGCGATCACTCTTACGTTTTACATGATTAAAGAAAGTGCCTGTTGCAGATAACATAATTCTATTATTAGGGCTGGATTGTTCAGAGAGGTGTCCATTACTTGTACGAGAAATCGAAACGCATTCCTAACTAATTAACAAAAATTACTAGTTAACTTCATAATTAATTATGTTACGGCACATACTACGATTTGCGAATTGTAGCCGGTGAGCTTGCAAAGCGTATCGACTTGTAATGAATTTCCAGAGTGGCTTTGCTTTGGAGAGATACGCGCCATCAAACCTGACGTAAAAATGCGCCGTTGGTCCGCTCACTTAACAAAACGCTCTTTTATGCGCCGAAGCACGAAAGCAACAGGAACGCCCATCTATTCCGTCCCCCACTTTGGGAAATAATATTGTTGCAAGCCATTCCCGTACATTGGACAAGGCTCGAGGTAGGGGATGAAGACGAGGATCGAAGGATCGATGAGTATCGTGTGGTTGTTCTCTCGCCATCTCGGCTACTTTCTCTGTATATATTACCTAAATACAGTTTCCCTTTTGTTTTGCCTTGTCTTATCCACGTCACAGTAGTTCGCAACTGGTGTCATCCTGAAGGTTAATTTCAAGGGGTACATCCTTTCATACTCACCGGCTACAATTCGTAAATTGCAGTATTCGTCATCAAGTAATTAATTAAGAATTTATTTATTTAAAATAATTGTTGAATATGTCGCACAAACAGAATGCAGTTGAAACATGAATTATATAACAATATGCAGCATAGTTACAACACAGTTAACTGCGTTGTCGCATACATGAAAAAATAAAGAGACGAGAACATACAGAGAGGCATTTAAAGCGACAATGCAAACAACGGTGTCACATAATAAACACTCGAGCAACTATGCTTTACAACCACGATAATATCACACATGCACCTTAACAACAAAAAATAAAGAATTACTTAAGAAACATTTTTCTTATTTTTTTCGTGCCTTAATAAGCAGCCAATAATGCTGCTCTCTTCTAGACCATTTCCTAATACTGTTAAGCACACTATAGTTACTCTGCTCCTGTAGGACACAGCGCTCGTGCCTTTTTCCGTCAATAGTCTTCTTCTTCTTGTCCACGGCCCTAACAATTCCTTCATGCTGAGGGGTCTGCGGTCTAATGTCATTAACGATGACGTAGGTCGGCGTCTTGATGTGTCACGGTGCGGCCATTCCATAGAAGAAGGCGATACGCGTCTTCGTCAACAAAGCTACAACCCCACCGAACAATTCCAGCGCGGCCGATTCTGCGTTTCTTTAAACACTTGAACTGACCGATGACAATGTACTTATAACGTGACGGGACACAACAGACTCGAGCATCGCATGCACTCACGGAATAAAACGCAGCGTAGCTGCGTCTCGGCACAAGTGGCACCACAGGCGCGACGGCCCCCTCGATAGAAAGATCTTGATGAGGGCTAGTTGGTTCATACTTAGAACTGAGGTGAAACAGCGCGAAAAAGGCGTCCTCGTCCTCGTCTTTTTCGCGCTGTTTCACCTTAGTTCCCTCGATAGAGTCACTGGAGAGTTTTAGATTAGGGGACGCAAGCCGCTTGCGTCCCCTAATCTGAAACTATCTACTCTATAGAAGGCCCTCGACTGAAGAAAACGTACGTTGAACAAGGCTGCACGGATTTGTCGAGTTTAGGTTGCACACGGCCAGGGCCGCGGGTCCGGATTGTTATAACCGAAGGCGTCGCTGCTGGGCAACTGTGTGTTTTGAAAGGCGACTGGAAGTGCAAAAAGGAGGGTATAACCCAAAAGCTGTATTTCTTCGGACGGCAATGAATGTCTGACGGTGCTTTGCTATCCCTCGCAACCAAACACGCGCACGCACACCGGCGCGAGCAGACGGGCCAACAGCTGCAGCTTGAAGGCGCGGGCGCCGTTTTAGCGGCGGCCTGCGAGACAAAACAACTAAAAAAAAAAATGAAACAAGAGATTGCACCCGCGAGGGCGCGGAGAATCCGCTGACGTCATCGGAACGAGGCCAGTCGGGTTCTTTCTTGCCGCTCGGTTTCCCGTAAAAAAACGCGAACGGAGAACAAGGAACCGCGCTATCTGAACGACCTCGAAGCTTCGGGGCTGCGCTTGTTTATATTTATTATTATTATGATTCTTATTGAAACACAAGACGGGGGCACCCGCTGAACTTGGGCATATGCGATAGAGTTATCGCAGGATAGGTTACAAGGTTGCCTTTTTACCGGCAACGAAGATGCGTGCTGCTCTAAATATATATACAACGCGAAGGTCATTGTGTTGTGTACGGGTCGGCTGGGCGTCTCGGTGCGTGCGAGATTCTTTTCCTGTACGTTAACCGGATGCGATGTTCACCAGCGCGGTGCTTTTCATTAAGATATGCGTAAATACCTGTGGACGACAGACCTTTCTTGAAGCTATAGTGACTCTGGTGGCGTGGAACAACGCTCAAAGTGCTTTGCGAGGTACAGAACCACTCTTGACTTACACAGAGAAGAGCGGCCTCACCTCCGAAATTTAGAACTAGCCGGCATGCGCCTGCGCATTCTGACGTGCTGTGATCAGAACAGGTATGCACATCCCACGTGCATACTACAGCGTAGTGATTCACTATCAGTGAACTATATTGAGCTGTACATTGTAAAACGACTTGCACCCTTATTCACCTTTAGAGGTGTAAATTTTTTTACAGAGTACTTATAGTGAACTTACAGTACAATCAACCATAGTTATAGTTCACTACTACAGTGAACTATAACTATACAATGGACTCAGGATAAACGAAACTCGCCTAAACGGGAATGCCGGATAAACGGAACAATGGTATCAACTTTGGTCGGTCCCCCACAATGATAAAACGGAACCCACATTTTTGTGAACTTCGGTTAAACGGTGCTTTGACCAAAACTGCCACATACGTCATCGACGTGCGCGGAACAGGAGAAGTTCGAAACTATGTCAAACGGGGACGCTATAAATAGCGAAGAAACTTCAATACATCGGGCGATTGTGAGAAAGTTAAGGCAAACTAAACATGTCGAAATTTCAACTCTGTCTGTATCATGAGAACTTCGCTGTGCAAGTAAAAATTCCTGAGGAATTCAGAAGAGAGAACTAGGGCGTACATGCTGAATTGTGCAGTCCCGCTGGCACTACACTATTTCGTTCACACCGTCACGAATAAAAGACTAAGATGATGCCTTTGTTAGCTGCTCTGAGGAGAGAGTTGAAAAATATTATCGGTGAAATTCATGGCGAAGACTGTGATTGTGTTGACGAAAACATAGATATTGGTGTTAGAGCGCACGTTGCGTTTTGGGACCGCACGGTAAGGGCAGCAGCTGATGCAGGGCTGTTTCTAACGCAAGGAGACTGCTGAACCTTTGGTAATCCTTCCGCGCATGAATACCAACCTTACGCGAGAGAAGCAATAAAATGTTAGAAGAATAGTGCATGCAGTTTAATCTCAATATCGCTAAAAAGACAGGGACGGCCAGAAACGACACCACACGGCGCTAATGAAACTGTGTCGTCTCTATGTCTGTCCCTGTCTTTTTAGCGCTATCGGGTTTCCCAGTACAATGACAGACCAACCAGCCCGAATCAGTGTTTTGGGAATCCTTTCGCGCATGAACACAAATCTTACGCAAAGGAAGCTACAATGTTTTAAAAGCAAAGCGCAGTAAAGTTTTTTTTTTTCTTTTCTTTTCAAGGAAGTAATATCAAAATAACTGGACGCCGCTTTTCTAATAAAGCGATTGTTGTCGGTTTTTGTATTCTCTGCTTAAATGAAACTTCGGATAAACGAAGCACAAGTTTCTGTCGCTTCCAGTTCGGTTTAAGCGATTTCACCGTTCAATATGATCGTCTTCCGCACTCCCTCCCTCCTTCCCTCCCTCTCTCTCTCATTCCCCTTCACCATTTCCCCTAGATAGAGTCAGGCCAGAAGCAATTGAGCTCCTAGGGCCGATGTCTCTTCTTTTTCTCACAATAAAAATGTTCTCCGTGTTATCGGTGTTGATTGTTATTTGTATTATAACTGCACTGCTTATATCCGTCATTTGCTGGATGAGCTCGCTGTTTCTTGCTGCTTCGCGAGCGTAATTGAATGTTTCGGCAGAGTGTTTCAACGCGATATCCGCGACCGCCAGATCGTTTTATAATGTCCGTTTGGTATTATGCAAATTATGACAACATCCGAGATAACAGCTCGGAACTGCCAGACGCGTGGCTCCGCAGTAAAATTGAAATATAAACGAAATATGAAGGCATACTTATTTGTCAACCTCCTTTCGATATATTATTCAGCGGTACGAAAGAGCAGTTCAGTTTGTAACGCGTGCGGAGACAAGCTATTCTCGTATAAGCAGCCAGGAGATAAGCACGGCAATGAAATAGTAGAGGTGTTCACTTGTGCAAACGTCACCGAAAGGACCAGTTCCTGAATGCCGATTGCTGTTCAAGCTCACCTCTCTCTAGTTATTCGTTCATTTGATTATCTTCTTTCTTGCGGCAGTATCTTTTGTAATCCAGTGACTAAAAGCCAGAATGCACGCGTACTGGTCCCTCTAAGCTGTCAGTCGACTTCCGACGCGATTGCTGGGCGGACGTCAGGACGGAAGCGAAAAAGAGGTACGTAGATATTCTACGACACTGGCGCGAAGCAAAGCAGTGAGAAGTGCCACTGCAGGTCGCACTAAGTTTTTTTTGCAGCAGAAAAAAAAAAACCACGAATTGCGACGAAACGCTCGATCGTCCGCTCTTTGCAAAAGGCTGTTTTAAAAGCGCAGCACGGGAGACAGAAATAACCACAAGGACAACGCGCCTGCTAACACCCAAACGCTTTATTTCCGGAAGTCTGACATAAAGGCATGCGAAACAAAAGAGGAAAAAGAAAGGACAACGCGATAAATAATCTATTTCTTTGGGCAACAATGACATGGATAGGGAACTGACACTAGGGAACCGACAATAGGGAACTGACAGTGACATGGATAGGGAACTGAACTAACCCTCTCCGAATGTTAATTCTGTGTTGAGCCTTTAAAAAAACCCTTGCCGCTTAGCGAGACGCACACGTACCAAGCAGCCCACACGGTGTGTCTCGCACGTGCAGAGAAGCTGGCGTCGCAGAACCTGAGCGAGCTGAACAGCTCGTACATCAAGGCGATCGTGGCGCGGCTGGCGGACGCGCGCAGCAAGAATCTCATGGACGAGCACGGGCAGGACACGCACACCAACTGGAACTTCTACAACTCCTTCTTCTTCGCCATCACCGTCGTCACGACCATCGGTAAGGCGAGCGGCGATCTTTTTTTCTTCTTTTCTCTTCAAAATGTATATATAGACTGTAATGGAGACACTGTAGCATGTAACGTGTAACACTGCATCCTGAGCAACACGTAGCCGACGAGTCGCGGGCTCACGTGATCGCTCTCATGAAGATGACCGACACTACACGAGTCTGTTTGTTGTACAAGTGTAACAGCGACTTCGCCGTCCTCTGCTGAAAGGACAGATAATGCGGGGATTCCAAAATAAGTCAGGTTGCGCGATGTAGGCAGCATGCATTTACATGTAGTGTATAGGTGCACGAGTCCGGTATAGGAGTGAGAACCTTTGCGCATCCTGAGACGCGGAAGTGTTGACGCCAGGCCGAGATGTTGAGGGCACGGAGCTCGTTTTGTCCCTTTCCGGAGTTCGAGCAATCGGCGGAGGGTTGCGCAAAGATATGTTGCACCACTTTGTCGGCGAAGGCTCACACCTGTGAATAAAAACAGGAACAGCGCAACACAGGACAGCGCTTTGTCCTGTGCTCTTTACTCGCTCGTCCTGTGTTGTCCTGTTCCTGTTTTTATTCCTAAGATGAACCGACCAGCCCCATTGAACACACTGCTGACACCTGCGGGCGCGGTTCCAGCGTGAGTCTAGGAGCCGGGTGCAGCACACGGTCGAGAACTTCGGAGCCCAGAAAACCCTGTTTACAGCCGCTACCTGCGACGGGTACGTGAGCGATGATGTGTTCGGGGAGGAGTTGGCGCCGTATGGTAGAGCGATGCGTCTTCGGTTGCGTTCGCGTCAACGAGGCGTCAGGTGACGCAAGTTGTTTTTCGGCAGTCTTAGCAAGGAGTCGCCTACAAGTGCGTGTGACCGTATTCCGTGCCTCGACGCTGAGTTCTTCTGCAGTTACCTGGAGTTATAGGGACTCTGCGCTGAAACTGGGCCGGCCCCCCGTTCCGGCAAAGTTTTCCTCCATTTCGCTTCTCTACTGTCTCATGCTTATGCATTTATATTTATTCATAAGTTTACATGAGCGAAAACGTCGCAGATGATGAATAAAATACGTTTTATGGGCTCTCAAATGTAAACGAAAAGCAGCAGAGTGTTGAGGAAGCAAAAGTGAGACTGGAGTTCTCAAACGCAGCAAAAAAGAAGCAAGGAAAAGGATGTGTGCAGACCCAACGAAAATGTTGGAATGTATGTGAAGCGAAGGTTCAATAAAGCGGTTCATTAAGTGCCTTTCAACTAGCGGCAACGCGTAGTATTTTATTTGATTTCGTCCAATGCAGCAAATAATCGGGCACGCCCACAGTGGCACATGCCGAATGGCTAAATCAAAAATAATTTAAAGAACTTGTGAAATGTAATTAACCGATCTATTACGAGTTCGCTGTGCTTTATAGATATCTGTGAGGCGAAATCATATTGTCATGTCTGGTGTAGGATTCGTACGTAGTGGGACATGCCCATTCTGGAAGAGAGTGGCCATTTCATTAACATATCGTCGATGGATGGATGGATGGATGCAAAACTTTAATAAGGTCCTGAGGTACGCTACTCAGCGCGCTGCGATGCGCTTTATATATATATATATATATATATATATATATATATATACACGCCGAGATAACGACTAGGAAAGATGATAATTAGGAACAATCGTGTGTCGTTGGCCAAGCTACAATATTACTCAGACTTGTGTATTGCATAACATGTTTCGTTTTCAAAAGATGAAGCGCCAACAGCGACAGCACACTAAAAAAGAACAAAAAGAGTGGGCTGTCTCTGTTGGCGCGTCATCTTTTGAATGCTTTGAACCAACTATAGCCCCACAACGTGTTCAACATGTTTCGTGTTCGCGACCGCTTTCTTTGTTGACCGTCCTTCAAACTTTTGTTTGTCCCCGTGAACGTTTTTTATTCGCGGACATGCCCTTCAACCTGGTGTTTGTGCACGAGCAATATGGGCACTTTGTAGTATGCTCATTTCTGTTAGACGCTTTTGAGAACTCCTAGCTTTTGTGTCTCTCCTCACGTCACTATCGCGAATTGCTGACGACTCGTTGATGTTACATGTTCTGTCAAGCCTATTAAACTTCCCTTTCCGAACCGACAGCACCCAGCAGCCAGGCAGCTAGCCACGCCAGATCCGGGAAAGTAGGCAAAGAAAGTTTCGCTTTATGAACGAATACGGACACATCGTATCCACTCAAAGGAAACAACAGCGCAGTGTATGTCGTCTCTCGCGGTCCTTGTCCTTCGCGCTGTAGGTCGCTTTTATCATGAATTGCCAACTACCCCAAGCAACCACCCTAGTACAAACAACAAGTCTTACCACGAAGTCAACGTACTTGTCCGAATCAATAGTCGGCTGTGGTTGCAGCACCAATTACTGCATCGCCCTCGTCGTCACAGTCAGACTCACTATATAGGCTGACGCGGCATATGCTAATAATGCGCGACGTCGACCCCGCTTCGCGACACGTGTGCGGTTCGCGCGTCAAGCATGTTGCAGCGCGGTGAGGCCTGCGGTAAGGAAACACGCGAACAGAGCACGAAGTAATCGCGTGGCGAGTCCGTTCGGAATGGCCGGTACAGAGGATCCGTTTGCCAAACGCTGTTTCGGTGAGCGGCAAAAGTTCACCGACTGTCGCATCCGATGCAACCGCGCCGAATGACAGCAGTAAACGATCACGTTCAGTCGCACGCTTGTCCGAAACGCAAGCTTAGGAACACACGGATCGAGGTTTAGCATTGACACTTCGTGTGCACGGGCCACGACGGCAGTGCGTATAGCAGCGGTATGGAGCTGAAAGTCGTCACCCATCTGAACATAGGTATATTGTAGTGCTTTATTGTAAAGCCATCGGGATTTCTCGGTAAGAAACGTTCTCAACTAAAAACGATTCGTCGTCGTCGTCGTCGTCGTCGTCGTCTATGGGGATCGAACCCAGGATCCAAGGCAGGCATGCGAGGACGAATATGTACACGCTCTGTCAACCGCCAGCAGACTTGGTTAGCTCGGGTCGCGGAGCAACTGGCCAGGCGTGCAGACATTTCTGAATTGAACTTTAAAACGACAATGAATTTTCGGACCACGAATGTTTCCTTAAAAAGCAGCCGTGCGAAAATAACCTATTCTGAAATAGAAAACAAACAAATAAAAGAAAAGAATATTTAGATGTGGACAGGAATTGAAAGACAACTTGGCAGCCACATCACTGTTTAAAAATCGAACTTTATTGTCGAATCTTCGAGCAGCCGCGTGAATTTCTTGCGCACAAATGTTAATATAGTCGCACCTTTGTTAGCGAGCGAGCGCGTTCCCTTGCGGCACGTTTCTCGGAAAAAACTCGCTCGCTTCGCATCGTGCAAAACGTCGGCCGCGGCTGCTCGCTCTTACCTCTGCCTCACAGCAGACACAAAGACGTCGATGAGCCCGTACGTACCCCAGCTGGAACCGCGTCAACTTCGTCTCCGCCCTTTCGCAACAGCGCATCCCAACGACAGGTGTGTCGAAAGTGCTCTCGGGGCCGCTTGCGTAACGCAGCGTCCACGCCGAGTATGACACAGAGGTTCCCGCTCCACTTTTGAAGGGTGCGGAATCAGCGCAGTCCGTTGTCTGCAAAGCTCCGGTCCGTTCCAACAATTCCGCTTGATTCACGGAACGCGAAGTTCGCATACGACCGGTGACAGACGAGGCGCACCATGCATGCAAGTGGCATTCGCTGTATACGTATTTAGTCACGCTCTCACGGCGCTTATATGGGACGTGATTGTGGTGCCGAGAGAGAGAGAGAGAGATTCCGCTTAATTTTTACAACCAGCGCCTTCTCCGAGCCGTCGTCTCAGGTATCACGTTGTGAAGTCGTGCTTTAGGTTGGAACATTTCCGGTACTTGCCCAGGACATCACCGGCGGTCTCACAGACTGGTGGCAGCAGCTCTTTCGAGCTTTCAGCGCACGAGGACACGGTCCCACAGCATTTCACCTCCCGTGGAAGGCCTGTCATCTAACTGCTCTAAAGTTGCATGAATGGCAAGCCTCTCGTCTTATACGGAGTGTCCCAGCTAACTTTAGCCAGAGCTTTAAAATATGCGAATGCCACGTAGCTGGACAGAACCAAGGTAATGTTGTTTGCCGTCGCTTGCAGACACTCAGATTATCTCTTCTTTTTATTCCGCATAACCGCATAATTAGCCTTCATTAATTAATCAACTTCTCAAATATTACAATTAGATGAAAAGTGTCAACGAGAAAATTGCAGAGCAACATGAACAACTGCCGATACAGCCTTCTGTTGTTCAATACGTGCTACAGAAAAGTGTTTTTCCGAGTGTGAAAAAAAGCTTGCGAATGCACGCAAAATTGTCGCGCGACTGGCTGCTCGAGGCACTGATTGCGTCTACTATAGGGCTTTTGAATGTGAGCCATTGTCGCCCTTTCCACGGGCGTCTATTGTGTTCGTGTGGACCGATGAAATGGGTCTTCGTAATTTGCTATTTTACTAAGTGCACAGCAAATGTTTGTCGTTGGTTTATAGTGTTTGTCCTCTGTATTGTTGATGCGCGCCGTGGCGGCTAAGTGGCTGTGGCGTTCGGCTGTTGTAAGAGCGAGGTTGCAGGTTCAATTCATAGCCCATGCTATCGCCCGAGGACTTAATTTAAGCACGCTCGTGTGTCGAGCATTGGGTGCGCGCTGATGAAACTCCCAGGGCGGCAAAATTAATCGGTGGCCCACGGCGCCTTTCGTAGCCCCTCTGCTTCACGGGTACTCGAAAGCGTATTAGTTCATTTAGCTCTGGCGAAGTGGCACTTCGGACACCTCTGTTGTTTTGCTGGCGTTCAACACGTGCACCTTATCAGGGTGTTTATTCCTATGTCTGGCGCATTGGCGTATGGAAATATTCGGGCGCCGTATAACGACGCACGCGCTCTTTGAGAACTACGCATCGTCTATATGTACCGTACGTTGGACGAATCACTAACATACACTGTAGCATTGCATCGTCACCTCATTATTCCCCTCTTCCTTTCACTCTGTCTCTCCCTAACCTTTTCCCCTAGTTGTGGAGTAGCAGTCCAGAGACAGGCTTGTCCGACCCACTTCTCGTATGCCATTAACCATTTACCTCTATAATGAAACGATCTTTTGCAACCGGTGTTACGATGCCTCTCCATTCGTCCCTGTTGTCGCTTTCTATAGAGCGATTGACCTCTGTTTTATCGATGCATAAGGAAATTCGGACCAGCCGAGGTTTTGGACTAAAGAAAGGTATCGTGGTCTAACGAGAAGAAAAAATTCCGTCTGTTACCCTATGTGGCACGGCGCAGAAAAGTTAGAAAAGAATGCAGAGATACAGAGGCAGAAGACAGGACCACAGTTTTCTGGTAAGCTTCATCCTAAAACCCTTGCGCAGCATATACAGCTGGCACGAACACGTTGATTCGGCGTTTAAAAGGACGTGAGGCGCAAACAGGCCTACATGCAGAAGGATGCATGCGGTCGCATGAGGTGAAAGCAAACACAATGGTACGCATGGTCATTAGGCTTCGTAGCGTTTAATTAACCGCTTCATTACTGATTCGCTTCACAACACGCGCGTTGCATCCGTATATTTCTCTTTCTTCCCCACCCTCCCCACCTTTTTCTTGTACGTGTCTGTTCGCGTCGATTCAGCAGCGCTTCCCCAAAGCCGAAAAAACCCCGCGTTATCTCTGTGCACACCTTCGTTTAAACTTTCCTGTACAGAGTTATCCCTTTGGCCCCCCGACGCGGGCGTTTGTTTCCCATTCTCGTATATACTCGAACGAATCCCGATGAGCCTCGGGATGTGTCCCGCGGATACATGCTCCCTCTCCCTCGTGCGCAGGCTACGGCCACCTGGCCCCGTCGACGGCGTGGGGCCGCGTGTTCTGCGTGCTGTACGCCGTGGTGGGCGTGCCCATGACGGGCATCCTGCTGGCCGGCATCGGGGACCACTTCGCGCGCGGCATGGTGCGCGGCCTCAAGCGCGCCCGGGGCCACCGGGCGCCCCGGCTGGCGCTCGCCGCCAACCTCTGCACATTCCTGCTGCCCTGGCTTCTGGTGTTCCTGCTGCTGCCGGCCGCCGTGTTCATGTTCACCGAGGACTGGTCCTACCTCGAGGGGCTCTACTACTGCTTCATCACGCTCGCCACCATCGGGTTCGGGGACTACGTGGCCGGTGCGTACTCCTCCTCCCGCGTATAGTGCACGCGCGCACACGGGACGCTACGTGTTTGTGCCGTGCTATTTGGCAGTTCGAACGGGCAGTTCGCGAGCGAGCAAAAAGTTAAAAAGGTCGCCGCTGAATTTCGGGTGCGCTTACGACAGGCACTTGAAGCTTCGGGTGCACATTCACGACTATGATGATGATGTGGCCGGTGCCGTTTGATGCGGGAGATTACACAAGGGGATCGGGCCAAAATAAAAACGAAAAGAAGGAAATGAAACGTCGCAGGTGCTACAAAGAGTGCCTATCACCCTGCATGTTAATTCTGATCTGTTAACTCTGATGGTGTCGACTTGTCCCGCCAGCACTGTTCCAGACGTCCTGGTGCAAGTGGGGATCTTATTCCAGCTTTTATCGGAAAATGCCCGCACGTCCCATTTCTAGTGGGTACACCACATAGGTATATCCCATACAAAAACCCGCCTATTCCCATGCATCATATGGGATTGCTAGATATGACGTTACGTGCATGTGAGTTTCTTCAGTAAAGATATGACTTGCAGGCAGTAAAGCGACGGCACTAACCTGTCATATTTGCCCACGAGCGAATATAGGATGTGCGAGATGGCAGGCACACAGACGCATTCCGCGACCAATCACGCCAAGCGCGCCGAGGGTCAGTTGTGCGTCCATCGCAGCGAGCGGGATTCGAACTGTGGCGCCAGAGTCCAGACAGTTAGTTAGTTAGTTAGTTAGTGAGTGAGTGAGTGAGTGAGTGAGTTAGTTAGTTAGTTAGTTAGTTAGTTAGTTAGTTAGTTAGTTAGTTAGTTAGTTAGTTAGTTAGTTAGTTTGTATTAATTTTACATGCCATCTGCTGTCGTATTCGTCGTGCACGCATAAAAAACACGTTTACCGCCAAAAAGAGTGAGTCACATGCAGCTGCCGCCACCAACAACTTTTTTTTTCTTTGTTTTGCGCTCAGCTACGCTAGGGAACAGATTATGAAAGAATCTGCTAGTGCACAGAGTTCGCGAGGCGGCGCACTCGATACTGGATTGCTCATTTCGAAACGGTCTTCTTTTTCTCGGAACCGAAGCACCATTTATCCTCAAGCTCCGCGCAGACGTCCTGCGTGACTTCAGTGTTGACTCGTCTGAAGTGATCACCGCCGGGTCTGCCTCGGCTACCGCTAATAGAAGTGTAAGAGACAAGTTCCTCGGGGCAACCCCCCAAAGCCCACTCTCACTTTCCCGTAAACAGGACCGCGACGAGCATTGACGAGGTCGAGAGTCCGGCAGGCAGGGGAGGGGGGGGTGATGACTTGAACTGCGACCGTCGGCGGCAGTCACCGATTGATGTCCTCTGGACGGCTGTCCAACAAAACAACACGCACGTTTTACACAAGCGAAGCACTCATGGCAGTGCATGCCGGCTGTGTCCGGTTTCAGGTTGTATGAGGAAGGGGGGGGGGGGGCGCGTGGGATGAGTGCATGCACACATGCTCGGCGGTGACGGGGTCCCGGTCGCTGGCGAAGTGCGTCCCTGGCTCAATTCCAGAGGGTCCAGAATAGGCCGCCGCTCTCGATTACGTGTCCCTGTAGTGCTCGCAAGGAGGAGGAGGAGGCCCCCCATTGGCAACACGAACGGGGCGGTCCCTTTGAGGCCCGGGCCACGTCCGTGCGCGCGTCCACTTCTGTGAGCGCGCCTGTGAGACAGTATTCGAAAAAAGTAGACTCGCGCGCCGGCTCGCTTCTGGCAAGACCTCGGCGCCATGAGAGATCTTCGCTGCTATATGCCTAGTCCTTGCTGCTGTGTCGCCTTTAGACCAACGCCTCGCTTACGTTCGTAAACGGCGTGTATCGAAGAGTACGTGCGCATGCGTGGGACCAGGCGAAGAGAGTAGAATGAAGTGCTCCAGACTTCTTTTTTTTTTTTTTGAACGCTCGGTTTGCCATACTGAATATTATGGTTAAATAAATGCGCGCAGGTCTTTCTTCATGAAGAAGTTGTTTCTCACTTGTCCGAGTGCACGGAGTTAATATCCGAGTATTCCGTACGAGCCGACTCTTCTTTAATTTAAATTTACATATTGGCGTGGGAAGGGTCTTTGCATTGGGAACTGTGACTGACAAACATTGTTTCCTCGGGTGTGTTTATTGCAGCCGATAAGCCCAGCTCGCCTCGTCTTAACGCAAACTCTCTTCACCGTCAGTACATAGGCCGCGTGCGACTGTGTTTGCGATGGCCTGGCTTTCCGGTTGATGGTCTCGCGTACTTACACAATGTGGCTCCCTCCAGTATAATCACGGACGGCGCGGACCTGTGCGCTATGGCATTTGTGATGGGCACTTTTGTCACGGTTTCTTGTATGGGCCACTAAATGTCAACGCCGAAAACACGTGTGGATAAGAGCACTTCATAAGAAGCCGCAGCTCAGCCATCGGTGTGCGAGACCGTTTCACTGCACAAGACTTCACAAAATTTGAAAAGCCTTATCCTCCGACCAGCACTCCCCATATTTGTCGCTGCCTTGCCATCAACGACGTCTGCCAACATCAGTCTCGTCACCGCCAAGTCTACATATATGTCACATTTTATTATATCTGGTGCATGGGCGGCAAGATAGATGGTCGCTCCCGCCTTCGGACTGCGTCCGACAGAGCAAGACAGGAGTCTGTTCAAAAATAGACAACCGCTGTCCATCGGTACAGGAGATCGCCACATCTGCTGACTCCCTGCTACACCAGCAGGCGTGCGCCGAGCGCGTGCCAAGAACAACCACTTCGCGACTGCACAAACACTGAGCAAAGTTTTGCCAACGAGCGCTTGCGCAAGATTTGCCCGTCATTGTCTCCCTATAAGGTGTCTACATGAGAACGCGACGCGGTTTCATTGCGTGCGCCCTTCTTGCGAGCGTGTTTTACTTCGTGTAGCTTTACCTTCGCCATGCGAGGTACAGCATGTCGCGTGGCATGGTATGGCGACGTTGGTATATAGCATGTAATGCGCTGCGAAAGTAGGTCTAAGTGCTATATATGTACTTCACGTATACGAGCAGCTGCGTTTATGAAAGAGCAGAATGCGAGCACTCAGCAAAGTCGTCGACCTCAATATGGCGATATCTTACTCGCTTTTTTTTTTCCCCGTCTTCTGTCCTCTTGCTGTTCATTGTGGGATTCATCCGTCTTCTCTTTCTGTGTCCTGCCTCTCCTCTCCCCTTTAGTGCAGGCCGGTAACCTGTCGTCTTCCTTTTTTTTTTACCAGAAGTAGTGGTCATAGTACTTCATTTTATTTCATTTATTAGTACCCTCGATGCCAGCAGGCGTTACAAAGAGGAGTGGCAAAACTCACAAGTGGGCTGTGGTAAGAGAAAATCCCTGGTTATACAATCTTAGCTCATGATTCTCGAAAGCCAGCAGTGGATTGCACGGAAGTGATCGAGTGATCCGGCGAGGCGAATGCCAGTTCTCCGAAGTTCGTGGAAACAAGTGAGTGCATACACGTCCGTTGTGGGACATGTGGCTAACACAGAGGCCTGCTACCATGATCGATGCGTGGAGACACCTATAAGTGGGCGGGAAAATTAGATTGACACGGAGCTGTGGGAAATCATAGATTTTGCGGAACGTAGAAAGCCTCAAACGTTTGCGGTGGGATACGCAAGTGAGTGGATGTTCAGAGGGCACTTTTCATGGACGTGTCGCCATTTATGCGGTCACAGTTGTCAGTATAATATGAGAGACAGTAAGATAGCGTAATTATCAGAGCGCTTAATTAAGAATTAACGGATGTCTCGGCCCGAGGTACGCAACTATAAATATGAAGCCAGACGCGCTAGATCTGCTGGGGGAATGGAAGAGGCTTGTCCCCGGCCTAATGCTGGGCGCGTTGCCTTTATACGTCAGTGTACGTGAACAATGTACGACATGTCGAGTCTCTAGACGGCTTCTACCGCGTCACAGTTCGAAGCCACGTAACCCGTGTATTTCACCCGCCACGGTAGCTTATTAGTGGCTAATGGGTTTGCGCTGCTCAGGTCGTGGTCGCCGATTCGACGCCATCCGTGGCGGCTGCATTTCGATGGGGGCGAAATGCAAAAAAAAAAATAAAAGAAGTGCGCGTTAAATAACTCCAGATAGTAAAGTTCGGCACCATGTTACCCTCCTAGTACCTCTTGAAGGCGAATGCTTGCTGCACACTTGGTAACGCATTAAGTTATACGATCGGAGGGGTCAGAACTCTTGGACGACACAACGAGCCACACGTGTGAAGTATATACACCACTGGCAAGCCGTTGTCTGCGAGCTTCGGCCCTCCCCTCTACGGTTGCCGCCTCGCATCGTCGCGTCCCTGCTTTGGCAGTTCGGCTTCTTAATTCGGCTCGTTTTGACGCTTAGCAACGGCTTCGCGCGCACCTCTAGAGGGGTCAGACTCACGCCAGCGAATGATTGAATGAAGAAAACTCGACGTTTATCTTCCTCTCAACACGGGAAAGCAGCACTCGCCGTCCGATGCCTTGACCACGCCGCTTCGCACGTCGCATCCTCGTTTCTCGCTTGGCGAGCATCCTTGGCCGTAGGGTATACTTCCCAGGGGGGCTATGCAATGCTTTATTGATAGTTCGAATGCTTGTTCTGAACTTGTTCTTGACTGAAACGTATGCTGTGCTGTGTGTTCTATGGCTGATTTCAATGAATGTATGCACTGTTCGCTTCACTTTACTGAATGTTTGTAGCCTCTGCCTTAAGGGGTATGAGAGCCATCGCATTTTTTTTTTCTGCTTGCTTACGGGGGTACGAGCCATTACTCACGGGGGCATGAGCCATTGCATCTTGGCTTGCTTGCGGGGGTATGAGCCATTGCTGGTAATGATATTTTTTGTGCCACTCGACTAGACGCCGCGTTTTTTAGGTATGAGCCACTTCAACGAGTATAACGAGCCTGCCTCATAATCAGATATTGCTTTTGACATGTGAACACCTTGAAATCAAACCTGTGTTCGTTCTTATATATTCCCTATGGAGAGACACTGGCTGCTCTGCTTCACTTGCCCATGTCGACAGCCAGCGATTGCCATGACAACTTGTTCGGAGTTCCCGGCAGGACTTTTAATGATAGCTTTCAGTTCACATACGTCTTACTTTGTTTTTTATAAAGCGCACTGTTTTGGACTACATGCAGGCATGCGAAAAGGACCGGCTTTAATGTGCCTCTATATTACCTTTCCCCTCCGACCTCATCGTGCGAAGATTCCTACTAAAGCACGGAAACCATGGGAGACGACGAAAAGAATCGGAAACAGATGGCGCCTGCCGATTCTTGAACGCACCGCGTGTTGTCGATTACGTCCGCACCTCACATAAACATGCTCGTTCGGCTCTTTGTCGGTTCCTCCTTCAACTGCGCGCACTGCGTCGCACTGCAACGGGGTCGTCGCACTATGCTGAAAGTCAACCGGAACACGCTCTAAAAGGCCCGCCCGAGAGGCGCGTCTTTTCTGGCTGGCGCAGAGCAATGCAGCAGGGTTACTCAGCACCTCTTTTGACAGTGTATGCCGCAAACACTAACGCGCTCAATATTTCTTCCTTATTTCTTTCTCTCTTACACTTGGCTTCCTTCAACTAGACGTCACCGCCGGCGTCCGTGACTGTCGTCGGCTGGGAGGCAAATTTATGGGCGCGCTGGATATACCTTTCCCGAACGCGAGTGCTCTGTTCTCCGCGGCCCTGTCGGGGTCCATTAACGCGGCGTACATCACCAGCATGGACGCCGGCAAATTGCCTCCGGCTTCCAAGCGCCCTTGCAGCCTCTTCGTATGAGCGGCAGCGTGTTTGCGGCGTCGCGCACGTGACGAGTTTCCGGCTGATGCCTTTTTGCGATGCGCTTGGAGCGAGCGCGTCAAGTGAGACGGAAGCCAGGAGGCACTATGTTGAAAGCGAGCATTGAGTTCGTCTTTGTCGTCTGCCCTCGCCATTGCGTTAGCGAGACCATTTACGACTGGCAGCTGAACGTGGCGCGTTTTGAAGGAACACTGGGGCAAATGATTATTGAAAGGATGCCCGTGAGGAAAAGGTGACCGTGAAAGGATGCTT
This sequence comes from Dermacentor variabilis, assembly GCF_050947875.1. Lineage (NCBI taxonomy): Eukaryota > Metazoa > Arthropoda > Arachnida > Ixodida > Ixodidae > Dermacentor > Dermacentor variabilis. The sequence continues at coordinate 160,909,695 of NC_134574.1, read as the reverse complement.
GGTAAGCCAGATTACGCGCAAAAGCTATGGACAGGTGGCGACGCCACCTTGAAGTTCCCGCACTAGATCACCGTGACGTCATGAATTTCGACCGCGCCTGCCGAGACCTATTTAATTGACTTTCTTTCGTTGAAGATGGACTGCACTGCGTTCTCAAACAGCCAAAGAGTGAACTTCGCAAATTTCGAGAAGCTTTACTTTGCCACAACGGCGCAAACTGCGCAGAATGATCTCAAATCCGTGACGTCATGTCAACGGGCAGGGGTTTCGGCGCGCAATATAAAAAAAAAAATTGAACTTTGACCTTTACTTTATCTTCTAATGATAAACCTATTACAGAGAAACTAACGAAAGTGCGGTGATTCAAGGCAATGCACGCAGGCTTCCCCACTTCGAGTGGTTTCATGCCGTAAAGAAGCCTCTCACCAGGTGATCTCCAGGTTGCGTCATTTAAATTACGAGAAATGAGAGGTCTTGGCTGGGATACGCGACACGTCAGACGAAGATGACCTGTGGTCGGGACAGTACATTACAAGAGAAGGGAAATGTAGTCAATGACCGACCCACTGTCTGAGTGTAGACGTCGGTAACTTGACAGGTAAGACGGGAGAAACTATTGGGCATTGAGGAGAGTCTCTTGCAATAAACTTAAGTGGACGATGATGATAGTGATGAGAAAACTTGTCCTGGACCTCACAATGAGTCGTGTAAACGCTGGTAGTGCCAGGGGACGGGTGCAGAAGTAATGGATTAAGCAACAGTGATGCCTCATGCTATTGCATATATATATATATATATATATATATATATATATATATATATATATATATATATATATATATATTTACGTCGCATTGCAACAATCGTCACCATTCGTATGAGTATCTATAATTTTGTTTAACGACAATGTGCCCTGTTGCTTTGTTGTGTTTCTGGGAGGAAAGCTCCCTTTCTTAAACCTTTGTTTGACAGGCACTTCCCTCCCAGGTACTTTCCTTCCATGAATGCACAGTCGCGATCATCATCATCATCATCATCATCATCATCATGTTTTATGTCCACTGCAGGACGAAGGCCTGTCCCTGCGATCTCCAATTACCCCTGTCCTGCGCCAACCGATTGCAACTAGCGCCCGCGAATTTCCTAATTTCATCGCTCCACCTAGTCTTTTGCCGTCCTCGACTGCGTTTCCCTTCTCTTGGTATCCATTCTGTAACCCTAATGGTCCAACGGTTATCTAACCGGCGCATTACATGACCTGCCCAGCTCCATTCCTTTCTCTTGATGTCAATTAGAATATCGCCTATACCCGTTTGCTCTCTGATCCAAACCCCTCCGTTTCTGTCTCTTAACGGTATATGTCTAGCAATCTTCGTTCCATCGCTCTTTGCGCGCGCCCTTAACTTGTTCTCAAGTCGCGTCCAATGCGAGCCGAAACACCGGCGCCCGTGCTCGAAAGGGCTCCAACACTGCACGGTGGTTCCGACACACGAAAAGTAGGCTTACTAAAGACCAGTTCATAGATTTATGTTCAGTTCCGCAATTTCTCGCGCGTCGAGGCCGCCGTGCAGCCTCGGAGCTTGTTGAACCAAAGGGAGGGCACCAGTGCTGCAGCTGATATGTGGAACGCGGCTGCACATTCACCTGCCCCGCGACATTCAAGACAGGGAAGCGCAGAAGAATTAACGACGGCGATCGTTGTTGCGTGGCAGGAACGCTCTCCAAATATTGCGAAATATTTATATAAGAGCGTTACGGTAGGCAGCGCGAAGGCGACCGTGGCCGTCGAACGTGTCCCTTCTCGCGACACTCGTCGCCATGCCAGCGGCGCGACACCGGAGGAGACGCGCACCTTTGCCAAGAAGACATTTGCCGGTGAACGCGCGTACGCAAACAAGGTCCTTCGGTGACTGCGGCCTCGGGCAAACGTGGCACTGCGACAGCGGCAAAGGAGCCGTACAAGCGAGACAGCCGCGAGCACAGCTATAGCGCCGAAACAGAGAAGCCTCGTTTCTGTCTCTGTCTGTGTCGAGGCCGTCGCTGAGTCACCCGGAAAAAGAGAGACGGCTTCAGACTTGTCATGTCGCTGTGTGTTTCGCCCACCGCAGTTCCGACCCCCCCCCCCCCCGCCGTCGCTTTTATAAGAGCGCGGCTTCTGATTAGGCGTGACTAAAATTACACCACCGGATGTGCGTCATTGCTCCGCTCGCCGCCGCATAGCATGCGGAGCAGTGCGGCTTCTTCGGACAGAGCGAGTGGTGGGGCCGACTTCCGCCACTCTTCCGGGATATTTTGCGACTCGAGGTCTCGGCGTACGCCCCGGCTAAGAAGCGGGACGTGCCGCCGCTTCGATGGGAACACCACGGTTTGGACCCAGGGTCGACTCATTGAGGACGATGGGCCGTCAGTCAAAATAGCGCGAGGTGGCAGGGGTACCAATCGGCCCCCAGCCGGCTATATAAACGCCGTAGACGGAGCCGAAACAGTGGTCGCTTCAGTTTCGCCCTGCTTTGATTTCGTTGTGTCCTCTTGAAGCCGCACGGTGGATTGTGAGCAAACAGGAAGTGCCGTCGTGTGTATATATATATATATATATATATATATATATATATATATATATATATATATATATATATATATATATATATATATATATATATATATATATTCTTCCAAGCGTAAATATATTTATTAGTAGAATAGAAAATTAAGGTCACAGTTATCACATATTGAATTCGGCGCCGAAACCCCAGAGCCAGTACGTCAGTCTGACGTCACAGATTTCAAAGTAATTTTTTTTTCTTATTTGAGCTATTGTGGCTTATGAAAATTCCTTGAAACTTGCCACGTTTTAGTCTTTGGTTCTCGTAGAATACAACGTATACATGCAGCCCATATCTTTACCACTAAAAAATTTTTTACTCAGCTGAGCGCAGACCATCATTATCGATGACGTCATGCGGAGCTGGTGCGCGAACTTCGCGGTGGCGTCGCCACCCGTCTCTCGTTCTTGTGTCTTTTGTAACTTGCGTTTCCGCATCTCAAGGTAACAGTGATTATTTTTCGACACTACAAAAGAGTAATTTGCTAATACCGCTCAAATATTTTTTTTTCGAATCGAGGGTTATAGAGACGAGGCAAGAGCGTAGGATAGCGCTACCAGTTCAATAGATTTGAGTAAGGAAAAGAAGTGGGGAAGGCCCGCGTCAGTTTTACGTCAGATCGCGATAAAATGTCTTGGTTTCGCTTAGTTTAGATGTAATTATTATACTCAGGCACGCAATCATCACTAAGCCAGGTATGACGGCTGTGCATAGGTCGGTGGCTAGACATGAGTGTGATTAGGCTTGGGCTGAAACGCATCGTTCGACGGTGCGACGCCTGTTGTGCCACAGGGAAAGCGAAAGTGCTATAGAGACGCAAAGAGACGCCGCCAACATGCGCAGCGTCGAAGCACAAACAGACAGGGCGCGAAGGCCGTCGCTACATTGATCTCGACGTTGCGTCGCCTGTTGCATTCCGCACCCTCTCCAGTGAAGCAATTCGGCGGACGATGTCCGCGGGGTGGTCCGACGCCGTTTGGCGACCACGGCTCAACGCCTCCCGCTCTCGCGCAACGCTCAGAGAAGGAGGCTTCGCTCCTCTTAGCCAAGCGGGCGGCGAATCACGTGGTCATGCGGCGACCCAGCTGCGGAGAGCGCATGCGCCAAGCCGGCGGCGGAGCTCGGCGCGGCGAGTCACGTGATGCGTTGCCAAGGCTAAGGCGCAGCTGCGGTCAAATGAAGGTCAAATTGCTGACGGCGGCGAAACTCGGCTCGACGCGGTTAGTAAAGCTTTCGCGGTAAAAGCATAAAGGAAACGCTAGGCAAGGCAACATGCGAAGGCCGGCCTGCACGTATTACAGCTTGCTGACAGTTAAAAAAGAAACGAACGAAAAGATTGGCAAATATTGCACGTGGTTGGTCATGGATGGGTTGAATCAGTGAATTGACAACACTAAACAAAGATGAGGTCAGCCCGCACCAGGGTCGTGCTTTTGTAGCGACGCCTTTTTGTTTTATGCGAACGCATTACGACGCTTTTTCGCGTTCGTGAGTGGCCGCGTTCGACGCTCCGCTCGAGGCGGAGCCTCAAAGGCAGAAAAGCATTAGTACTGCGAAAGGCATTGGTACAAGATCGCGGCCCGGTATACTGATGTGCGATGTTTAACGCGACCTAGAGACCCTGGCGAGTCCCAATATGCAAAGCGGAACTTTCCATTTGTGTCACCACACCTCCGATATTAAACGGTAATAAGCTGGTACTTCGCTACGCGCTGGTGGAACATTTTTTTAACGTTCCAAATGATGTCTGTCTTTTTTTCTAAATTACGCCCACGAGGAAAGTCATCAGAGACGTTGTCGTTCACTTCCTCTTGTTTACAACTCGGACCTGAATATAGAAAAGGCTCCGAAGGACGCCGTAAGACAAGCAAGGATCGGACCAGCATTACGCGACGAACATAAATCATCCTACAAATCACACTCGTTGAGTGTCGGTCCCATTAAGGACGCTTACACTTCTTTCCCGTCAGCCGCGGATCGAAGCGTAAAACATATAGCGAGGGGGCCGCACCATTTAAAGCTATTGCTTCAACCGATCGTCGAAACGTATGTTGTTCAAAGCTACCGCCTGTAGTCATTAAGCCTGCGCACTTAAAGCTGCACGTTTTGCCAGGCATGCGCGCCTCTCTCTATACGCGCCTGGAAGAGCCCGCATGCTTAAAGCGTTCTTACGACAGGCCTAAGGTCGACCCGGAGCTAGACAAGTTGCCTTGGAGTCGTGCCAGGTAACGACGAGACGGATGATAATGTAAAGCGACGTCGTGGACCCTGCGCTAAGAGCTTCCACGCTAAACACGGGAGGCGAACGGGAAAACGAAAGAAAAAAAAAAAAGCCTGTGCACGAAATTCCAAGGCCGAGACGCGCCGACAACCTGTCTTGCAACTACTGCATACCGGTGTAAATGTATAAAGGATCACTACCCGACGTGTTGCCCTTGCGTCAAGACGTCGAGGTATCCCGCCGACTGCGCCAAAGATACTGTATTTACTAAGAAGGGTACATGTTTCTGTAGGATAGCAAGTTTTATTTTTCTATACCTCCTACATCGTCTGCATTATTCGACCTCGTTCTTTGTCGCCTTCGAATGCTCGGAACGTTACGCAAGTGTTGACCGAGGGGTTGTCATAATCAAGCGAGCCCGAGTTGCGTGCACCGAACTGCAACGGGGAACGTATATACCTGAGAGCTGAAAAGGACGCTGCAGAAATTGAGTACAACGAAGCAACGTGACAAGTTTCGCTTTCACAGTTACTCTCGTCCTGGCCTATCGTGAACTCGAGATAATTATCGCGCGGCCCCTTACGGGAGTATTTGGGACCGAATGCGCAAGGCTCGTAACTGCTGCTCGCCGTTTTCCGGCCGTGTCCAATGTCACGATAGGCTGGCATACACTCTTACGAACTTTATACTATCGTACGAGCTATTTTTGCGCGTACGCAGATCTTAATCACTTACAGCCTACCGTGCTCACTGAAGCAGCTAGCTATACGCCCCACACTGCACGGCGCAGCCCAAAGTTCAGCGCCGAGGTGCATGTGAGAGAGAGTCGCAGAGAGACTCTGTGGCCAGACCTTGGGTCTTTTTTTGAGACCTCTCCATCAAGAAGCAGGAAAGCGCACTGTTGTTCCACTCAACGCCGGCGCTTTTAGCGAGCGACACTCAAAACACGTGTTTCACTTCCGCGCACACCGCATGATCACCCACTGTACAGCAGGCGGTGCCAGGAAAACGCAGCTTCACGTGACACCAAACGAGCAGGCTCGGATGTATGCGAGGGCGCCGTGCGTGAACCCAAGGGCTCCGGTACTCGACCCCCCCCCCTCCCCCCTCTTCCATCGGAGCAGAGGCATAGGCTTCCCCGCAATCACTCATCGCAAGAAATGTGGCGTTGGTCCCGCTGCATTATCCGACACGGAGGTGACAAGCCTCTTCGTTTCCGCGCGCTGCCCGTTGCTTCTCGTCGCTGGGCTCGTCTCCTGCGCCGTTCTTTGTCATCTCGTCTTGACGCGTAAGTCTTTAGCACCACGCGACACGCAAAAACCGGCGATGGAAAACCAGAAACGAACGACACAAACAAGGTGTATTTTTGACGCGTGTTAAGGGTCAACGTCTTTGTAAACAGAGGCGTGATTGATGTCGCACGCTGAGCCGTGCAGCGCGTTTAGTGGGCGATACCGACGCACTAAAATGTTCGAACAATGTCGAGCGAGAGCCGTTTTGCTTTTGGATGAGACACAATTTGTTAAGTCCGTAACGCATGCCTCGCTATACCGTTCCCGCCGTTTCTCGCAATAAACCGAGGTGGCCTTTATATAGGTGCGCGCTTGAAATATCGACCCCGATAGCTCTGATTTCTAGCATTTGGAGGTGTTAGGTATATCACACGAACAAAAATAACTTTTAGAACATATATATATATATATATATATATATATATGCGTGATGATTGTTCTTACCAAATGGCTAAAGAGTTAGCGCGCGCACACTGAAAAGTGTCGCGATTTATTGGTGCGCTGAAGATTACGCACTGCAGTGAACTTGCCGCGAAGGCCAAACAACCGTTCTAAAGATATGTTGGGAAGGTGCAACACTCACAGGTGAACCACTGGAAGGGCAATATAAACCGAGCTACAATGTGCATTTCAGCGACTTTGCTCAAATTCGCAGAAATATCCATGTACTAAAGCCTATGTGAAAGCTCCGAAAATGGAAGGTTACCGAATGAATAAATTAGTGCTGAGAACCTTCTTAAGCAATGCGACAATGCATTTTAACAATTTTTGACCTTCTGATCCCCCCGAGCATTGCTTCTATCTTCGTTAAAGATCACAAAGTCTGAAATTCTCATATGCCAAGAGATGAAGCATTCGCAATTACGCAGATTTCATCCACACATAGGTGTATGCTGAAACCGGATTGAATGATGCCGCATTCGGCACACACACACAGTTCTTGCATAACTCGAAGGACATATAGGATTCAAGGTTACTAAATCACCTCGCTTTCCCTCGTCCCTATGCGAGCGAGACGTTTAGGATATATGGAGGAATGCCATATGACAGATTACGAACACCGTCCACAGCAGTTGCGCTAATCACATATATACTGCTCAAGTTCGCAGCGCGCACAGGTCTGTCGCTTTTCACCTTCACACGATGCGCGCTCGTGAAGGACGTTTCTCGCAATTTCTTTCTTTTTACTGCAGATGGCACGGCTTTCGCCATAGAATGAGACATGTACTAATTTATTTTTGTAACATAGCAAGCGAGAATCAGCGCGTGCGCTTAAACGGCATTCTTTCTTTCTCCTTTTAAGCTATGCAGCGATGGTGTTTGCTACCGCAGCGCGACCACGCGACGTGCAACGCTCTTCAGCTCGCGAGCCGCATAGCAGCAAAAGCCCGCGCTTCGCATTCCGCGGACCGCGAGCAACAAGCTCTCTCTTCCGCAATTTCTAGAGCTGCTGCATGCACGGTGCGGTCTCGCGTAATCTGCTGCGCTCGGCGCGAATCCTTCGACCACCTCCGCGTCGCTCGAGGGGGAGGGCTTCCTCGATCGGTGGTGTCTGACGACATTCCGTTGCTGGCTTCGTGTGCATATACGCCGTGCATGCTAATGAAACAGTAAATCGAGCGCTTATACATGTATATGCGAAACTGGGTGCTCACTTCGCGCGCTGGCACGACGCCCGCAGATTCACCGAGATTTTTTTTCTTACACAACGCTTTTCAAGGTCGGGCCACTTAAAAGTCGCGCGCCGCATTCCGTCGTGTTGCTCCGTCGCTGCAGCCCGGTAAATGCAGCGTGTTGCAAAACCCGGCGGCGCCATATAGCTGGCTCTTTCAACGGAGGAGCAGTCTCTGGGCGGGTATGTATACGACGCGGACTCGATCTCGCTCTGCGTGCAGCATATCAAGTTCCGGCGACCCTGAATGGCCGAGCACGTGCACATCTGAAACGACACGCGGCATATGCATATATACCGCGCAATTACGCTGCTTATGCCCCCTGCGCCACAGCGGGGCGAGCACGGCGGCTCCATGTTCTGTTGGCCAAACTAACGCACATACAAAGGAATGCACGACGAAGCCAGAGAAAAGAAACAAAAAACAAAGTTATTCGTTACCCTTATTGGAAATGCGTATGAAATAACAAGGTGTAAAGAGAAATGAAAATGGACATAACAGATAACTCGCGCTGCGGGAGTCGAGCCCACGTCTTCCGAATCATATGCGTGCGATGCTGCGTACGTCATTTGAGCCGGCCATACTTCCCTCCACTTTCTTGGGTATTTGCGTACGCGCGTACAAGATTAGCGCTGGTATATAGGGTTAGCCAGCGCCGGCCGAGCCGATGGGTGCGGAACATCGTTTTAAAACTCCGTGCAGTCGTCGCGTGGTACGCGACATCAAGGAGCAGGCAACTGGCCAATATACCTTCGCAGGCTGCACATAGGGGCATCAACGCTGCGTTTGCTGTTAGATGAGGCTGTGCAAGCGCCGTTTCATGACGGTGACGTACGAGCCTCCGTAGTTCTTGGATATCCGCTGTATTCTACTTGCAAGCAAGTGCGTCTTCCCGAAACGTCTCTTTATCCACCACGGTTGCTTATATATAGTCTGCACACGTCCTGCTGAGCACAAGGTCGCTGGCTCGGCTCCCGGCTGCGACGGCCGCCTTCCGATAGGTGGCGAAATTCATAATGCGCTAGTGCTTTCATACTGCAGCGAAGCTGTACACGTCTAGCCGATTCGTCCGTCCGTCCGCCTGTCGCCTGTACGCCGAAAACTCCTCCGGCGCAACCCCGATCCTCGGTTCAGCATTTGCGTGGGTTGGCGCTTATAACGAGCGCCAAGGTCCTGGACTGTTGACGCAACACGCCTCTTATAGATTGCTGAAGATAGCGCAACAGCGCACTTCAATCTCAAAACCACGGTTCGTCCGTTATCGAAGCGCCCATCGGAAGAGTTGGAAAGGAAGCAGAAACGCTTAGCGCGCATTATTGTCTCGTTAGGCAATTCGGTATAACTTAACGACCTGGTACTCCTTACAATGGCTTTGACCATGATGCTGTTGACGTTGTTGGCATCATGGCCAACACCATTGAGCAGTCGCCCGTTGTTTTCCTTTCTTTTTTTTCTTGGAGAAAGGGGGAGGTGAGGTCATCACCGCGCTCAATTGAATCGCAGCCTCCCATGTCTGTGGTCGCGCGATTCGCGGGGTCTCCCAGCCTTGATTGCTCGCTGCTGCTGTGCGCCGCCATCGCATGCCGGAATGGCATGCGGGTTCCGCCTACAGCCGGACGGGCCGTGGCAGTCTTCCAGCTTATTTCGGCGCCCCCAGTCCTGTCGGTGCGCGTCCTCCTCGCCTTTTGTCTCCGTCTCTGGGACGGCATTGTCTTCGAGAGTGCCAGAGGAAAGTGCGTCTCATCGCGTGTCGCAGTCGGCGGCGCCGACGACGTCTTGTTTGCGACAGGGCTCTTAAATGCGGTACACAGCCGGCGCTGCGCGGTACCGGAATTATCCGGGTATGCGCGGAGGTCTTATCGCAAAGGGCGCCGGGTCATCCCTCCTCCCCCCCCCGCCCACACACACACCTTGTGTTTGCCAATTGGCGGCCACAAACGCACGTGCGGTCTGTTTCTCAACGCCTTCCAGATCGCAGACACGGTATGCCTGAACTGTTGTCGTCTCTGTGGCGGTGGCTTTCTCTCGAACGCGGGTGAGCAAAGTAGAGAAAGAGGAGGAAGGGAGGGTGAGTTTACCGACTGCCCAAGCTTGAAAGAAAATAAACGGGACGTCACAAACGAAGTGCGAGATACGCTCAAAGAGTTTGTGCTGCGGTAATCCGTCAGTGATATGCGAACGGCAGGCCTCCGAGACCGAAACGGTCGGCACCTTAACGGTCACCTCAGCATTGCACTATAAGCAATGTAAGAACCGCCACTTATGCCTAGATTCGACGCGGTGTGCATGAAACGTCGGCGTTTGGTTCGCGCAGAACGCAGGACCCTTCACGGCGTGTTCTTAAGAATGTGAAGACACGTGACGATGATCTTGAGCTGACTTTATTTTTTTTTTTCGCGCAATGCTTCAGTGCTGCTTTTGTGCCCATGCTTATCTCGTTCTCGCGTTACCCGACAGCCCGGAGCGGCAACAATGTGACCAAGCAACAAAAATGGGTAAGCTGCCGATGGTAAATTTGAGGTTACCGAGTTAGAAGACGCTTCACGAGGCTTCGACATGGCAGGCAAACAAGTCAGATGCGCAGAAAACGCAGCGACGATCGTGTCTGCCAAGTATTACACCGACGCACCTTGCGAAAACGGCTGGTAAACGAAAGCCGACGCGCCCTCCTTCTCAGCGGAGTCACTCTCCCCTATATATGCTTGTGGCACTTCGGCGTCACAGGCGTGGGGCCTGCAATGTACTATTGGCCGGCAGCAGCAGCATCATGAACAACTACAGGGTCTCCGCGAAACGTACAGCGCGCAAAGCCGCCGTCTATCGAAATGCGTTGTGCAACAATTAAAGAAAAAAAAAACGTGGGAGTCCTGACGTAAACGTCACGTGGACCGCGGAAGGCAGGATAGGAATGTCGCCTGCGGACGCGGATCGAGTTAATGGGAGAGAGCTTGTGTTCCGGGGAAGGTAGCTGGCCTCCTGGCATCGCAACATTTTGTTTACTTATATCTTGGCTTCGACTAAACCTCTCAGTTTCTAGCAAATTCTTGCCGCAGGATCGCTCTCCGGACGGCGCTCTATACACCTTCAAGTCCATAACTGATACTTCAGATGGGCATGAAGGGCCCTTTAAGAAAACGGAATGCAAGTAGTCATATAACAGGCCACGAATGCAATGCTGCGCCACAAAGCTGCAAGCTTCTCGCACGCATAAAATTATGCAGTGCTTAGCAATCCAAACGCGATAATGCCTTGAACATCGTAAGACGTGTAAAGAAATGTACGCGCACCCGTTCGCGCAACAAATTTTTTCCGGAAGATGAATAAGCGACTGGGCTCAGGAGAAAATATCCCCTCGTAATGTCATTGTGCAATGTTGAGGGACTTCGGGGCTATGACCACTGTTGACTCTGGGTCCTGTAGTGGGTATCCTTGCAGGATTGCGAATCTGCGCAAGGCGGGTTCAACTTTCCTCCTCGTTTTCCAGAGATTTGAAGTGGCGAGGCGCACATTTATCAAACACGTTTGTTTGTTTGTTTGTTTGTTTGTTTGTTTGTTTGTTTGTTTGTTTGTTTGTTTACACGTCTTTATTCACATTTTTGCCCTTAAAGGGCTGCGGTGAATTGGCTTGGGAAGTGGCGGGAGTGAGAAGGTAAAGGAAACAGTGATAAGGGGGACTTAATTATCTACATCATGGGGTCTGACGCTTTCGCTGGTACGCTCGAGATGAAAAAGCCTGGTCCGAGCGCGCGCTCTAGCAGTAACATCTTCTAAACCCACTCAATGCGTCTTCACTGCATAGCGTGTCTTGATGCAAAGAAGACACACTACAGAGCAATGTTGAGAAGTTTAGCGATGGCTAGAGCTGTACGAACGTTCCCAAGCGCCAGGAGCTTCGACGCAGCGGTATACGTGCACTTAATGTTCGAGACACAAAGAAACAACGTGGAGAGTAGGCGGGGAGGTTAACCAGACGCACAACTGGTTTGCTACCCTGCACTGAGGCAAAGGGATATAGGGACGAAACGAGAAATAGAGGAGAGAGATAGATCACAGTTTTTAAAAGCCTACGGAGGTTATACCGCGTGTCCCGGCTAACGTTAGCCAAGCTGTTCAACAAAAAGAAATCAAAAAGTTGGTGCAAGGCACAAGTATAAGACCTATGGCGTTTGGGCCGCCGAAGTTTGACGACCGAACGCTGACTGTAGGTCCTATGCGGCGTGTTTTTTTATTATTATTGTTTTCATTGAACTGGCTGGTTAACGTTAGCTGGCACGCCCTATATACACAGACTCCTTGCGGAAGTACACACTCGGCTCAGTTCTCCTGTGTCACAAACTGCTGCTTCAGCAAAAATGCGCCAGATTCCAATATGAAGTCGAAGAGCTAGGGAGCTATCCGTCAGATGCTTTGCGCAGCCAGCAGCGAAAGCCCGCTGCAGATGCTCTAACCGCCGCCGTCTGCTTGGTCGTCGCGGTGTCCAGGTAGTGCGCTCGTCTCATTGGTTGGTTGCGACCGGTGTGCTGGCCATACAGGTACGAGTCGAATGAATAAAGGCGGGGGGGGGGGGGTGCAAACTAGGGCAACCCGCTTGGTGCACACACGTCCCCACGTTCCGCACAAGTACCCTTAAATTCGCAAGAGCAGTACTTATGACCAGTGACAACTTATGAATTCAGTAAAATCTCCGTTGACAAAATAGATATACAGCTTCCGAGAGAGACGTCAATATTGAAATTACGCATTCGCCGTAACGTCAAGGATGAGAGCGAAGCTTATTGCTTGTGCCTATATATACGAATTCTTATCGAGTTGTACAGCGGTGTGCTTTCTGCTGCAATTTTAGTTTGTGGACGACATGTAGTCAGGTGAACTAGCCCAACAACAAACTCTCCTGCACTGCATGTTGTGCAGTCATGTAATCAAAATTCGTGGGGTTTAGTAGCTAGAGAAACACAGGGGGCTACGAAAACGCCAAAAAGAGGGGTTCCGTTTTAAATTTGGCCACTGATGTGCGCACAAAATTCAGCACACTATTTCCTTACTTCTAAATGTATCAACAAGACCTCAGATGAACAGTGGTGTAGAACAGTACCGTTCTTCAGATTTCCTTACACAACGCCTAAACGACCTCTCTACCGTTAACCGCGTTTGGGGCTATCGGCTGCGCGTTTGGCGAACCGAGACATCTCGAATCGTGCACAAACGGCAGATGAAAGGCACAGTTCATAATGGGACGTGACGACTCTTATGGAGAGTTTAATTATCGGCAGAAGAACTCCATTACGCCTCGAATTTTTATCGTTGGTGACGTCGCCTCTCGTTTTTTTTTTTTTTTTTTTGAGCTCCTCCAATGCGCAACGAACTTCTCCTTCTTCCGCATGACCCTTCAATCTATAATAGGGGTCTCTGCACCTCGTACCACGCACATCCTTGAACTTCAGTTTTCACAGTCCCGCTTACCGCACCTATGGTGTTTGGAAGAGGAACGAAAAGGCGGACTCATGCAGAACTCACATGTTCACTGTCCTCTTGTTCGGGACGGCGCGAAAGTACGGAATCAGGGGCCGCTTTGATATGCGCCTCCAGCCTTGCGACCTTCGAATATTTTTGGCAAAAACATTTACTCAATTTGCTAGAACACCACAAGAAAGGATGCCGCACCTTTCGCCCTACGAAAGTCGGGAAAAAAAACAAAAAGCACCCGGCTTTCTGCCTCATCTGGCATAGCAGGCGAAGTGGTGTCAACCTCTGTGCACGTTTGAACTCTTCCGAGATACCACAACCGAAAGCACCGATTTACTCACAATGGCGAAGTGGATCCTTCCTTGGACTCATTTTCTCACTTCCTTTGTCCGTTCATTGAGATAAATGCGCATAGAGCGCGCGCAGTCGCTGCCGTCTGCAACCGATTCTCTCGGCCAGACGACCAGACGCTGCGTCACGGCTGCAGCAGACGGCTCGCCGGGCAACGCCCGACGGGAGCAGACGGTCCATCATTGCCCCGCCGGTTGCAATGATAGGGAATTACAAGGCTTTTAAAAGAAAGAAAGAAAACAAATGAAAAGAAACTAATTATGTTAAACCTCGCCGTCATTCGTAGTCTCATCTTCAGCTTTTGTGGAAGGCTTCGTTTTGCTGAGAAACTCGTGGCACATTCGACACTTAACTGTTCTTTGGAGAGCGCTGTCAAATCGCTCTGACGGTGGTGTAAGAGCGCGCTTATCTTCGCGACAATTTTTTTTTTTTTCATTTTGCAAAACAACCTTTCAAGCTTCGCAGAAGTCTTCGGAAACGACCAAACGAATGTGCCACCAGTCTCTCCACACATCGAGATCTGGTCGAGCGTGCCCTGTTGCAACAGTGACGGTGCACGTTTTGGCGAGGTTAAAAGGACGCAAGAAAATTCACCGACGATTACGATACTCCCTAATGCGAAATTTGAGCGCAGCTCTATACGTGCTATCATTTCGCAATCTATTGAGGTCGGAGATCGCCGAAAATCTGATCTGCAGGTCAAGCGCGTCGGCTTTTATACATGACTCGTCGAAAGTTCCACCGTAATAGCTGGCGTCCCCGTGACTTCCAGAAAGTACTACACGATTTGCATCGTGCATACAATCAGATTACACAACACAATCGCAAATCATGACAATCGAAACAAGCGCGACCAAGACCAAATCAAGCTAACCAAACAAGCTCGAGCGAGAGCTGATGCGAGCAGACGATAGTAGGAAACAAGCGGTCTGGCGGGTCCTCATGACACCAGTTTGCCGCGCGCACGTCATTAAAGGGGCCGCTCTCATTGGTGGTCTCTGTCATTCGCGGCTCGCGTCTTTCATCTCCCGCTCCGCGTTCGCTCTTTCATCTTTCGCTGTGCTCGTTTGCTTGGTTACGCCGCCAACGCCGCCGATGCAGACGCTCGCCGCAGGAACGGACGCCTAGTAGCTGCGCTCTAATATTTTCAGATTCACTGGCCCGGGCCTGTTGCATCGGCGTAGCACGAGTCAATAACTTTATCTCGACATGCACGTCGATGCGTTCACGGCATAGCCGTATATGTGGATTCTCGCAGCGGCAGCGTTTGGGGCGAGACACCAGTTCTGCAAATAGTTGACGTCCACACATGCATACAAATCAGAGGCCGAAACTGAGCCGGGCTGCTACTCTGGCGTGCGATTTTGGAGATTGAAATATTCGGCCATATGGGCCAAATTCCGCAATGGCAGTATTTTCAGCCAGTCAAAGAGCCGTATAGCAGAGCTTTCGGCCAATCAGACCGAACAATACGGCAAACTTCGACAATGTGGCGGAAGTCGACAACCTCCGGAATAGCACCTCGGGTAATCACTCTATATTGTGGCAGCGCCCACTCGATGCGGCCATAAGAAGTCTGAATAAAAAAAAAAAAGAACGCACGCTTCACGACTCCACCCTGTGATGAGGACCCAAAAGTGGCGCGACCTCCTTACTGTCAGTTCGACGACCATGCAGTCAACGCTGTGGCCGCAGTGAGTGGTTCCAAAGCGTCGCCGTGAGTCAGCGTGTTGTGTGGTGGCAAAAGCGCGAGCCCTCCTCCTCTTCCGCCACTTACGGCCTCGCCTCGGCGTGTGCACGCATGCTTTCGCACACACACAAACCGCTCACAGAGACGCAGAAAAACAGATAGACGCCCAGGCGTCGAAGCCCGCGGCGGAAGACTGAAGGGCCGCGCCAAGTCACCTTTGCGCGCGCCTGCCCGATGGGAACGTCAAAACAT
Organism: Dermacentor variabilis; assembly: GCF_050947875.1. Lineage (NCBI taxonomy): Eukaryota > Metazoa > Arthropoda > Arachnida > Ixodida > Ixodidae > Dermacentor > Dermacentor variabilis. The sequence continues at coordinate 160,894,150 of NC_134574.1, read as the reverse complement.
CGCAGTGTATACCTGCCGCGCCTGCAGGGGAACCTCGTCCTCCTCCCGCCGCCACTCTTGTTTCGACATCCGTGCTTCGAAGAAGGGTCCGTCGATAATGGGCGAAGGCAGCGTCTTCGCCGTGCGCGGTACTTGGCACTCGGCTGCATTCGGGGGGACACCGACGATGGCGCTCTCCGGAATTGAGTGCACTACGCTGAACGGCCCTCGGCAGAGAGAGCCATGCACGGGCACTGGGTGGAACTGCTGCTATACCTCGCCGATGCTCGCCTATAGGTGGCGATGTCGTGGGTTCGGTTTCAAGGCCGCGCATTTCGAAGGGGTCGAAACGCAAAATACGCTCGTGTTCTTAGATTTAGGTGAAGAACGCCAGGCATGGCGCTCTTCGGCCGTACCTGGACCTTGCGCCAATAAACTATATTAATAAATCAACCAATCAATCAATCAGAACCCCCAGGTGGCCAAAAATTTATCCGGAGCACCCCCGTACCGCGTCTGTCATAATCCGCGGTGCCAATTCGGGACCTTAAATCCGCTGGTGTCCAACCTTGTCCTGATCGCATTCGGAAACGCTAATTCTTCATAGAACTCGTACATTATACAGGATCTCATTTCGTCCTCTTAGTTGCGCCCTTAGTGCCTAACGCCCCTTCGCACGTGCAACGGGAAACGTTCGCGATTAAGCACGAAATCGCGAGCGTTTCTCGTGGATTACACTCACTGTTACCGTCACTGCGTGAAGCAGTGACGGTAACAGTGAGTTACTGTTATTTTGTAGTGAGTTGTATATTTCGTTGCGTTGCGCCGTACGGTATACAGGAAGAATCGCCTCCGCGCTGCTCTCAGATTCGGCAATGCTGCACGGAACTAGAGAGACGAATATCGGAGCGGGAGCCCAGCGCGTCCAAACCTCGCTCCTTTGAAGCCGCGTCATTCCGTCGCATCTGCGAAGAAGAAAAGCGGCGGCATCGTGACGGCCAGTATTACGCGCAGCCTCCGTGACAGGACCTGTCAGCCGCGGGCGAGCCTTGTAGCTAGCACTCTGCCGTATATAACCGCTGCGGAGACCCTGCGTCTTGACTGCGAGAGAAGAGCGGCTAGAGTTTCGAAATGTTCGCAAGGGCACTTTAGCCGAGGTTCCTGACAGGAGCCCAATTTTGAAACACTGAGAGCAACGAACAAAGCGTGCGGCCGCTTCGCGTGGCGGTCGCGATGGCTCGGCAGCACGAGGGAGGTCGACGCTCGATTTAAACCGGACGAGATTGCCCACGTGGCACTCCTTGCGAGCATGATCTGAAGTGAAGGCGCTAAAACGATGGTGGACGAAGAAGGAACACACACACACACACGCACACACACACACACACACACACACACACACACACACACACACACACACACACACACACACACACACACACACACACACACACACACACACACACACACGCGCGCGCGCGCGCGCGCGCGCGCACGCACGCACGCACGCACGCACGCACACGCACGCACGCACAGGGCGCCTTCACTTCAGATCACGCTTAGCCAACACGCCCCTAACATCCTTGCGCCCTAACATCCTAACATCCTTGCGAGCGGTAAAGCGTGGCACGTTCTGGACAATCGTTAGACGAGCTAGTGCTGTCCCAGCATGAACCCTTGTTTCGTTTCTTCGAGCATGCTGCGGCGGCCATTCCGAGTCTCGTGTAAGACCGGTATGGAGCGTGTGAATTTCTGCGTGCGGCGAACATTGTTTTCGGGAGTGGCGCAGTGTAACAGGGTCCTCAGCCTTCGAGATAACCGATTTGGCGCACTGTGGTTCGGTGACAAGAGTTTCGGACTCTCGAGACGCGGTGACGGGACGCTGTTGCGCAGCCGGCGGGGTACATGCGCAGCCATTAGTGAGGCCGAGCCAAGGCCTCGGGGGAACCAGAGAGAGAGAGCGTCGGGGATGCGCGCAGCCGAGGCACGGAGGGAGGAGTCGTGTGACCGTGTCGCAGCCCCGTTCACTGTTTAGCGAGCGCGCGCGCGCGCGCGCGCACCCTACAGACACAAAGGCGTCGCCGCGTGGTGTGCACGACCAAGCGGGGCTTCAGAAAATAGCGCGGCTATTTCCAGAGACGGCGAAGAGAGCCGCGCCCCGCCGTCTCTCCTCTCGCCTCCCCCTGGTTCCCCATCTTGTCTTTCTCCGCTTTTATCTCCGGCCGACTGACGCGCAGGAGAAGGGCGCGACAGCGGCACACACACACACACACACACCACCGTCTGGTGCATGCATGCACGAGCTGGGCCGCATATTACGTCGGCCTCCGAAGTGCACGCGCGACGCACGGCCTTCGATTTGAAATGATCACTTCGTAGGACACATGTTGTGATTAGCGCGATTTCCATACTGAAACCTCGAAGAACGACACAGAATCTTATGCAGGGTGCAGTACACCAGGACGCGAGCAGGTGATCGCACGCAAGCAAGGTCCGTGTGCATGTGTTCGTCTGTCTCTGTCTTCTATCACCCCGCACATAAGATTATGTGTGGGAACCAACTTGCGCAGATTAAAGCTACATCTGCTCGGAGAAGGAACGCCGATGGCACGATATGTGATAAGGATGGTACGCCCACAGAACGATTCATTATCGTCGGTTCGCGAGCCCAGTGTGCGCGAGCCCAGTGTGCCCTGAATAGAAAGGAACAGTAAGGGTTAACGTTTAGTCGAGCTAGATCGATAGAACATTCGCCTAGCACTCTGTCATCGTTTTCTGCGTGCCAGTGTGCGAATTGGCTGAGCAGGAAGTGGTCACCAAATGCGCTGCGCCTCCAATTTGAACCTCCCGCACCAAACGGACGAGCTGACATGATCATCGCGTGACCTTCCTTTATGTGTCGCTTTCTGTGAATCAACCAGCACTGACGTCACATGAGAGGTATGCATAGTCCAAAATAATTGGCACCACACCGATTTTCCGATTTCGACAACTTCTCGCTGGCAAAAGCTGTGCTCTCGCTATCAATGGCGGTTTCGGTATTACAGAAGACTAACATTTCAATTTGGCCATAGTTAATTTTTTTTCTTTAGTGTCGCTATGAAGGCTTCGCAGGCGAGCTTCTCGCGACAAGAGAGCAACGGCGCTGTTATATGGCAGCACAGCATCCAGACTGCAAAAAGGGGCTGGCCCAGACGTGTAGAGAATGCGTGAATATGAAACGCCGAAACGACAATAACGACGACAGGCGTACCATGACCGATTTCAACTTCCAGAAGCGTCTTCGTCATATGTACAAGTTAAACGGTTTCAGTCCGATGAGTCGAAAGTGAGCGCTGCTCTTCTTTCTCTGCTGTTCCTCGTGACCTCGCCTGGTTCGCGCTTCCGATCCCGAGTCACTGGGGAAAGGTCCTGCTCCGAGATTCTTCCGTCGTCAGTCGCACGCTATACAGCGGCAAGCGATAGTATGTAGCTTCCGTGTGTGCAGAATATTTCGAACTGTTAACAAGAAGACGGCAATGAGTCGTGATCAACTGTTTGCACTGTATACGCTGCTCTATTCTATTCAGGGTCAAGAGCCCACAGCTGTATAGTGCTGTTCTCAGCATTGATCATCATATATAGTGTGTCTCTGTTTCCTCGTTCATACGCAGGCAACTTCGAATTCTTCCGTCGTCAGTCGCACGCTATATACGGCGGCAAGCGATATAGTATATAGCTTCCGTGTATGCAGAATATTTCGAACTGTTAACAAGAAGACGGCAATGAGTCGTGATCAACTGTTTGCACCGCACGCTGCTCTATTCTATACAGAGTCAAGAGCCCACAGCTGTTAGCGCTGTTCTCAGCATTGATCATCATATATAGTATGTCTCTGTTTCCTCGTTCCTACGCAGGCAACTTCGACGGGGACTACATTTGGATCTACAAGACGGGCGTGGTGTTGTGGATCATCTTCGGCTTGGGCTACCTGGCCATGATCCTCAACTACATATCGCGCGCCATGCGTTGCAAGCAGATCAGGCGAGTGGAGGACCGCCTGTCGGCCAGCTTCAGCAGCACGCAGCACAAGTTCGGCCAGCGCCTGGACGAGATACACAGGCTCCTGCAGGAGTTCGCTTCCAAGGTAGGACGTCCCTTCCTCCCTATCGCCCATTTTATTATCAGGATGCGCGCAGCAGCGAGGTAAGAGGTACGCTGCTTAGGAGTACACCTTGAATGACACGCCGGAGGAAAGCATGAAACAGAAAGGAGTTGGGACACAGGTGGACTCCGTTAGTAGCTCCGTATGGCGCTACCGCGCGGGTCCTTTCTTAAAAGCGATCTACGATGGGGACAAAGTTCGCCTAGTGCTGATAGCTTCGTGTGCGCTGTGTTTTCGCCGCTTAGTTCGCGTTGTAGCGAGAGGCAGCGAGAAGGTCAATTCGCTCGCTGCTGCTGCCGTGCTTCCTCACTCCAGCGTTCTGACAGCGAGTGTGCGCGGTTATCCAGCGAGATGTGTTCATGTTTGCTTGTGCGCGCGTGACATCATGCTTGTTAGTTTAGTTAGTAAGCAAAAGTTTACAAGTTGATACGGCTGATAAAACTACTATCCTTACATTGTATATATATATACTTTTCTATTAATTTGCTACCGCAATCGGTGCTTCGCCTTATCGTAAACTACAACTATATTTTAAAGGTGCGCTGGTGCAATTTTTCGTTTCATGTAAGGTTTCGGTAAAGGCGCTCAGTATAACTTAAGCTGCAAAACATAGTCTTCAAATTTGATATCGCCAACCATCATTTTTTGCCCTGAACAAAGCGCGCGACACGACTTGGTGGCACAGTGACCACCTGGGCAAAGTTGCATCATGAAATAACGACAAGTATTCTAATAAGCTCTCGAGAGTGACACACATTCTGAAGTTGGCAAGTCGCGCTAGCGTTCAAGAGAGACAGAGAGTGAAAAAAACACAAGAGGAGAGTTAAAGAAGTCAACCGACGAGAGCGTCCGGTTTGCTGACTATACACTTGGTGCAAAGGACTCTAACGCTCAATGTGTAGATTCCGTCCTCGTACACGTGCACTGTCCTCTCTCCCTGTCCAATTCCTTACCCTTTCCCTTCGCACCACTGCCGACCGCCGTTCAGGTGTCAGCTGATGTAGGCATTATATATGCACAGTGCGGCTAGCAGTAATTTCCCAATACTTTCCTTCCATAGCGAAGCAATTGAGCGATAAACTAACGTTGAGCCTCGGGGCCCGTGCAGCAGAAGTCCCACCGCAAGTCCATCTGGCGGGGCAAGTCCGGCGACAAGCAGCTGACCGACAGCGGCGGGGGCGGCGTCGACGACGACATGAGCGCGGACAGCCTGTGCGGCGGCTCGGACAAGAACCACAACACGCGCGACGACCAGATCCAGCGGCTGCTCACGCTCGTCGAGACGCTCAAGGAGGAGAGCACGCAGAATCTGTGCCGCACCCGGCAGCTCATCGAGACGCACAACCTGCGGCTGCAGATGGAGGCGCCGTACCACCTGCGCGAGGAGCTGCTGCCGCCCGCCGCCCACCACCACCGCGCCGAGGGGGGCCTGCCCCGGGGCGAGGCGGCGCCCTCCAGGAGGCACAGCCTGCCCGTTCTCAACACCGAGGGGGGCCTCCTGCACAGTCCCGGAGGGACCGGGGGAGGAGGGGGCTTTCTCGCCGTCCCCAAGGACTACCTTCGCGTGAGTACGGCTTTGGGGTGGTAGTCGGCAGAATAGCCGCGGCTACTCACTCGCCAATATTGGGTATAGCTATGTAGGCTTACAATCACACAGTCATGTGCGCACCGCGGTGGTAGCGGTTTTGTATGGGTAAGTCAGTTCTGCGGAAGCCCGCAAGGTGGAGGAAGGTTCGTGAAAGGGAGAAATTGTCATCCACCCGCCTGTAGCGCGAAGCTATACAGTCGAGTGGATGTAGCTCTGTAAGAGTAGTGGTTCGTTGTAACACAGGTGTAAGAAAGGAGGGATGTGGCCCAGCCGAGACCAAATTGTTGGGGCAGGCCAGGGACTGTATGCAACAGATTTAAGCATGCACAATGCATATTTTGACCTGTGGTATTTAAAGAATTGCCCTAATGGGCTCAGGCATTTAATATGAGCCTAACATATCTATATTTCCCCAAAAAAGATTGTTAAAGCTAGAAGTGCTCTTCTCTGTATAGCCCTACTGCGAGCCATGTCGTATTTGAAATTAAATTAGACTGGCTTAACATTTTGCATGAAGCCTTCATTTTCGCACGGCTCGTTATTTTGTGCCTGAACGTTACGTGTGCCCGCGTACCTGTGCGCCTCCTTATCGTCTGCCTTCCTTCTCGCTGTTCGCGCAGATCTTATCAGCCTTCAGTCTGGGGACCCGAATATCCCGCATTGTACAGTGTTATAAAGCGTTATACTGTGTTGCAAGTGCTAGTGATTTGATTGCAATAATATTCAACCTAGGTCGAGCGCAGTTCTTAACGCGACTTTCCCGCGGCCATTGCCGAGAGAAATACGGCATTGATTGTAAAACTGGCTCCCCCCCCCCCCCCCAGCTCGACTTCACTGCACCAAGGGTTTGTTTCTCATTCGGCCTTCGCTTCATTTCCTCCCGAACTCTGCAGGTGAAGAGCTCCGGTGGCCACAAGAACCGCAGTCACCTGGAGTTCCCAACGAACTTTTTCGCGCCCCGTGCGTCGATTCCGCTGTGCAACGGCCGCCTCTCGCACAGAGACTCGTACGACGGTGACGTGTACGACGTCGAAATAGCCGTGACAAAGCCAATGGTGACCTTCGACCTGGACAGCTTGGACAGCACCACCATATGACCGGCCGCCCACACAAGCCGCGTCGTCACCTCTGAGGAGCGCGAGGACGCAAGGAGGAACGCGTGGCAGACGACGGCGCAGCAGACGACGGCGCATCACCTCGGGAGGAAGTTTCAACCGAAGCGGTTTGTGGTGTCTTGAAGCGGGAAGATGACTGTGTGCTGGACCGGCGACCTGTCACGTGTCACCCTTTGGCGACCCCATGCCAGCGAAGCCAATATTAGCAGTAATTGCCGCGCGCTAAGAGAAAACAATAGTTACCTGTTAGTGCCCCTTGCGCGCGTTGCTGTTGAAGACAACATTCGGCAGCTGCAATGTCCGAACACAGTTTCGGTACGTGTCTGTACTCACAATACTTCTTGGCACGGTCTGTGTCGGGCTGTGCAATTGAAGCGCAGGGTAAGCATTTTGGAACCTTCGTATTGCGAAGAGGTCAGCTTTGAAGCTGTGTCGATGCTATAGAAGTGGGGCGACGGAAGTAGCATCGCCCGAGCACACGGCCTTGCGTCAGTTGAGACAGTTGTGCAACGATGCCGCGTGTCAAACCCCTCAGTTGACAAGTCAGGTTGAATGTGGAAACATCCGATCACGAAAAAAGTGGGGGATATACGAATGCTCGCGTACGCATCTGTAACTGGAACTATATGTGCGGATCTTCAGATCTCGTCTTTACAGCTCGGCCACAACGTCGCTGGAAGGAAACGCTCCAACGAAGGGAATCGTGGAAAGCTGGTGCTACAGATTCGTGCGTGTGTGTGTGCTACAGACTTCCGTATTACGCCTACGGGTGCGTGTACCAAGGGAGCAGCTTAGACTGCCCCAGTGAATGCTGTACAGCGACGGTGTGATAAATTTGCACGTGGAAAACTTGGAAAATCAGTGTTCGAGCTGTGAATCGGTAGCTCGTACTTTCGCTCTCAAGGCTGTACGAACGTGCGCGTCTTCATAACGTTCGCGCTTAAGCCAACTCAAGCCAACAAGCAGGATGTGCATCTATTCCCCCGCTATATCGCCGTACTAACGGAAGGACAAGAAGTGGTCTCCGGAAGTGGGTCGCGTCTGCATCGAAGCCCTCAAGTTGTGCTGTGATTTGAACAAACGTAGCGTGCAGTGAACAGATCTCCGCGTTGATCACCAGGACATGTCTACAGTGGACCTCCGACGTTTCTCCCGGGGCCTTCTGGTGCGCTGACACTACGCGAGGACAGAAATAATGTGTCAGCCGTGAAGGCAGTGGGCCTTGGATGGCCCTCAGCGCACACCTTTCTTGTGAAAGTGAGGACAGCTTCGGCGGGGACATATCCTCTATGTTGGTCAGTGTGCGAAGTGAACTTACACGTGCATTTCGTGCGCATGCGCACATGCACACTGTGATGCGTGAAATTGTACAACTCCAGAGTGGAACTGCAAAGTTCGGCCGGGACACAGAAGGGCATGTCTTGGTTTTGAGGCCGCGATGCTGCCTATGAACAACAAAGAGCTTCAGAGCTTCCCCAGTGCTTTTAGCACGCGTTTAGCCTAGCTACGTAGCCCCATTGAATGCCTAACACATGTTCGCGACGCATGAATATAGGTTTTGATTTAACTATAAGCCAGTTAATTAGTACATAGGACGTACATACACGTGTAGCAAAGCGCTTCGTTTGTACCGAACACGTGATGACGGGTTACGATCACAAATAGAAGATTCAGGGTTCTTCACGTAGTTAAGCACGTTGTCATCTTACACAAAGTTTTAGAGATGAACGTATACATTTACCATAGCGGTGGTGGTTGGCTCCAACAAATGCGCAAACAATTTTTTGCTCTTATTTGTTAACTGGCGACTCGTGAACTCGTATACACGAGATTCGGGGACTAGGAACTTGTGCGCGACCGCTTGTCCCAACTATCGCTACCCCAAGTCGTACGGTTACGACGTTCTGCGGCCAGTTGAACTAGGACGACCGGCCGTCATCGTCAAGCCTGTAACGTAACCGGTCACGGAGATATATGTGGAGTGTTTCGTATATTCACGATGAGATTGACTCATTTACTCCTCAAAAATAGTGCCTCGTGTGCCAGTTGCCCACTTCGCGAAATGTACGCCCGGTAAGTTAGGTTGTGAGATCGGCAATCCTTCATAACTAGGCGCACAGGACGAACTATAGGATGATAACACAACACTGGTCTTGCCTTAACCGCGTTTATTGGGTGCTTGAAAAGGGCGCGCCGAATCACACTTTCCCTACCGTTTGTCCTCTTTATTTTATTTTTCCTCGCGATTTAAGCGTTACCGTGCCACTGAGCCGCCACGAGGTAGGCGAAGAACACACATTACACGTGTACATAAACATAATTTTTGTATTCCTATGGCAACGCTGTTTTATAAGGCTACGGTTGTAGGATGCCTTTCTTTTTGTGTAGGAATGTGTACTATACAAGATAGTTTTTTGATAACAATTGTTGTAAATATTTCGCTTTCCTATAGCTCCTTAGTGGAACACAACGTCGCAGGACAAAACATGAAGGAGGCGCTTTGTGTACATTGAGTTGTTGCTTTGTATCGGTCCCGTTGTTGATACTGATGCGGAAGGCAACCACCGTGTTCATCCGTGTACAGTGTGCGCTTTTTTGTGCGTGTGATGCCGTCTATAGTATTTGAAAGAGAAAGACGCCGACTAAACTATAGAAAGGAGTGCCGCCGAATAATGCACTCGGTCCGGGGCGCTCATGATAGCGCTGCCTAATTGCTACCGCAACAGAAATCTTACCACTATTGTGGTTTGGGCTTTGTGGTATATGCCATTACGTAGGCACATTCCGGAAAGAGAGAGAGAGCGCAAGCTGTAGGACCACGGAAAGACGAAGCAACAGAGGCGCTGACTGTCAAATGGCGATTTTTTTATAGCTATAACGTTAAGAGGAAGCTTTAGCTCGGGCCCAACTCCGACGCGGCATTTTCAAATATATGTAAAACGCAAAAACGCTTTTCTGAGATAACCACTGGGCCAATTTTAATGAAATTTGTTGTATTTGAGAGAGAATGTTAAATTCTAGTGTCTGTTGGTAGCGGGATTTCGCTTTAGGGTTTTAATTTTGTTACATAAATTTTCAAAAAATTCGGAAGTTAAAAAAATGGAAGCACCTGATTTACAAATTAATAATTCTGCATCAAGAGCAGATATCGCGATTCTGTAAACAGAATCTATTAGATCATTCAAAGCGGATAAATTCGGTACGCCAATTTATATCTTACGTGAATTCGTTGCGTTGGCTACAAGGGTTCTGCAAAAGTTGTATTTCCATATTACTAAATTTTTTTTAGAATCATGTGTAACACATCAATTTCGCCCGCTTTATATTTACTATAAGATGCAATTCACAGAATTGTGGTATCATTTTTCATTGCTAAGTTACGGAGTGGTAAACTTCATAGTTTCGTTTGCAGAAAATTTGTGATTTGTCTTTAATAAAAAATTGGCTATCTAAATCAAAAAATCGAAACCAACATTCACTAGATTTTAAGTTTTTCTTTTGAATGCAACAAACCTTGTCAAATTTAGTGCAGTGACTGCAGAGAAAAACGAATTCTCCTTTTACACGTATTTAGATAGGAGCACCCGAATTAAAGCTTCCTCTTAAGGGCTCCGTGTCGCCGAAAATACCGTGTTGGCGTCGGCATCGGCGGAGTTGTCCGTGAGCGAAAATTTCCGTATACGCTTAGGTATACGTATATGCCACGCCTTTGCTATATGACATGCGGTATATGTGAGTTACACTGCCACACCATTCTATCACTAAAGTTGCTCATGCATACCTTGCCTTGCATTCTTGACAAAGTTCTTCCTCGGAATTCCGCTAATGGCAACCCACAAACAAATGCCATAAAACAAAACACCGACAGCGTATGCCTTTTACGTTAAATTTTCTCAGACCTAAATACTAAAAGTGCGAAAGAATAACACAAACCTGAAAATTATGTAATTTGTTTGGCGCGGCTGTGCAATATCTCCTAGATCGGCCCACGCAAGAGGCTGCATTTCTACCACAAAGTTCGCCTTCATGCATAGCGTTCGCCACCAGCGTTTCCCGTTAAGCATTACGGTTACATAAGCAGCAGTTGTCGGGAAGCGTGAAGCAGTCAGGGATATTTGAATGCTATCGGGCGTTCACTTCTTAAAGGCGAAGCTTAAGCGTCCTCCATTTTTTTTCCATAGGGAAGACATATTTGTTAAATAGCGGGAAGGTATTAAAAAATATTTAAGGTCAGATCCGTATGCCATCAAAGGCGTATCGTGAAAGGCCTGCTGGTTCACGTGGAAGCTCCGTATTTAATGACACACGTCTCCAAAATCTCCCGTGCTTGTTCACAGCATTTTCCCGACGACACGCATATCCGACGTTGGCTATGTATCTCTTTAATACTTTCTCGCCATTTCGTAGATATATAAGTCTCTCCTATGAATAAACCGCCAATTGGCAGTCGGCATCTGCGTTGTTTCGTCTTTCTATATGGTCCTGCAGCTGGCGCTATTGTTTAGGATCGTTGCTTATCCAACCAGGCCAACTTCGCACCATTGTACATAGAGGTGATCAGTGCCAGCGCAGCTAGCGCATGGCCCAGCCTAGAAACTAAAGCCAAGCAAGAGGTATTATGGATAGTATCATTGACGCATAGGAATAACAGGGCACGAAATACAGCGCTGTGTCACAAACAGTGGTCGAACAAGGAAAGTCACTGCAGTCAACATTTTGAAAAGGCACCAAGATCGCGTAACATCGCGACAGTAACCTCGTGTGCGCTTGTATTGTTATTCCTCTGCGTCCAAGTATACCAGTTGTGCTACACGGAACGACTTAAGTGCGACCTCACAGCATGAATTTAGAAATGGCAGTCACCCCGAAGTGCTGTACAGTTGCGGACAAAAGTAATTGAAACGCGGGAGTTGTGGCGAAAACGCCTCGAGCAGCCTCGATCGAAGCTGCTATAGAGGAAGTTGGGATTGAACTTCTGTTACCACCGGCCTGTGCGCATGCGTAATCCAATTTCTTGCTTCTCCTTAAGGCTGCTGCAGGGCGTTGGGACACAGTTCGGCCGCAGTTACCGTGTTCCAATTACTTCTGTCCGCTCGTAGTGGTGTAGCCTTGCTGAAAGTTCCATGTACTTTGCATTTTTACGCGACTATGACGATGACGATATCTCCGTTACTATAAACACTTTCACTGCCGTCCTGAGAACTCTCCAGCATGTAGCGCGCACACCTGGCCTACAGATAGACTGGGTAGTCGGGTCATAGTCGCCGAAATCGCAGCGAAAAGTTTAATATTCAACAAGGGTATGAATTGGGAGAGTTGGCGGCTCATCATCATGGAGAGAACAGCGCAAAACGATTGTGCCACAGCGAAGGAAGGCAGTAGAACAGACACAGCTCTTGCCGTCCGTTTGCGCTGTTCTTTCCCAGAATTTCAATATCAGCCACGCGGCCGCATTCAACGGCATCTCGTATAGCGACTGCGCTGGAGAGACTTGCTAACTATGCGACAACGTACTTTCTTTCCTCTATTTTCTTTTTCTTTTTGTTCAGACCACGAAATTCGGCAGAAAGTAGCCATAACAGCAACCGATGCTCTGGCAAATACACGCATTTTCATTTTGTGATTCAATGCTTCCAATCTGATTCAATTTAATAATTCAATCCTGCTTCGCCCATAGGGGCAAGAATGAAACAACGCGGTTACAGAAAATAAAAATAAAGAGGAGGCAAAGAGTATTGCCGCGAAGCAACTGTAAGCTTCAGAGCTGGTGGAGCGATCTTGTAACGCTTCGTTAAAAATAAATGTGGCAGACACATTATTGTGATATGCAACTAAAAAAGCAAGTGCAACTGCGTTACCTCGCAGCCGCAACACATAGTCGCATATCTTCATAACAGCTGTGCATGTTCTGATTAAGAACAGCTGCACCAGGTGTCTCTATTGACGCTCCCTGATGCTTCTCGCGTTGACGATAATGCACTAACGCTAATGCGAACATAAATGTGGATGGAAACTCCCGCCGTGAACTCGAGACGGCCGCGGTGACCTGAATCACTTTCGTGGGCTTTCGCTCCACATACGTACGGGCAAAGGGCTACGCTATCGTGGCAAAATGGCACCGTACAAAACATACAGCTGCTCATGTGCCACAAGGGGTTGTATGGTCAACAAATAAGCATCTCGAAACTGGGCGTTTACAGATGGCCTTAATAAGCGAAGTTCCTCGTTGCAGGTCATCGCATCACAACGGAAAGACGGGAGAGTTTACAGAGGCACCCGGAAAGAACTCGATTCGAGATGAAAACAAAGTACTTCTTCCATTCTAGACAGTCACGCTGACGGTTGATCGCTATATAGCTTCAAGCTCGACGCACAGCACTATGATAAGCACGTCATTCAAGAGGATGCGTGTTTCCTTCGTGTGCCACAGCTTTTCGCAGCTTCGCAAAGTGCGGACTTTGCTGTTCTTGTTGTTTTTTTACCTTTCTCTCGACACGCATGTGTCTCAAATGCCAACAGACTACAAGTTTGTCAGTGATTAAGTGCAAAGCTAAGCGGGTGATTCAAACGTGGCAGTCAATCGGCGGATATATACAATGGGGAGCAAATAATGTTTGGAGAAATGTATTCGGATTCGCGACGGTGACTCAAGTGAATTGTGATGTGAATCCTGTGCAAATGTTCGTTTGTATGCCTCTTAGCTTCAGCCTCGACAACTGCGTTATCTTATTCCCCGCACCACGTGTGTGCAGAAGTCTCTAAGCTTCGAACTTGTCGGGATACACGTCGCGTAATGCAACGCTTCCACTACAGCGCGCGTCGTTGCTGATGTTCCGGGTTGTAACAGCGCGATTTCATGGCGCTATGTAGAAAAATAACATACAAACGCAACGAATAATCCAGACATAGATGATGTAGTACCACCCACCAAGCCAGGAAACTTGACGGTACAAACGATCTCAGAGAAACGGCGCCTTATTGTTACGACGGTGTGATCTGTGTGTGCCTGTGTGTGTATGTGCGTCGTATGCAATTACATACATAAAAGCTGGTATATGTATAGCGTTGTGCTTACACTTGTTGTGCACTTTACCCGCTCCGCTGTAAATAAAATATAATTTTAACCCTGTTACCACCGGACTCACGCTGCGTGTTCTTTCGGTCGCCGGCCGAGTGACATTCAAGCTTCACCCGGGATGCATAGAAGCAAGAAAACGTTGAGAGAAAAAAGGTAATTACACGTCTCCTAGTTTTTATGCACACAAGAGTCGTGGTGGAGGCAGTAGTGCTGCTTGAAAATGATCAATAAAATGTTTTACGTTTATTGGTCATCTATATGTACACAGCGCACCTCACTGTAGTCATTGTCATAGTTTTATTGTAAGTATATGTTTTACGCATCTATACAGTGATCAGTTTTAGGCCTCTACATAGCCACGTTACATCTACTCACCGCAATTCGTCAATCAATCGATCGCTCAATACTATTTCATCGAGCTCTTCGGCCAAATCTGACCCTTGCGCCATTAAACACTATAGATAATCATCATCATCATCAGCAGCAGCAGCAGCAGCAGCAGCAGCAGCAGCAGCAGCAGCAGCAGCAGCAGCAGCAGCAGCAGCAGCAGCAGCATCCTAGTTTTGTGTTAGCTCGGAAAAGGACGGGAGATAACGCGCCCCACGAGACAAAGAGGGGGGGGGGGGGGCTGACCTATGGCCTCGACAATGTTCGGTTTTAAACAGGACACTAAACACACGATGGAACACTGCGCTGCAAAGCAATACTTTCGACACAGACGCAAAGAATTATAAGATAGAGCACAGCGCTTCATTTGTGTCTGATGTCATAGTTACTTACGACCATGTCGACGGTATTGCTTCGCAGAGCAGTGTTCCATCACGTCACAGAACCAACTGGTCCACTAGCCAGCACATTATTACACCAAAGAGAAAAATAACTTGAGGTGCATTAGTATACAGTAGACTTCCAATGATTTGACTCCGGTTAATTTGATTATTCGGTTAATTCGATCCAGACAGAAAGTCCCGGTCAGCGCCAGACGCAAAATTTCGTTCTTTCTATCCTTAAATTGGCCTTCGCCAGATAATTCAAACTTGACCAGTAAGCACGGACGAGTCTGCCCCGATGCTGACACCGATAGCGACCCCTTTAGCGGCAGCATCCGTCTCAGCGGAGCTTAGAGGAAAGTGATTGTCAAAAACGCCAATTTTCGGGCCGCCCTAGGAAGATTATCAAGTGATAACCGAAGCTCACAGTCTGATTACGCTATTTATCTGATTCTAATGCGCGGCTTCCTTTGTTTTTCGGTAAAATTGGGCCGAAAGTATCCTGCGCGGTGCATTGGAACAGGAAACCAAAACCGCCTTCGCGGTGTTCGTATGCTTTACCGCATACACAACTGTATTGGGGCAAAGCCATTTTTTTTTAAATTGTGATGGGCAGCCACTGTGCAACACATCGAAAGTTGCCAATTTTTCTTGCTAAAAAAAATGGGTGCGTGTTACGTTTCTGCGTTGTTTAGGAGCTTTACTGTTATTTCTACGTTAGTTTTCTACTTCGGATACACGGAAGCTGAGCGCGCGTTTGATTCGGGGGCGTGTCAGAATAGGGCATAATACTGCCAAATGAATCGGAGATGTGCCCTGGCATTTTTTCTGCATCTTGTTTATTTCGACCCACCGTATAATTCGATCGATTTCGTCGCAAAACGCAACGACCAAGGACGAGTGCTAAAGCCACCTTGAAGTTTACAAACCACCTCGCCGTGACGTCATGAATTTTGACGGCGAGCTGCTCGACTCTAGGTAATTCTTTACAGGTTAAGATGAACTACATTGTATTCCAAATTGGTCAAAACTGAACATATAAAGCAAGTTTCAATAACATTTACAGAGCCACGCACAACGGCACAAGTACGAGAAGGTATTCTGATAACAGTGACGTCACGCTGGCGTACCATCGCTGGGGTTCCGACGCGAAATTTAAGAAAGAAATGAGGTAGGACGCCCCTTCCTCCCTATCGCCCATTTTATTATCAGGGTGCGCGCAACAGTGAAATACGAGGTACGCTGCTTAGGAGTATACCTTGAACGACACGCCAGAGGAAAGCGCGAGACAGAAAGGAGTAGGGACACAGGTGGACTCCGGTAGTCGCTCCTACCTTGAAAGCGATCTGCGATGGGGACAAAGTGCGCGGAGTGCTGATGGCTTCGTGTGCGCTGTGTTTTCGCCGCTTAGTTCACACTGAAGCGAGATGTAGCGCGAAGGTCGATTCGCTCGCTGCTGCTGCCGTGCTTCCTACCACCAGGGTGTTGACAGCGAGTGTGCGCAGTTGTCCAGCGAGATGTTTTTGTTTGCTTGTGTGCGCGTGACACCATGCTTGTTAGTTTAGTTAGTAAGCAAATGTTTACAAGTTGATACGGCCGATAGAACTACTATATAGCCTTATGTTTAACAAAACGCTCTTTCATGTATTTAAGCAGAAACTTAACTGGAATGCCCATGTATTTCATCCCACACTTTGCGAATAGCTAGAAACTGGTGTCATTCTGGATATTCAAGTGCATACTTCTTGCAAACTCACCGGATACACTTTGTAAATTGCAATGTATGTACCGGATATGAAATGATTAAGAAGGTAATTAGTACATTTTCGTTAATTATTTGAATGGGTCTCGATTTATCATGGTAGTGATGTCCACGTGTTCGACTAATCCAGCTCAAGGACAAGATTTATGCTATCTCCTGCAGGCAAGCTTAAAAAATTTAGGAAAGCTTAAAACTGATCCCCCCATATGGCCAAAACAGCATCAGGCGCACCCGCAGCAGCAGCCACCGTCAGCAAGGCCTTCGCAAGATGAACAACGCTTTAAAATATTTTGATTTGAACATTTAAATAGCGACATGTTAAGAAGAAACGTTAAAGAGACTCATCCTCATTAGAAAAATAACATAAAGGAGACGAAGCCAGCCGCACCGTGTCAGGTGGAAGTTGAGTGAAGGAAATTTGGCAACGCAGTCTCGCAAACGAGACTTCGAACTTCTTTGTGAGGGAGAGTGTACAGTTCCAATTAAATTTAAGATGCAGAAATTCAGAAGAGGACAATAAAGGTTCGGACAGTTTAACACGAAGCAAATTTCCTAAACTTCCGGCCGCCTGTTACGCACACCGACGTTCGTGAAACAGGGACAACGGGATCCTCATGGATGGATGGATGGATGATTGAGGCTCAACCCTTTGAATCGGGCGGCGGCGGCGCGCGCTACCTAGCCTTTAATGGTTCTATATGCATGCATACACTCTAAGAACAGTTCACACCCCCTGGCCCGCCCCCTCCGCCACACAAAAACAATCGTCATCCGCCCCGATGCGTTTCCTTGCCCCATCGCTGCAAGCCCGGAACCTCCCAGTGACGAACGGCACGCGCGTTATCAGAAGGGGCGCTCCAAAGGGTGTAAACTGTTCTATGCTGATAACGCGCGTGCCATTCGTCACTGGAAATGAAATGCCACCGCGAGTGCCATCTGCAGATTCGGTTAGGAAAATGAACGAAATGTGAAATACTTGGGATGAAAGAATAAAATTCTCTTAGGACGTTTGATACCTTAGGCCTGGATAGCGAAGAACGAGACGAACAATCTGTTTAAATTACCGATGAAAACAAAAATTAAGGTGATTTACGCACTGCTGGAACGACCGCCAGTAATCCAGCCTGAATGGAAAGCCGAAGCCGTATGGAAAGATAAGCCAGCTGCACTTTCTGATCAAATAAGTTGTTTGCGTCTAATTTATGCAGTTAAAGGCATAAACGTAAGGGGTTTCGTCCTAGAAGAAGATGGATTTGAGCATGGAACATGAACTGCGTGTCTATTTAAAGCATTTTATTTGCCACTACAACATCCGGGAAATTTATACATTTCTTGTCTTTTTGCGGTTGCATGTTATAAAACAAGATCAAAACTTACCAATCCTGCTGCATAAACTTTCCGCGAAGCCAAAAACCGAGCCCCTCTGCAGCGCCAAACAGCGCCGAACACGCTAAAGAATCTTGCGCAAACCACGACGCCAACGTGTCCTCCGAGCTTTCGTAATGCGCGGGGTAATCTCTGAGGTCATTGTGCGTGAAAGTGTAGATGCGTGGATGCTTAGCGCCACCTCGTAACGAACACTAAAGATTAAAGAACCTTTTACGCTGCTAGATCTTATGTGCAATGCTTACCTTTTCGTGTTAGCGACGTTCAAGAAACACTTCCGCACTACATCATGAGCGCAATGCACGAGAAAAACGCTTTTTTTTTTTATAGCGCGTATAAGCAACAAAATTCAAAGTAGCGACGGTGTCAAACGTGGAGTGCAGGGCATGACACTTTAAGGTGAAGAAACTCGCACGTTTTAAAAGGCGAATGGTAGACGCGACGACATTATCCAGAACTTTGGTTATTGCTTCAAATCCGTGTCGAACGAAAATTGCCCGTTAGTTTTCGTTACTCCAACGCGCGGGAGATGGCGACACAGTGCCGGCACTTCCTCGCCCTCTCCGTTGCGCAACGTCGTCTGCAAGAGTGACCGCCGGCGGCAGACTTAGCGTCAATGTATGCGTAGAGCGCGAAGCTAATCGTCAAAAAAACACTACGAAAGCGATAACAAAAACAGCGGGTCGTGGCGAACCACGTGTTGCGTGGAATCGTTTCTTGAGTGCCTCGTTTTCGTGTACCGCAGGACGCGCCCAGTGGACAGCCCCTAGCGGGACCCAAAAGCGGACACTGGAGGAATATCTCCGGCATCGTACGTAAGCCCGGCCGCATGACTGCGTAACCGCAATTGCCTACTTAATATCTGCGCCAGAGAGGAGCGCCAGTGGCATTCTTTTTCTATTCCTCCTTCTCGCTCGCGCGTATTTGACTCGCGAATCGGTCGACCGAGCGAACAGGAAGTCGCGCGCTACGCAACTCCCTCTGGGGTCGTTTCCTTCGAGCGCCTGTCGAGCAGACGAATTATTTCGGATCGAGCCGCCGGGGAAAGCAAACAAGTGTGAAAAAAAAATAAGAAAGAAAGAAAGAGGTACGTCGAGGAAATAAGAGACACGCGACCACGGCGGCGGCGACGACGTTGTCATCTTAACAACATAGGGTCGAGGAAAGAAAATAACAAGAAGTTCGCAACAAGTATAAACACACTATCCTCCGGCCGCGGCGCCGCGAAACTCGATAATTGGGTCGCATGGCTGGCAGCGACGTCGAGTAGCGTTGCGGCGTGTAGCGCACCGAACGTTTCGTCGACGGAAATCGGCGTGCAACCTGCGGCAGGTTGGTGGAGCCCGTACAGTGTGTGTGTGTGTGTGTGTGTGTGTTGCAAAGCGTGACGGACGTCGTCGACTCGTCGCCGGCGCGCATCGCGCGTCGAAAAAAAAAGCCGGATACGTGAGGAAAGAAAACACAAACGGGGGAAAAAAGAAAGAGAGAGAGAGAAGCTGGCGTTACGAGACAAGCATGGTCCGCCGCCGCTGCCGCTACACGATCCGCGGTCTCTTGAGCAACTTTTGAAGCACGAACGACGACGAAGATCCACCGCCACAACGACGACGCCAGCGCCGGATTGCGCCCGATAGTAAGCCGCCCGTCGCGAACCTCTCGTTATTTTCTTTCTCAAACGTCACCGAGCGAGCGAGCGAGCGCTGGAAGACGCCAGCCAAGTACCGCTGTTTGTGTTTCCGACGCGAACCCCTTCGACAGCGCGACACGGTGTGTCACTCTCGACGACGTCCGCGTGCGAGTGCCGGCGTTTGTGCGGTTCAGTTTCTGCAGAAGAGCGTTCGGGGAGGTCGTCGTCTGCATAGCTCGCGGACGCCCGTTGGACAAGCGCTTCTTCGTTGCGTGCTACGACGGTTCTGGGGTGCCAGCTTCGACCGAGAGATGTGACAGCGGCCTCGGTGTCGGGCGTGGCTCGTGCGTGAGCGGGAGTGTGTGCGCGTGTGTGGGTGCGTGCGTGTGGTGTTTCGGGGGCAGTGCACCGTAAGTCCCGAGGTGGACCAAGTGTGCCCCGCGCGCGCCATGGAGCCGGACCGGCGAAGCAACGGAGGCGGGGATAGCGGCGGCGAGGCCTCGCCGACGTCGTCGCTCCGGCGCGGCTGCAGCCGTAGCCGCTCGCGCAGCTTCAACAACAGCGGCGGCACTTCGGCCAGCCCATCCCGGAAAGAGGACTGCGGCAGCGGATCGCGCGCTCGCGTCGCCTGCGGCGGCGCGACCACCAAGAAGGCGTACTCGCTCGAGTCCATCCAGCGTTGCAAGCGCTGGCGACCCTGCCAGTTGCTGCGCGAGGTGTTCGCGAAGACGCCGCTGCTGTTCGGCGCGCGGCGTCACCAGCCGCACAAGGCGACGACGACCACGTCCCCGATGACTCCGGCGTCGGAGAGCGCGACGCTGTCGTCCGAAGACAGCGGCCACGCCGAGTCGCCCGTGTCCCTGGTGTCGGTGGTGATCGAGACGCCGCCTTCGCCTCCCGGCGGGGGTCAGTGCCCGCCGCCCAAGTCGCGGCGCTCGTGCAGCGCCGACTCGGCTGTGGATTTCGACACGAGTGACGAGGCGCTTCTAATGTCGCCGCTCAGTGGTGGTGACGGTGGTGGTGGTGGTGGTGGTGGTGATGCCAACGGAAGCATCGTTCTCGTGGACAGCGCGACCGTCCACCGGCACTGCACTGTCCTGGTCGACGGCGGCGCCGTCGTGGTCGACGGCAACTCGCTGCACCAGCCCGCTCAGCACCACCTGCACCGCACCAGCCTCCCGGGCGACCGGGCCAAGCGGCCGCTGTCCCAGTGCCTGTCGCTGTCGTGCCCCGTGCTAAACACGCCCAGCGTCGTGGTGAGCGACTTCAGCAGCTGCGACGTGTCGCCCGAGATCATCGAGGAGGTGGACGCCGACCACTCGTCGGGGGGCGAAGCCCGCGACTACCTCTCCCTGGGCGGACGCTCGTGCAGCTCGTGCTCTCTCTCGTCGACCGTGTCCAGCGCCTCGTGGGACGACGACGCGTCGCAGAGCGACGTCAGTGAGGCCGGCTCGGCGTGCTCGTCGAAGGTGAGTGACACCTCCGCGTCTCCGTGTCGTCTTCGCACAGTGCTCTGCGCCTTTGTTTCTCGTCGCGCCCGTCACGTGTTCGCGACCGTGCGCAAGAACGGCGCGGACGGTGCGACGTCTGCAGAGGCCTGTCTTCAGCGGTGGACCTGTGGGCGGACGGCGAGAAGCACGAACTCACCAAGCGGGCAGCCGTGGGCGTATCGTACACCGGAACTGTCCGTGTTGGTCACCTGACCGGGCAACTGCGTCGTTCGGCCGGGTTCTATACATCGATAGGCTACGATACACGCAGGACGACAGCTTATTCGCTCTGTCCGCAAGTGCGTGGTGGTTTTTAGAAGCGGGTGGCCCTTATTTCTATCTTTGTGCGGAATTCCTCTCATTTCTCGTGTGGTTAGGTGGAGTAAAACGCAATAAACATCACGGCGCCCAGACGTGACGCGTCGTGCTGTCGACCTTACCTCTATCTCGTGCTTAGGCGTCTTGTTGTCTCTCAAAACTTGGCGAACTTTGGTCCCTTAGGTGGCCGCACTTGGCGACACTTGGCCGTGGTCTGCGCCAGCGGACATAAGTTTGGCGAGCGCGCATGTTTTGAAAGCCGGCCTGACAGGGGTCTGTGTCCGGCCGGGCAAGTTGGCCTTACCTATTGTTAAACAACGTGAAACCAAAGGACACAAAAGAAGGGGGTGGGGCGTAAGCAGTGGATTGAGTGCATCCCCCTTCAAACTGCGTCCTTTGTCTAGTTTCGTGCTCACAAAATGACAGGGGTTGCGCTGGCTGTTCTACGTGCTCAGGTTGCATAGTCGCGAACGTCATAGATCCGAATACTCGCATTATATTCGCAGCCTGGTTTCTTCGTGTTATAACCTATAACTTCACTATACAAGAGTCGCGCGTGGGAAATTATTTAGGTTTCTGGGTGGCCACGTTCATCAGTTTGTTTTCGTCGTTATACCGATGCACTTCGGCACGGCAGCACGCATGAAGGTGAGAAACGTAGACAAAGAGAAACGAGGCGAACTCAAAATTCGGCGAACTCAAAACTCATTTACTGTGTCTCGCTCCGGTTCAAGCTCTGCTTGCATGTGTCTGTGTAAGGATGGCGCTTTCGATTCGGTTGTGGTGTTTGAGGATGACTCGCAGTTCGCACTTTATACAAGGCAGCTGAAGCCAAGCCGTCGCTTCCTTGAGCCTTTCTCGCCAGCAGCTGCGGCGTTTTGACGTCCAGGACCGCTGTTATCTGGCTTCGTGATAATGTGCCACTGGAGTGGAAACTACACAGCTGGAGTCGCGAGCACGTGATCGTACTAAAAAAGGACGTGTGCTTCTGCGTCACGTGTCCCTTCGCGTCACAGCGTCATCTGCACATTTTCGAGCACGGTCTGTAGCGGCAGATGACTCCTCGTGCATTCCAGTCATAAGATCCCCAGAAAAAAAAAAAAAACTCATTGTTTTTTTATCTTCGGAGCTTATTCAGTCATAGGGAGCGCACATACACACTTAAAAGTGTTTACGACCTTCTGGGTTGTTTGCTTGTCGCATGGGTAACATCCGTATACCTTTATGGCTTTGAAAATATATGTAGAGCATGACAACGAGCTCTAACAAGGCGTGCGATGAGAAAAAGCGTGGTTGAAAACTATATGTAATAATTCTGACAGCCTTGGGCGCACATAAATATCCAACAGGAGAATTTGACAGCGAGAGCTTTGAATGTCTATTAAATGCACTTTTCGTGTCGTCTGTGCCAGCTATCACCAATTTTACTTGCCAAAAAATAAATTACGCAAGCAACATACCAAGACTGGTTCTGCAGCGTAGCCTTCTCCGCCTTTTACCTCCACACTGCGGTTGCTGTCTTGCACGATGGACCGCGAATGGTCAGGGATCGAACTGCCCTCAAAGATCATGTGTGAGAGCGGTGGCTGACTGCACGCTAGGCTGGGTTCAAGCACAGAGTTTCTTACACATATTACTTCGATGGGACTCGCACCAGCACGTGTTCCCATATAGTATACCGTGGGAATAATGGCCCAAATTTCGCTCTTGTGGCTTCGAAAGTACCTGTCTCGCTATTTATATTACGCTTTACCTTTTTAAACATCCCAGCAATTAGAATTAACTCAGCGAGGCAATAAATCTTCGCGCGCGTACATAATCACTGCCAACTGTTGCTTTAAAATAAAACACTTCGTTAAAAAAAAAGAAGAAAAAAAACACACTCAGTCACAAAGCTACGTTTGAAGCCAAACGGCCGAAATTTATGGACGGCCCATGCACTAATTGCACATCATTCCCGCGCTGGCTGGACTGCCGTACTCGCAGCTTCTGCAGACAATGTCGACAGAGCTTCCGTTTGCGCGAAACCACATGGGAGTTCAACGCAGTGATTCTGAACGCACGGTTTGGAACGCGAGCGCGCGCTGGCTCGTAAACTCCCAAGTGGAGCAACGTGGCGACGACGAGCACCGCGAGCAACGCGGTCCACATTTCGGCCAGAAAGGTGAACCGGAGCAGCGTCGATGCGCAGTGAATTGAAATTTGAAGTGCGAGGTTTCGCGTGTGCCATAAAGCCCGACGCGATTCCGAAGCACGCCGTTGTGGGGGAGGCTCAAGATTAATTTCGACCACCTGGGGGGTTCTTTAACGCGAACCTACAAATCTATAGGTGTACGGTGGAGCGTTCCCCGCATGTCGTCCGGAACCGAACCCGCGACCTCGATCTCGCAGCATCGCAACGCCATGGCACCTCCTGGACGAGCGCGGCGGGTGACAGGCGGCGAAGAATTGCTTGGATCCTAATTACATGCATGCTCGCTACACGCGCAGCCCGCCTGTATCGATACGCGTGTGACGCGACAGCCACGCATAGGAACGGGACCGCCTCGCTTGCGGCTGCGAACGAGTGCACACTTTGGGAAACACTTGGCGCATGTAAGGAGTTCGGTTCGTCGTTCTGTCTCTTTTTTGGTTCCTATTGCGATTGTGTTTTGTTGGCTGTTAAGTAATATACAAATGCCTGGTGTATGTTTTCTTGCTCTGTATTAAGAATGCTGGGTATAGTGCTACTTTTCAGCGTGGGATACGTGGTTTGTTTTCATTTTTGCCTCCTCATTGCTGTTTGTGTTTCTCTTCTGTGTCCGTTCCTGCTAACAATGTTTCTGCATATCTTGCGGTATCCGCGGTATGACATTGTGTTAAACGCTGTCTGTCGGCTCTGCCCTTCAAGCCCAATGCGGCTTTGGCAGGCTTATTATGTTTTAGTGCTGGCGGAATTCCTGTCTCAATAAAGTATTATTGTTATTGTTATTATTATTATTATTAGGTGCGTGCGAGAGAGACTCTGGTTTCTGCACGGGACGTGTTAGCGCCGTTGGAGCGCCGCACGTTTACGTCGAGCCGAGTGTCTCCCACGGTGAACAAAACGTGTCCGCGACGTCGTCCTCAGGTCTATATGTACTTGTTAGTGGTCGCTGAACGAGAACAGCGTTCCCCCTGCGCAGACAACGGTAATAGCCTCGGCCAAACCGATTGTCGCAGTGCGTGGGATCCGCATTTCTCTCTTTAACAATCGCGTGTGACAGACAGCTCAATACGATATTTTCGTGTACATTTCTTGAATCACGGGCCGCTAGTGAAGATGGGGACATTATACTTTCGCGACGAATTGCAACGTTCAGTTAGCTCGTTAACAACGTTCCAGCAATATATATATTTTTAATTGTTCGCTCTAGTCGGAGTAACGACAGCGAGTTGCTGTGCATCACTGACAATTCTGTCGCTGCACCGCACCTATAATCCTTTGTTGCTCCTGACTAAGTTGTTTCCTTTCTCTTGGTACGCCGTTCTTACCTGTATACTTAATAGACAGGCGCTTACCTGATACATATTACACGACCAACCCAGCTCGACTAGCTACTAGTGCGTATATGCCCACAATTTACTGAATCTGTTTATGACCGACATCGACGAAAACTCCCGACAAATCGTACGTAAAGTTGAGAGCATGTAACGGCTTCAGCTCCTTAAAAAAGGATGTGCAGAAATCATCGACGGTGATGCTAGCGAATA
Source organism: Dermacentor variabilis (assembly GCF_050947875.1). Classification (NCBI taxonomy): domain Eukaryota; kingdom Metazoa; phylum Arthropoda; class Arachnida; order Ixodida; family Ixodidae; genus Dermacentor; species Dermacentor variabilis. Next base: position 160,869,161 of record NC_134574.1, on the reverse strand, counting down.
GCCGAACACTTCTAGACATCATTCGCTTTATTCAAAGAATGAAGCGCTTGACGAAAATATATTCGTTTGCAGTGAGAACATTTAGTTAGGCGGCGTTCGTTGTTTTGTTTGCTTAATTCCGCACAGAACGGAGTCGCTAACCAGCGCACCTGTAGCGCTAGTGCAGGTGGACGGCACGTCCGTATATATCTACGACAGTTGACGTTCGACAACGAACGTGCCCATTTGCGTTGGCGCATTTGTTCCGCCCACCGACCACCAAACCGCCGGCCACCGCCGAACTCTATACCGGCCATGATAACGGGCGGAAAAGAGCCAAGGAAAGCCATGAAGCATCACTATTCAGATCCGATGTACTTGACCAAAGAAGAGGGAGGTGGTGCAGGCGGACGTTCGTCTCGCATCGTTTTACGCCAGGTATCGTCCTGCTATACACAGAAATTTCGGGGGCGGCGGGACAGCTAGGGGCAGGTGCCCGGTGCAACAAACACCTCTCTCTCTCCTCCTCATCTTTCCATCCCGCTCCCATGTGTAGGGTAGCCAACCGGTTGAGCTAAACTGGTTAACCTCCCTGCCTTTCCTTCTCCGCTTCTTCCTTCCTTCCTCCCCCCATCGCCTCCGCTCCCGGTTTGCGCCCCCGGACACATAACAAGAGCGCGCAGGGTGCCCCACACCGCGCCCCCCACGCGCGTGACCTCGCGTGGCGGGGCCCGCGTGCAGGTATAGATCTGCATGCGCTCGTGTCGGGCAACGAAGCGCGCGCTCGTGGCTTCACGCGCCGCGCGTCACGACGTTCAATGGCGCGCGTCAGGATGCCAGTACGGGTCGCCGCGTGCGGCGCACAGCAGGGGTGGGGGTGGGGGTGGGGGGACACGCGCTGTCTACCGCCGCGCGTGCGCTCGTGCGCGCGCACACGCGGAAGAAGAACAGCCGCCCACCGGCGCTTGTCGCCCACCCTCGCGCACGCGGGAGGTTTCAATCACCCGCTCAATGTCGTCGCCGTAATACGCTGCACGCCGCTAAACTCGGGGTTGCACTTGCGTAACGCGTGCCTCCGCGGCACCCCGTGGTGAGGCTCGTGCTCATTTGCGCGACTCGGGCGCGGTTAGTTTGTTGCTGCTTCGTTTTCCTCTTTTCGCGTGTTTGTTTTTGTTTTCTTGTTTTCCTTTTCTTGTGCGCACTTGGCAGAAGTTCCGCACTCGTGGAGAGCGCGTGGATGATCGTTCTTCGTTATCCTTATTGCGCGAACTGGCCCGAGAGCTTTGTCGAACACTGTTACAACTCCGTTTGATTGGCGCGCGAGCCGAGGGTGGCCTTTCGTTCCGGCTCGGCCGACGACAGCGCGGACTTAAGGCAAGGAAGGAGCGCATGAAATTTAAATGACGTCCGATCTCCTGCGAACTAAGATCGGCCGACGCGGTCGTTTTAGTCAGAACTTGCGACATTACCATCTTGTTCGGAGGGGGGCGTGCATTGTGGATGACCGCCGGCGTGTCTCGCCTTGGATCCACCCCCCCCCCCCCTCATTCCCCCTGCTTTGGGTTGCTATGTTATTCTTAAACGGCGCATCTTGACCTGAGTCCAGTCTGGTTGCCTCGAAAACCTCTATTTACTCTGGAGACTGAGACGCATATAGAATGAGCTCGCTTTTCACGAGCAAAAATCGAGGGCGAAATTGGCGTATGTATATGTGCGTATATGTGCATTGGGTGTATTGGACGAAATCCAACAGCGATCTGCGGTGAAGACCATATATCCGCGCATGGTAGTCACGTGGGCGGCTTAGGCGTATACCGCCAAGCCGAGGCGGTTCTCCCTGCGTACCGGACGACAGTCAGTGCCATTTGGTTGTTAAATATGTTCAGCTCGTAGGCCGCGCTATTTTGGAACTCGTAAAAGCACGAGGAAAAACGAAAACCTGCTTTCCCTCGTCGCGTTTTGCATTTCAAAACAGCGCGTCCAACGCTCAATAGCGACTGGCGTGCCTGCGTGTGTAGGCGGTCTTACTGCGCAATCGCGCGGTCAATGCACTCACCGCGACGCCACAGCTGGCAAGGCCGCCGAAGACGGTTTTTCGCGTAGAACCACGTGTCAGTGATGCGTATGTGCACACTTCGTGCGTACGCGCTGTGCACGAACGCTGTGCGTGCTCCGAAGCACGGCTGATGGCACGGCACGCGTAACCCCTTGTGTTGTTTGCCAGGGACCGTAGCCTCCGAGACTCGCGCACGACCCAGGGTCACGCGTCCCTAGTATATACAGGAGGTCACGCACTGAAGGCAACGTGCAAGTCTCCAATGGCTGCAGTTCATGGAGGAGTTGAAGAACTTCTGTCGCTGGAACTGACGGTGCAGAGGGGTCAGGATTGCACCATCCAATGCTGGCCTCATATTCACTCGTATGTATCTCCATTAATTGTCCCGTGATTCACAGCACGAGTGTATGCATACGTTTCTGAGAAGTATTCTGTGAAAGTAACGACGGAGAAAGGATTAAAGGGAAAGAGTGACGAGTCGCCCAGACGGGAATATCTGGTTCACTATACCTGCACCAGTGGTCTAGCCAGAGGGTGGGGGAGGTAACCAAGCTTCAGCCCCCCCCCCCGCAAAATTTTTCCGGCCGACGCCTTGCTCCCTTTTATGCCTGGCATGTCGCCAATGAACGAAGGCGCATATCCTTCGAACGCCCGCCCCAGACAAGTACAGGATGGCACAGGCCTTCAGGCAGACCATGCAACTGCATGCGCAAGGTAATAGTTGTATTATTAAGGACCCAGCATGCGAAAGTTAACAGAGACTAATGGTACCTTAGCCCCCTGCCCCACCCCCCCTGAAAAAAAAAAGATCCCGGCTACGCGCCTGCCCTGCACTGGGGAAAGGGGGACGATAACAAATTAACGATAAGTAACGATAACAAGCAGAGAGAGAGTGGGGGGGGGGGGGGGTGAGCACATGATCGGGGCGCGCAACGCAAGTACGAAATATAAAAAAAAAATAACGCTGAAGTGTTGCTGTAGTTCGTACAGGCCAGCAGTTTAAAGCGCGCCATCTTCTGCGTTTAGTAGTTCTTGGGATGGCTACCTCATTTCCACGAAATGAAGGCAGCTGGTGGAACACTCCTTTACTCGATAAATGGAAGCACTGCACTTAGTGTATCTCCGTGGCAGCAGCGTTTGCACATCGCAGTAACAGCGAAGGCGTATAAGGGTCTTAACGGTTAGTAGTAAACGAATAAGCAATTATCTTGTTTTTCTGGCAGATTCGCGATGTTCCTTAATGAAATCGTAAATGAGAAGTCACCTTCCGGGTTTCTGACAGTGAGCGGAGCGAGATCGCAAAAGCTGAAACGGACAGTCAAGGTTTCTGCGAGTCGCCTGCTCTTTCTTCGCTATATAGTCCAGACGGTGTTGCCCCATGCTTCTAGACAATGCGCAGGGCGAAGTCGCCAAGCTGAAGCGAAACAAAAAGGAAGCTATTCGAGTATACACTTCTCGAATCATCGCCGTCCTCCGTTATTGGGCGACGTTACTGCGCAAGTGCTGCTCGTCGTTTCAGTGTAGGTGTGTGTGTAGTACACGAAGGCTGACGCTGCTTCGCGCCATCCCTCTGTACGTGCGTCATCAAGACTGTCTTGTCGGCAACCTGATCCGTTCTTGTACAACCGCAGAACACAGGCTGGATGCTGTTCTGCAGACACTGTGAAGGGCTGCCGTATCGTCCGTTTCGCGATCTTGTCACTTCTGACTGGATCGCAAGTCTGCCGCAAAAGGACCCGCGAGGCGAAACTTGGCAGTGTACAGAATAAAGCCGAAAGCACCTACAACGAAATGACCTCTGAACCGAAACACCTCCCGGCCGAAGTCATATCTGTCGTGTGTACTGTGAATGCCTATGCAGCGAATTTTTCTGTACAACAAATAACTATATATAGTCGTCCCCGCGGGCGCTGATTTGTTGCTTTAAGCCCATTTCTCGTGGTGCGAATTAGACTGCAGTTCCGCACCCGCGAATTTGCAGTCGCGGCACATGGGCCGTCGGACCCTTCGTGCGTGCGATTTTTCGACGTTCGGAGCGCTGACCTTCTCTGCGAAAACGAACTTGCAGTAAGGACGGGGACCCAGTCACAACGTGGATCGTAGACACGTGCGTCACTGTGGCCTTCCTACTTAGTTTTTGTTTTGATTAAGTAACGCACTCAAACCCAAAGAACTTTCGCGAAAACAGTTTCTAAGTTGCTTTACTTTGTTCTTACCGATGCGAACTGACGCCAGGAACTGACGCCATTCAGTCCTCATCCGATAGGTGCGCGCGCAAATGCATAAACCTCAGCTGCCGCGCTCGGCGACCGTGAAACGGCCACGTGTAGTTCGCAGTTGCGGAAATCGTAGCTGCGAAAGTCGCAGTGTAAAATCACACCATGGGAAACAGGCTTTGCAGCAAACGCACGCAGCGGCGCCGCTACTTCTTCCGCGTACCCACCACAAAGCGGCGGTGCATATGCATGGATGGATGGATGGATATGGATGAATATGGATGGATGGATGGATGGATGGATGGACGGACGGACGGACGGACGGATGTTGTGAGCGTCCCTTTTGGAACGGGGCGGTGGGTTGCGCCACCAAGCTCTTACTATTATTATACTGCCTAATGTCCTACCTAGGTTAAACAACAAACCACGATGAACTGCCACAGCCAAATTTTCTGACCCCCTATTGCGAACGTTGCATGCTATTGTACGTCTCCGTTTTTTGTCGTTGCCCTACTTTTCTTCCACCAATCCTCCAATCGCTTCTTACCAATCTCTATAGCTTACACGTTTACTTTTCCTCTGCTCTCGCTGAACTCAAGGGCTTCAAGGAAGCCAGTGGTGCCTAAATCGACCGCTGGGCAGACGTCTTCACATGCTAATAAAACATGCTCCATCGTTTCCCTATAGCAATACCGCAGGAAGCACATGCTTCTTCTTCATTCTCATATCTCGCTTTTTAGGTGCGTGTTCTAAGGCATCCCGATCTCGCTTCGAAAAGTAATGAGCTTCCCTTTGAGTTAGCGTCAATTGTTTCTTTCCTGATTTCGTTTTTTCCTCTCAAGTAGTTGCTCATTGCAGCTTTCTTTTCCATTGCCGCCACCCATGAGATTATTTCAGCCTCTCTGACTTTCTGCTTGACGTAATTTGTTGGGACGTTCTTTTTTTAGGAACATAGGAAGCGTCTCAAGCGCCACCGTGCGGAAAAATACGGACACCGCAGAAGCTATGCTAGCTAAGTCAGGCTTCTTCGGTGTACGCACTTGGAGCGACGTCGTCAAAAGCTGATCTGGCACCTTCGGTAAAAGCGGTGAGAGGGAAATCGAGAAGTACGGCGACATTACCATCTGATCGGGGATGATTGGAGGCACGTTAAAGATCCCCTCCCCGTCGAAATTAATCCCGAGTACCACCCCACTACACGGCGTGCCTCACAATCAAATAGTGGTTTTGGCACGCAAAAACCCCAGCATTCAGTCCACTCGTGGATGATTACAGATCGATCCAACCGAGTTAACTTTGATTTTATTTCTTGTAATAAGACCTGCGGACGTTTCGCGTCGCAGACGTGACTCGAGCTTCTGTAGACCGGTTGTGTACCTTTCCTCAGGACCTTGGGCACTAGGAACGTTTGCCGAGTAGTCTGCGACTGAAACATTGACGACATCGATTGGCGGCCGCGATCGTTAATGTAATGCCGGCCACGCGCGTAATTAAGAAACAAAGAAATGCTCGAAAGTTAAGAACGCAGTGCAAAGAACAAAATTATGAATGTTGCTCACGGTGTTCACTGGTAAGCTGCGACACCGTGTCTGCGGATGCGCCTCTAAGCACTTACGGGTTACGTATCGGGATATCCCTGTAACACACACACACACACACACACACACACACACACACACACACACACACACACACACACACACACACACACACACACACACACACACACACACACACACACACACACACACACACACACACACACACACACACACACACACACACACACACACACAGCTTGTTGTAACATCACGGCCCCTTGTAACAGCACGCTCGATGCCTCGGAAACGAAAATGCGATTATGCCCGAAAATTCCCGCTAGTCGCGGGGCACCCAAGTGACAGCACAGTGTCCAGTGGCGTTCAAATGAAAACTTATCTTGAGACTCGCTTATGTTCGGTTGTAAGAATGGGGTTGCGAGGTCATGTACAATCAAACACAGAACTTCGCGGAACACGAGGTCCGAGAAGAAACCGAATATCTGCGCAGCCTCACAATGCAGCCTTTCGCATTTACAGCCTCTGTGCTAGTATAGTATGTGAACAACATTGTGATGTGCGGTTTTACTGGCTATGTGACAGGCTGCTCAGAAATTGAACGTTTTCTGAGATCCCATGGTCCCTAAGATTTTGTGGTTGACTGTATACGCGCCTGTATTAGCTATTTAGTGCATTCATTCTTTCGGGGCTGCTGAATATATATATAGTGCTAGTGACGGTGGTGTGCTTCTTACCGCCGCCAATTGCACTTCGCTCCGCAAAGAGGCAGGACGCGTGTCGAGTGAGCCGCCCGAATAACATTGCAATGTTGTGAACACAGACCAAATCGTAGATCCGGGAAATCGGAGGCGCGACGTAATGCTAACACATTTCTCCCGCATTTTCGGCTACGTCGCCGCCGTTATTCTTAAAATCTATCTTAATCGGCATTTTGCGAAAGAAATAAACTGCGGTGGTGGTCTGTACTTCTCGACAATAGGCTGTTCACTCGGGATAATTCCGGATAGCTCTCGGCACAACGCGGGGTGCGCACTCGACGTGGATATTCCATCGGATGTGACGACGACCTCTGCTTGAACGGTGTCGCCGCGGATATATATATATATATATATATATATATATATATATATATATATATATATATATATATATATATATATATATATATATATATATATATATATATATACATAGAGAGAGAGAGAGAGAGAGAGAGAGAGAGAGAGAGAGAGAGAGAGAGAGAGAGAGAGATTGGGGAGTGAGAGGTGAGGCTAAGTGCAGCGCGGTAACGGACACTGCAGCCGCACTGCGCTGCCCCGGATGAAGAACACTGCAGCCGAGGCTGTGCCAAGGGGGAGAGGGGCACGTGTTTGGGAGGCTCGCCCCCCCCCCAAGGACGTCGTCACTCTCGCGACGGCCGAATAACAATGAAGGGAAACCCCCTCCCTCCCCTCATCGCTCGTGCCGCTGCACCGGGAATATATATATATTGTACGCGTCGCGCTGCAGTGCGTGTTGCGCCATTCCTTGCACGGCTGCGCAAGCAGCGGCTGCAGACGAGGAACTCTCGAAGTCGTCGCCCCTACATAGTGCGCACCTGAAATCCCACTACGGACGTCAACGGTTTATGCAGTTGGAGATAACGTTCGGAGTCGTTTGATCGTTCCAGCTCGCTTTTATGGCTTACCTTTATTTTTTTATTCTCTCGTTCTTTCTTCGCTAAACGGAATCTGGACGTGGTAACAATGTTTGATCGAGGATACTTGTTCTTGAGAGGGAACTCTATCTCGCGCGTTATAATATACAGAAAGTGCTAATGGTCTCTCTCTCTTATCGCCAAACGGGAGCTGCCCAGCTGTAGTCGGCAAAAATGCGTGCCGCAAAAGGCTCGATAAAGTGAGACCCAGATAGGGGGCAATGAATGCCGTGATGGCCAGCAGTGGTGCTCAGAACTACACCGCGAAAGAACTACACCGGACGAAAAGAAGGCAAGGCGGGCGTAGAACGCTGAACGCGTCGTGACCATTTTCCGTCCGGTGCACTTCTCGCGATTGCCAACACGTCCAGCATACGGTGTTTTTGAAGCAATAATCAGTGACGCCGAGAGAGAGAGAGAGAGAGAGAGAGAGAGAGAGAGAGAGAGAGAGAGAGAGAGAGAGGGGGAACACACTTCAACGCAGCAGGACCGAAACACGACATGAGTGCTCGAGAAGACACAAGAGAACGCGGCAATCACTATATACAGGGTCCATCGAAACAAACACGATAGGGTCTGAATGTACTGAAGACCTTTCTTTACAGTAATCAAATATCAAAAAACGAGGCCCTCTTGAATATTTCGAATTCAGGGGATGGATAGGCAAATGTGCAGGGTCACGGAGCACCGTAATATATTTGGCCATCGAGAAATAGTATACGGGAGAATCGAAACCGACAAATTCGTTTTCGTAAAACGTGGTCCTGTCGTAACAGAACTTTGCATTTAAGAAATGCTGCTAACGTGCATTGCGATTGGACGTTGACGTGTTCCGGATATATATCGCGCTATCTGACTGTGCTTGATTTGCACGCGTAACGCTTTATTCCTCCGGTACGTTTTACCTAGATAAGTCACGGTTGATTTCGTTACTTTCTGCACATTTCCTATAGCCGTTGGCCTTCATTTTATGAACTTCAGGTATTCCGGCAGCTTTTCTTTTTAACTGCTGACAGAATAAACTGTTGGCGGCAATATAAAACCGGAAATTAAATATGCTGTTCTCGTCAATCTCCAAACCTTTCTCGTACGTGCGTGTGCCTGCGTGAGCATGCGCGTGCGTTTTCCTCCCGCAGATATATGTGCGCGAAACGGGCGCGGCAATTTCCCGAGCGAGGGAGCGCTTCTACGGTAGCATTCGGCGCGTGTGTTCGAACGGGGAAGTATATGGGGTTCTCGGTATAAACGCTTCGTCTTCATTCTCTCCGGCGCTTTTATTCTTTGCGTCTTTCCCGAAAGGCGCGCTCACTTCGGAGCCTTATACAGCCGGCGTGTGTTCGGCACACGGTGGTGGTGTCCGCTTACAGCAGGATGTCTCCAATCGCCCATTTATTCGGCGAGCGAAACGGGCCGCTTTTCTCGATTTGGGTCACGACGAGGAAACGCGGCGTGCCGACCGTCAGGGGCAGCTGCGGAGAGGAGGAGGAGGAGGCGGAGCCGACGAAGTCGTCGCACCGCGAGACCTTCGTTTACGTACGTGCGTGCGGTACGTGCGAGACGCGACGCGTCAACGATCGCGCGATTGACGACGCTCGAAGTTTCGCTAATCCGCGCCGCGCCTGCTGTACGCGTGCCTGCCTCCCCTAAAGCGCACCGAAACGACGCCCCCGCGCAGCTATACGGCAGCTGGCCGTTGCCGCGAGGAAAACAAACGCGTCGCTCGCGGCCGAAGAAATCGCGAGAGAGGAACGTTTTCTGAGCACTTTGTGTGTTATGCTGACTTTTGGGAAGCCGGATTATCGGTGAACATCCTTTGAATGCGGCAGCATAGCTCTCTCTTTTGTTCGGGACGTAGCTCGCGCCACGAAGAGAGAGAGAGAAGACGGAGGTTAACCAGATATTTGGCTCACCTGTGCCGGAGTAGGGGCAAAGGTGCGCGATATGTGATACATATATATATATATATATATATATATATATATATATATATATATATATATATATATATATAGAGAGAGAGAGAGAGAGAGAGAGAGAGAGAGAGAGAGAGAGTGAAGAAGAAAAAGGCCGCACACATACATACATACACGGGATACCGAAATGTTTCTGTGGGCATGGTCACGCAGTCTGCGAAGGCGTTCCTAGTGTTACCCAGTGTCACCGCCACATCCTACGTCACACCTCGAACTGTCGAAACATATCCAGCTTTTCCGGACACGTACCTACTAGCGCCCCAAGCGGCCCCGGCACGACGCTAGCGCGTTTTCAATGGAACGAGCGGGTTTTTCGCGAATAACAAAAGCTGCAGGCCGATTATTGAAAAAGGCAGGTGACACACGTGTTCTGGAAGACAATCCACACGAGCCAAATGCAGTGATCACTCTATGGCACGTAAGAATTTTGTTCCCACAGCGGTTAAAGTTTTAGCAATGGAAGCCTATGGAAACGACGAAAATTTGTGCTCCATTTTTGAGGCAATAACGATGACTGTAATAAAACTATCCCGTCTATCGTAATACGCAGTGCAGCGTATGTAGTCCGGAGACTCAGCTTTCGATTGATGCCTATCTGGACTCTCTACATATGGCGTAAGACTGTTCCCGAAAGCGATTTTTGTAACACTGTCGTGAAAATTCACGTGGTATGTATAAAAACATGAGCGTACCGCCTGGCGAAGCCTCGGTAACCGTGGCCGAGTGGTAGAATCGCGAGCACCTTTAGTCCAGCATCACGGTGGCAGTGGGTCGATTCCCGCTTCGCAGTTTTTTTTTTAAACCGCATAGGACCTAGTTTTGCAGTCTCTCACTAGATGGCAGAATCACAAAACTCAAGATTTGCTTTCGGTTCTGGTTTACCAGTGGTGCTCTTGAAATATTATTCTTTCTATTTTTCCTTCATAAAACGTAGCAGTATCGTGTTCATTTGTTAAGTCATCGCTTTTATGAAGATTTGATTCATTGGACATCATAACTAGAAGCTTGCGCATGGCTTTGTGTTATGAAAAACAAAACTTTCGTGCTTTGTAGCGTGGAACCTGGGAGAACAAAATAGCTATTCTTATTGCGTTCTTCTGGAAGGTCCGTTTTCTTCGACTTTCGGCTGTCCTTAATGGCACACACTCCGAGCGAATCACGTCCACCTGTGCCACAATGCCACCCTGTGGCCAGTGCCATTCCTATGCAACATTCGTGTGGCACAAAGGGTCTGCTAGGCTGAGTCGCTGTCCGAACGTTAATTATTTCGAAAGATTCATCCAAATAAGAAATGCAGCAACTAGGAGAAGATGTGCAGCGTCTGGATTAATAGCTACTGTTAATGTGCTCCCTACAGCCAAGTGGTATCAATCCGTAGGTGTGGCTGTAAAAAACCATTTGAATAAATGTCCCGTGCTGTGTCTGCCCCGGTCGATCTACAGAAAAGCTAGCTTGGCTAGCCCTCAGCATTTAGGATCAACATATGGGGTCCTTCGTCCGGTGCATTTGCTTTTAATGCGCAGCATTCTTTGGCGAGTACCCCAGCAGTTTGGTAGCAAAATCGTGGAAAATCGTGTCTGTAACGCCAAAAGCTTGACGCATTTCCCATATAAATATATAGGTCTTCATAAAAAGGGTTGGGGTGGCCAACTTGAAATTGGAAGTGGCATCAGCATAAATTTGGGCGTGATACAGAGATGGGTCAAGCTGAATTTTTTCGTGATATGGGAGTGGCCCTACCTAAATTTAGGGTGAAATGGTAGTGAGCCAAGCTGAATTTGAGGCTGATATGGGGGTGGCCCAACCTAAATTTGAGGTGATATAGGGGTGGGTAAGCTTAAGTTTGGGGGAATATGGGGGGTGGACCAGCCTGGATTTGGGGATGATATGGGAGTGGGAGAACCTAAATATGAGGCTAATATGGGGGGTGGGCCACCCTAACCATGGGCGTGACATGGGGCTGGGCCAAGCTGAATCGGGGGGCGGGGTAGGGGGGAGGGCTAACCTAAATTTGGGAGTGATTTGCGGTGGGCCATCCTAAATTTGAGGTGATAGAGGGGTGGGCCAAGCTAAGTTTGGGGCTGATATAGGGGTGGGCCAACCTGGATTTGGGGATGATATGGGGGTGGGCCAACCTAAATTTGGAGATAACATGGGGACGGGCTAACCTAACCATGGGAGTGATGTTTGGCTGGGCCAAGCTGTATTGGGGGTGGGTGATGGGTGGATTAACCTATATTGGGGGATGATTTGCGGTGGGCCATCCTAAATTTGAGGTGATCGAGGGGTGGGCCCGCGTTAGTTTGGGGCTGACATGGGGGTGGGTCAACCTCGATTTGCAGGTGGTATTGGAGTGGGCCAGTATAAATTTGGTGCTGTTGTGGAGGCGGGCCAATCTGTATTTGGGGGTGATATGGGGTTGGTCCTACCTAAATGCGGGGGCAATCTCGGGGTCGGCCAATCTGAACTTGGGGGCGATATGGGGGTGGGCCAACCTAAATTTAGGGGTGCGTCAACTGGAAATTTGGGGGACGATTTATGGAATTTCGTGGGTGGACCAACTTGAAAATTACGGGTGGCCCAAATGAAATTGGGGATTGGGCCAACTCCAACTTTAAGGCTGGGCGAAAAGAAAATCGGGCGTGGCCGACTTTAAATTTGGGCGTGGGCCAATGTAAATTTGAGGGGGTGCCAACTTGAAATTTGGGCGTGGGCCTATTTTATGCTTGGGGTGGGCCAATTGAAATTTGGGGGCCTGTTTACTAATAGTTCGACATCACCAGTGGTGTTTCTGCATCTTTTTCATCATCGCAAATTACGTATATTAATAAGTGTTACTTAATAAGTGTTACTCCTCAAGGTGAGCTACCACTCGAGCCTTCCCAGCCCACTGGGCTAATAATGTCCCAGAAGTACTCTCATCGTGACAACTGCGACGTTCAATGTGGAAATCACAAGAACAAATCGCAGACCAAGCTGACCATTTTCACACCAATGTCATCGCTAACACTACTCGCTAGTGCTAGAAGCAACACAAGCTTACAACGTTCATAATTCAACTTTCACTCGCACGCTAGTCGACACGCCTTGAGTGCACAATTTCACCAATCATTGGATAGAACCTTGCTGGATGTTTTACTGTCATGTTGCGTCGTTTTTTACGAAGGCCGTCTCCCGAAAGGAGAATACATTTTTGAGACTGACGAGGCAAGCTAGTATATAACTCATACGAAGCAAGTGTATAAACGGTTATAGCGATTTTTCAAAACTGAATATAAGTACACAAGATTTCAGATGGTATTGCTTCGACCGGGCATGACAACAACTTTTTCCCGCCTGTCACAGTGCTTTGACCAAAAACCTAATCATTTTGCTCAAACGTGTTGCCCCAATACTACATGTGCTAAATGTACAAAAGTGCGGTGCGTGGTCAGAGCTTCAAAGCCAGTCTATTTTGTGTACGGTTGTTGATATTGTAGTAATGTGGAGTTTTCTTCTTTATAAGAGCACAAAAAGAAAAATATAACAGATGGTAGCTAAGCGCCAATTACATTGGAAGATCTGAAACCAGCAAGTATTTTTAATTTGAGGGTTGGTCTTCTCCGCCGGTAGATCACTGTCCGATCACTTCAAAGAATTTTGTTTGTGTGCAACTGCAGCAAAAACGAAGATACTACCATTTCATTGCCAGAACCTTTATGCCCTCCACACACACAAGAAGGACACCAGATAATTGGCAATATCAGTTTAAAAACTGACATTCTTTAGCTAATTTCAGTGTAGCGTGGTGCCTGCGGACGGAGTATTTTCTTAGTAGAGAGTTTTAGAATAGCGGCCCCAAACGTTTTGGGGCCCCAAAGAAATAGCGTCGAAACCACTGCGCATGCGCGAGACGCAAACTGCGTTTGGGTTTTGCGTTGGGAACGCTATTTCACCGATTTAGCGGGAGCTCGAATAGCGTTCCCAAAAGCTTTGCGTCAACAAACATGGCGGCACCCATCGAAGCGACGGCTCTAACCTAGCACCAAACCGGGTTCGATTCGCGGTAACGCGTGAAGTTCGCAAGCTAAGAGAAGTGACTGCAGTTATCGCTTTCTCTGAACTAACGTGTGTTATGAAGACTGATTCATTAGACGCCGCTGATTCCGAATTCGAGTGTGGATTTTATGGCTCGTAGGCCTAACACGGCTAAGCTTGGCTGGTGAAGGCACGTAAAGTTGGTTTTGTTGCTCAAAACTAAGCACAACTAATTGTTTGCTGCTTGAAGAATAACCTCTAAATTGTAATTAAACGCGAATACACGCAAGTAAAATTTACTATTCATATCATAAAATGGTATATTTTATTTAATTATTTCTAATAGCTTTTCTTTGACGCCGTAGGGGCGCTGTCAGCGCAAGACGCTCTCCGCAAACGTAAAACCCTATTCTAAAACTCTTCACTCCTGCGTGCCCCAACGCTAACGCCCGCAAAGCTCTTTGGGGCCCCAAAATATTGGGGCCCCTATTCTAAAACTCTCTAGTATCAGTCCATTGTTAGCAGTGAGAAGCAGTTCGGTCTACCATTCCCATGAGGGCATATTAGCCATTGTAGCGCTTTACTGTAGGACAAGTTAAGTGCTAAAACTTGGTGTCCCTTGTCCTTTCCGCAGGTCGTCCATCCATTCTCTTATGGTGACGATCAACGTTGTGTCCGTCAGGCCTCCTCCTCATTTTTAGCTTCACCATCGCGAGAGTGGACAGAGAAAGGAAGCTTTCTTCACAATCAGCCCCAGCGGGATTCCACCACTCGTAACTTCTGCAATTTGCATTCAGTGGCTGGGCATGCTAACCACATCCTTAGTTTCACAATGACTAGAGTACGCAGAAAAAGTAGAGCTTTGGTCGCTATCACTACCACGAACTCATGTCAATGCAGATATAAGTACGTGCAGGGGCTGGGTATGCTAACTTCTCTGCTACCACCTGCTTCCACCACCTTAGATTTTCCAGGCATACGTGCTTCTTGTTTTCATCGCAGACGCATGCAGGATAAACGCGGATAACTAAAGAATCTCAGTGCCCTTCCACTCTGTGAAGAAACATGACCTGCAAAGCGGTGTATGTGGGCCCCTTAATGGCGAACTGCACCTCCACCGTATGTCGGCCTCGCATTGCACTGTCTTCGGGATCGGCCCACGTATGGGGAGTGCTTAACCCCTGCTTCATCTCCGCCGCGGGTCTCCCCGGCATGGCGTTACATTCGGGATCAGCCCACGTATGGGGAGCGCTAAACGCATGCTTCACCACCACTGCGGGTCAGGCCGGTATTACGCTATCTTCGGGATTTGGCTCTACACGCGGACGCGATAGTGGGGAAAGTAGCCCTTAAGAGGAAGCTTTAGCTGTGGTGGTCCTATCTAAATAAATGTAAAAGGAGAATTCGTTTTTCTCGACAGCCACTGCATATAATTTGACAAGGTTTGTTGCATTTAAAAAAAAAACTTAAAATCTAGTGTCTGTTGGTTTCGAATTCTTGATTTAGGTCATCATTTGTTTATTCAAAATTGTCAAAAATCGCAAATTTTAAGAAAACGATACCATCAAGTTTACAACTCTCTTTCGGCAATGAAAACTAATATCAAAATTATGTACATTGCATCTAACAGCACATCTAAAGCAGACAAAATTTATATATTACGCATGAATCTCAAAAAATTTAGTAATATGGAAATACAGCTTTTCCACAACCCTTGTTCACAGCCTAACGACTTCACGTGAGATATAAATCGGCATATTGGGTTTGTCCGCTTTGAATTGTCTAATGGGTGCTGTTTACAGAACCGCGATCTCAGTTCTTGATATGGAGTTAATAATTTGTAAACTTCGTGCTTGCGTACTTTTCGCAATTTCGAATTCTTGAATATCTCTTGCCTAAATTCAGGCCCTAAATAGAAATTCCGCTTCCGATAGTCACTATAATTTACCTTTCTCTCCCGAATCCAACAAATTTCATTAAAATCGGTCCAGGGGTTACTAAGAAAAGCGTTTCGGCGTTTTTCATCTATTTGAATAGGCCGAGTCGGAGCTTCCTCTTAACGACTTCGCTGTAAAAAAAAGAATAAAAGAAAAAAAACGCTGCAGCCATCAATATCGCCGCCTCAGATTTCGTCATGATGGCACCGTCACTATCGGCACGGCTCTGTGAGCAGCTACCAAGCTGTTCACTTTCGTTATCTTCCTTCCCTTGGCGGTCGCGCATTGTCTTGATGCCAGCGACGCGCTTAATCTGCACCATCATTCCGTCCTGCATCGCTTCTGCGACCAAGCAAGCTTTCGGCGGCACACGTTGACTGCCGTATTAACATCAAAACTTTAAAATGCTTGCCTTCGAGAAAGCAGCATGAATAAAAATGGAACGCGACTATGTGCCCATGGGTAACATGTTCACGGGGCCATACTATTGATGACAGCATCACAAAAGGCTAGATGTGGTCAGGTTGACTTTACAGGTTTGGAAGGAATGACTGACGGTCTAGTTGCTTCATTATCACATAAAGAACAGCGCTTGAAGTTGTTAGCAAAGTTTGTGTGTGGGTTCCTCCTTTGTATGCCGTCGTGAACTGCTGTTCTTTCTGTGGCTTTACATATGTTCCTTTTCTGCGTCAGTTCCGCCTTCCAAGAGTGTTTACTTGCAAAATGTTTCTTCGCATGACTTTTACAGAAGCATGTTTAGTCGAAAGTTTTTCGCTTGGGTGCATAATCTTGGGTGCAAATTGCTCATTTTCTTTAGCCACGTAAGAAGCATTACTGAAAATTTAATTAACGTAGCTTTGTTAATTACGCAAACAGCTTCTAAACTTACTCCGCATCTAGATATTACCAATCTGAACACTCGAATGATAAAATGATGTTAACATTGTTTGTATCGTTTCAATAGTTTTGTTTCGTGCAGTTAAAAGCAGCCGGCATATTGATGGTGCTGTAGACTTCTTATAAAGTAAGTGTGAAAGCTTGGACAGGTTATCTTGGCACAAATCAACTTCATGAGCTGAAGCACATGTGCCCAACCTTGCACAACTGCCTTTACAACCGATTCTCATACATTATACAAGAAGCACCTCAGCGCTACGGTACATCCTACAAGGTGTGCGAGAACATTGTGCGCGCTCCCGATTAGGTTTCTGAGCGTTGGCGGCATCAGGCTCTGTTTTCTGGCATCATAATGAATAAAAACAGCTGCCTGGAGAAACGCATTGGGTACATTTTCAGTACTTTGTAACATATGGATAAGCACGGATATGTACGTCAGAATGAAAGGTACTGAAATATTAAGATGAGGATTTCGCTGGATGTATTTTAGCTGTCTAATGATAAGTTCTAAAGAAAAAATACTGTGATTTTGTGACAATTAATGCTGACATGAAATATGAGCTCCGACACAGTACCCGTGGTGGAACAGGCCCGGGGACTACTGAGCTATCATTGAACCACGATACGCTGGTTTGATAAATACCAGTAATTGGAAAGTGGTTCGCGCTTGAATTTCCTGTATGTAGGCACCGCTGTGCAGTGGTGGAGGCCCTTAAGAGGAAGCTTTAGCTCGGGCCCAACTCCGACGCGGCCTATTCAAATACATGTAAAACGCAAAAACGTTTTTCTGAGATAACCCCTGGACCGATTTTGATGAAATTTGCCGCATTTGAAAGAGAAAGTTAAATTCTAGTGACTGTTGGAAGAGGAATTTCGATTTAGGGCTTGAATTTTCTTAAAACGATTTTCAAATATTTGACCGTTTGAAAAAAATAGAAGCACGAAGTTTATAAATTCATAGCTCTGCATCAAGAACCGATATCGTGGTTCTGTAAACGGCATCCATTAGATCATTCAAAGCGGACAAATTCAGTATGTCATTTTACATCTTACGTGAATTTGTTACGTTGGTTACAACGGTTTTGCAAAAGTTGTATTTCTCTGTTATTAAATTTTTTTATATTCATGTGTAACATATCAATTTTGTCCGCTTTAGATGTACTATTAGATGCAATTCACAGAATTGTATTATCATTTTTAGTGGTTAAGTTACAGAGTTGTAAACTTGCTAGTTTCGTTTTTTGAAAATTTTCAATTTTTTCCAATTTTTAATAAAAAATTGACAATCTAACTCAAAAATTGGAAACCAACAGTCACTAGATTTTAAGTTTGTCTTTTAAATGCAACAAACCTCGTCAAATTTGGTGCAGTGGTTGCCGAGAAAAACGAATTCTCCTTTTACGTGTATTTAGATAGGAGCACTCGAGCTAAAGCTTCCTCTTAAACCAGAAGCACTATTTTTCAGCTAATATCGAAAGCAACTGTATTCTTTCTTTTCTTTTGGGGGGGGGGGGGGCTTTCTTTAGCGTCTAACTACAGTTCCAAAGTTATCAGTTAGCTCAAGATGCGCCTGCATGTGTTTCTAATATCCAGTATGTTGTCACGGGTTCAATAGCGAAAGAGCGTTATCTTATCAGATTGCACGCGTGAAGCGAATACTCGCGCACATTCTCCATCACATTTGAGGACCCGAGATTGCGCCGCAATGTACGAGCATTTAAATCTGACGAACTGACGCCTTGATCCGTAGATCGGAATCAGAGGAAGCACTTTGCGCGCAGCCATCGTTGCGCTTTGAGCGTTCTTTTTTTCCAGCGCAAGCTCACCTTATAATAAGTTATATTCGTGACTCACTCTTTTGGAAGTGTTTTGTTCTTGACATCCCTACAATGTGAGAGTATAGAGGCGCTCAATCTTCATTGAGTGAATACTGGGAAACGGACTAGGCCTTTTCTTGCGTCAGCGTTTACACATTTACCGCACCAATTTATTTTTATAACCTAATTTGGAGGCTGTAAAGCACAGCAACCTTTTATTAACAGGAGGTTTTAATAACACAGAAAATTTAAATGCTTATTAGTGGGCTTTCACCTCATGGTAAGGAATTTCAATAAAGATATCCTTATGAAAATTAAAAGCCAACGTTTAATCTGAGTTCCTCTTTGCAAGCTGATACAGTCTTGCAGGTGGTTCGTATCGGGGGCCCTCGACATATGTCTAACCGTCAAACAAAGAGTTATTCCGAATGTTTCATTTCAGGAAGGCGTGTTACCCTCCTGTCTTTCATTCCCGTTCGCAAACACGCATAAGACGAAACTGCTGCATGAAGAGCGTCGTTAGTCCAAACCAACGAGCTACCGTAACTCACCTCGCTAATATCGCTGTCATTTAGGCTTATATAAGAAATATATATATTTTAAATCGACGCATCACGAATCCAAAAAGAGCTGTCCGTGACCAGCCCAGCTAGGTTTCTTTCATTTCGTACTTCGTAGTAGCGGCTAATAGTAGCTCACGAAGCAGAGCACTGAGTGTGGATATGGCAGAGAAAGTATTCTGTATACTGTCTCGTCACCCACCGAAAATTGCCCGCCGTGCTACTGGCCATTCCTAGAAAATTGTATATGTGACGCCCACCATTTGCAACACTGCAACATTGTTTTGCGATTGGAGAGTCCAGGTGAGAGAAAGGGTGGTTATGGAGATAAAGACAAGCTATTTTCTGCAGTAACTTAGGAATGCATGAATGAATGCCTTCATTTATTGAGAAAAAAGAAGAGCAAGCATCAGTGGAAGCGCGTCTCAGCAGATTGGGAAAGAGGCGGGGGACAAAGAGGAAAAGCTGGAGCCCGGGTGGCACGCGAAGTCGCAGTTTAGGGGGGAGAGAACATAAGCAAGAGTTGCCGAAACCAGTTGAATTCCAGTGTAGATGTCTGATGTGGCGAGTAAATGATTGGAGTCACCGCCCAGCATCCGTCCTTTGTGGTAGTATAAGCACCCGCCGTTCTTGGTTACAAACGTTTACTGAAAACCAATCTTCGCAATTAATTATTCGTCAGCCATACCTCGCCACGTATTTCTTAGTGGCAGGGTCAGTGGATTTCAACTACGCTGTCGCGACAAGTTACGACCACAACGTGACGCTTGCGGTTACGGTTGCCATACTCGTGACTCTTACTATTGCGCCAATACTATAATCATGGGCTTACTGCACAAGTTAGTGAACAGACATTTTATAACCGCGTTTCTCACCTTACATACGCTCAACGCAAGCACCATTGCAGCATGTTTGAAGTTTGAAGTTTATTATAATTTTGACAATACAAGATTGTCATGGCGCCGGAGCAAAAGGCGAGACTATACACGCCTGACTAGGCCCCTGGCGCCACGAGCACAGCAGACAACAATGCAAAAAAATATATACATATATACACATAATACACACATATACATACTTATATATACGAGTGATACAATTATACATACAATAAATCAATGCAACACAATAAGTATAAATAATGAAAATGAAGAAATAAAGTACGTACAGGAAGATACATGAAGGCCAAAAGCGAAATGGGAACAAAAAGTCTTGCAACGCATGAAATTGCATATCAGTCGAAAAACAGAAAATAAATTACAAACAAACAGGTGTCAATTGTTGGAAAAATACAGTTTTGATTTCTTTCTGAATATTGAAATGGTTGAGGAATCTTGCATGATATCAAATAAAGCATGCTCATTATTAAGTAAATTAGGAATCTGCCACTGTAAAAGCTGATTGCCGTAGTTTGTTCTAGTTCTTACCTTAATAAAGTTCCTAGCTCTTAAGGTGTAGTTAGGTGTGGTATTAGTATATATAGAAAAAAAGTTCTCACGATTACTTATGAATTCTAAAAATGACGGTGCGCGTCCCTTCAAGACAGAGGCGAAAACAAAAGAACGCGTTAGAAGACAGGGTGCCGACTTGGGCCCCGTGCCAAACATATCCAAACCAACAATATTTATTTTATTTCAGTACCCTAAAGGCCCAATGCGGGCGTTACATAAGGGGGGATTCATAAAAGAAAACTTACCAATATATAACACAGAATATAAACGGCTGAAGACAGGAATAAACAAGTTAATAAGCCAGGTACAAGTTAATAGGGGAAAAAATGGCTAGAAACAGGTACTGAAAAAATGCGCATGTAGCAAATCCCACAAAACAAAACAAAAATCGCACCTTCAGAAGTTACAAAACATGTCATCTAACATTCCACGGAACGTTACGGCTCACACGCACACACTGAAAAAAAAAATGAAAGAAAACGCACATCATTCTACAGTGGAATTCTCTAAGTATGGCGGAAGAGCTGTTTGAAATGATGATGTTCCAGCGATAGCCGCAATGCTAGAAGGAAGCGAATTACACTCTTCAATAGCCAGGACCAAAGGTGAGTATTTGTATTGTTCTGTCCGAGCGAAAATGGGTTTAGTCTTCTTCGTGTGATATACACGAGCCCATGTGTGCGGCACCGGGAGATGTGAACTTGCGAATGGTGTGTTGCTGTGGTAGAGAGTATGGAAAAAAGATAAACGGCTGAGTTTTCTGCGCATGACCAGAGGCGAGAGATGGAGCGATACTTTCAGTGCTGTTACACTTTGATACCGAGAGTAATAGAAAAGGATGAATTGAGCAGCCTTGTTTTGTAGATTCCAACATGTTAACAAGATAGGTATAATGAGGGTTTCAGATCACGGACGCGTATTCTATCACAGGCCTGATTAGCATGTTGAATGCGTGTAGTTTTGTGTCCTGGTTGGCTTGGTGTAGTCGGCGTTTAAGAAGACCAAGTTTTTTAAAGTCTTTTGTAGTAATCAGTTCAATATGAGTGCTTTAGGATAAATACGAGCTAAAATTTACACCGAGGTATTTCACCGACACTGAAGTTTCAATGATAGTATTATTGACTGTGTAGGCATTAGGAATCGTCTTAGTAGCGGAAGTAAACTTGAGATGTATAGTTGTGTCTGCGTTAATTACCATCTGCCCTGCCGCACCAATGAGTTAGTTCATTAAGATCAGTCTGGAGAGCAATGATGTTAACAATCATGCCGTCGTTTCTATGCAAAGAGGTTATGCATTTAAACTTCTGGAGTGACAGTCCAATCCGCCACGTACGGGAGCGCGTGAAGCCGCCGGCGGCCATATTGTTAGAGGAAAAGGAGCACAGCTACAGTACGTGGCTGCGGTATACGCGCGACGCAACTGTGCTTGCGGTTCTGCGATGAAAAATAAAATGAGACCCCTTTAGAAAGTATATCAGTCCGGCATTGTGTGTCGCTGTTGTCAAAAAAAAATGTCATGGTGGTGTGTGCCTTGTGTTCTGTGTACAATATGTTGCGAGAACTGAAAAACAGTCGTTTCCTGTTTTCTTCGGTCAATAACCTGCCGCGTGCATCGGCACTGTGATGCCCTTTCGTCGATACGTGGTGCCGGGCCGTATTGACAAAACATGACCTTGAAATATAGTATCCTTATGCCAATTCTTAAAAAAAATTACTATTTGTGTAAATGAGCGTTTTTGCTTTAAACCTAGAAAACAAGAAAAATATTCAACGGTAGGTCTCATTTTCATCCGGCGTTTCAGTTCTAGCTGAAAAGAGTTGGTGAAAGCAAATTTACAATAAAGCTAAGGCGACCCACAGTCTGCACGAAGCCGCAAGCCTACATGCGCTCCAATGAGGGTGACCTGCCAAAGTTAAAGTCATGCGTCACTGGCGGCTCAAGCAATCTTTACTTTTTTTTCGTTTCTGCATCCGTTCTTCCTGCGTCTCCGGCAAAAACGAGAAGTGAGAAGGCAGATAAACAGAAATTGGTAGAGGCAGGTGGTAGCGTAATTGTTAGACTGCCCATCTCCCAAATGCAAGATGCTGCATTTGGGAGATGGGCTCGAATCCCGGTGGTTTGTTTGGGAAGACAGCTTTTTGTGCTCTCTGGTGTCTGCGACGCTCAGAATTAGGCGGCAGCCTTAACAGAATACGTAACAGAATAAGCGGGCGTGCAAGGTCACACTTAAAGCCGAAAGTACATTAAGAGGAAATACGCTATGCTCTTGTCGACAAAAAAAAAGTGATGAGTAACAAGCGGTGTTGTTGAGCGAAGCTGTAGCCCGATAATGTCACCATAGACAGGACCACGCTCCAATCCCGGTGCTCAATGGAAATATACGTCGACAGCATGTCAACCAACGTGTTATAGATACTTCATTAAGGTCGTTGTGTGTTTGTGTTGTGTCTAGCAGGAGCGAGTAGTATAGGAGATGACATTGGAGAGAAGGCGGTGAGCGAAGTCCGCGAAAAGTAATTGAGGATAGCCATATTGAACGTCGACGCCGTGTTGAAGAAAGCCTGCGACTTCAGTTGCTCAGCCGACAGAAAGGCTTGAGTGGTAGCATACCGCTGGGCGTATTTGGTAACCACAGCGATAGACACACACTTTGCGGAAGTAAAGAGAGAAAAGGGACGTAGTGAGTTGGCCGCCCTTTTAGAGCTCTGGTATAGTTTGAAAAATGAATGTGGCGAAGTATAACGCACCAAATAGTAAATGCCAACCCAAATGAATGAGCGTCGTCATACTTGCGCGACATGCCATGGTGGCCTGCCACCAGGACATCATGAAGTTGCAGCGATGACAGTTTTCATTGGGTACTTGAGAATAAAAACGAGCACATCAGAGACGTCCGAGGGATGTTTCTACGGTATAAGAGCACATCGCTCCCACCCCCTCCCTCCCCAAATAACTAAATCACGAATATAAGCTTACGAATAGGGGCATCGTAAGATCGAGCACTAGGGCGCTTGTTGATCTTGTTCCAGATGACGTCAGCGTTTCATTCAGCGTTTATTTCTGAGAAAATGAGTTGGAGTTACGTTTATTTGCATCACAATGGCGGGCGTAATCAGGCAAACATTGACAGCATTTCATTAGAGGGTGCCTGACTACTCTGTGGAGATTACGTTTAACAATGACAACAAACACAGAAAGCTTTGCTTACATTGATTAGCACATACGTGGGATCCGCATAATTTTGTGACTATCAATTTATATGCTTCAGAATGGCGCTCATTAACGCAATATTTCCATCCACAGTGAGCAAAAGCGGCTGTCGTATCCACAGTAGAATTGATTAAAATGGCTTTAATCCCATGGACATTATATCGTCGCCAACTTCCGTGGGATTGGAGTCGTCAAAATGGGATACAGGTGACAGGGAAATCAGGAGCTTGATGAACGGCAAGAAGGCAGAAGCTTGCACAAGACCTCAGGGATATAAAATGACTTTTTGAGCAGCTTGGTCAGGGGGACACGCAATGGTTTCCACGTCTAATAAAGATCCTCCGAAATATGAACAGAGGCCGACAAAAATGCGGGCATGTTGGGAAAGGTGAAACCACTGGAAATTTCAGGAGAGCATTAGTCTAAATATAAAAGATGACTTAAAAATAAGAAACCATAACGTTGACAGGGTGGCCAAATTTTGGCACGAATAAATTGACTGTTGAAGCAGTTCAGCTGAAACGCAATGGTGCGAAATAAGGCGAGAATGTCGGTAAGAGTTGAACAAAGGTCAAGGAGGTCCTGTGGCCGATGCCAGCGCTCGGCAGCTGTCAAGCGACTGCACGTATTAGCCAGATGTCTGGTCGTCAGTAGTTACAGTATGATTCGGGTCTGAAATATTGGACGCGGACTCCATCACATTGAATACAGTGCATTCTACGGTGTCACTCTTCGACAGCTGGCACCGATGCTCGCGCAATGAGGATGGGAAGAAATTGTCTCACGTGCCGGCTGTCACCTTCCTCGAACTGCCAACTTTCCTTGCCCTCCGCAGTTGCTTAGCTTTTATTGGATTCGGCTGCTAATCACGAGGTCTCGGGATTGAATCCCAACCACGGCAGTCGTATTTAAGTGGGCGTGAAATGCGAAAACACCCGTATACTTAGGATAAGCGCACGTTAAAAAATCGCAAGTGGTCTAAATTATTCTCGAATCCTCAACTACAGCGTGCCTTATAATGAAATCGTGGTTTTCGCAAGTAAAACCTCATACTGTGTTATGTAACATTCGTTAAGGATATCCTGGGCAGTCGCACAATTCCTGAATACAAATAAGTGTCAGGAGTTGTGCGCCAGGTCTTTGAGTATGTGGATAGCCTTTATGGCGTTCGATAGCTGCGAGTCTACGTTGCGGCGGAACGGTAACAGGGTAGAGAATGTGGAGAACATACACATCCCGCATAAATTACTGCACAATAATTTTAAATAGCGTTCTTGCTTCACGCACGTGGATAACCGTCATTGGAGACTACTTTGGGAACTAACTGCAAGTATTGTATATGTAATACCCAAAAGTGTACCTGGCCTGGTGGCCAGCAAATGTGACGTAATATTGCGAGCAACTTCGGCCATAGGGTGCTAACGGATGACGACACAGACTGAAATGACTAGTGCAAGAGTGGACAGGGGACACTAAAGAGGCTAGAAGGACAAGCGCCCAGTTGGAAGTTTGCGCTTGTCCTTGTCGCCTCTTTAGTGTCCCGTGTCCACTCTTGCGCTAGTCACTCCAGCATGGAATACCAACTAGCCCGGTCTCACACCCTGCGACGACACAGGGACAGTTTGCTGAATTATTGGGTCGTGACTTTTGTGTCAAGGTGAAAAACCAACATATCCATGTATATGTCTTAATACTTAAGCACATCTAGATGTGCAGCTGCGGCGGTAGCCAATGAGTGCGCATTGCTAAGTCGCTAGTGAAATAATTGTGTGCACCTTAACGAATTCGATAGGTGAAAATCAAAATCCGTCCACGACGGCGTCTCTAGTAAACGCTGTGCGATGTTCGGACGTTAACAATGCGTGCCGACTGACGAAAGGCTGCCACGAAGAGCTTCTGACGTTTGGCCTAGCTTCTTTACTACGTAGAATCAAAAGAAAAAGAAAATATTAACAAGAAGAAAAAAAAACCGTATCAAAAGCCCAGAATCAACCATTGCTCGTCGCGACTAAACGCTCCTAGGATGACGAGTAATTTCCAGGCGACGAGCGGCTACGCTTTATCAAGAACACTGATAAAGCCGGCGGGACAAGCATTGTGGCGAAGTTCAATGCGCAGGGAAAGCTTTTAATTATTTTATTTTTGTTTTGTGGACGTCATCACGCGTCACCGCGGGAAGTTTGAAAAGCTTAAGGTCAGTACGCCACGTGGTGGCACTCACGCGAACTAAACCCTTGTGTCCAGAAAAGCTGGATACGAAACACTATTTAGGCCAGAACTTAGCACCGCCAGCCCTCTTAAGTGTGCGACAGCACAGTTACATTGTCACGATTGTGACGTCACGGCAGCGGCGCGCCCGTGCTACACGGGAGACCTTGCACGCACTCATTCATCAAAGTAACGGTGCGATAAATACCTATTACATTACGCGTTATGAAGCGCTGTTAATTAAAAGCACAAATGGAGCATTGGCAACAAATGTTCAGTTTCTTCGCATGTGCGGGAAGAGAGTGCCAGTGATCGACGTATATTCGGTAAAGGTATGGCTCCTTTAGCAATGTAAAGTCCCCGTGTCTCGTGCCTATGAAATTTGTCGTTTCTACAGTTTTACGTTTAACTGCGTACAGTTATCGTTTTACAGTATTCGAAAACTACTCGTGAAGTATTCGTGTTTACGAAAAGTGGCTATTCGGTTCGAAGACCGAGTCGGATAACCAGTTTTCACACCAGCCTCAGCTTCTGCGGTGACCTAGTGCGGTTCAGAAATCAAACAGTTTTTTTTTTTTATTAGAAAAAAAGAACAGTTGCTGGAAGACGAATCTGGCAGAAGGTGGTGCTCGAACTGGTTGGAAAGCAAAGCACACGTGATTGAATTGGCATGGCCCGCGCCGCATCCCTTTATATATGTCCTGGCATTCGCTTGCACCGCCGTTTATAATGTCTTACCTGGCAAGGCTGAGCGTACAGCTCTGGAAGCCGCGAGCTCAAGAGAAAGATGTTTGTCCGTGCGGTGCCCTTGTGATGAAATCGCGCGACATTGGCTTCCAAACACGCCGGCAAGTTCGCAAGCTCTCGTGGGAATCGCTGATTAAGTCAACAACCCGTGAAAGCTGCGGCTGCAACACTGCACGGTGACGAGATGATGCCCGTCAACGAAGCTGTCGTGCTCGCCTGTAGGCTGCCCCCGTATGTGTGCACGTGTCGAAACTAGTTGCGTGCAGTGCGAGTCGTCGACGGGCGTTGCTGTCCGTTTCATTGACAGGCTTCGAGGAGATAGACGAAGTTGCTGAGTGGCGAGGAACGTCACTTTTGATGTCGCAGTTTCTCTACGATGTCTTCCTTGTTCACGGCTTTTCTCTCTCTTTTTTTTTCTTTTTCTCGCATACTGCTGTATTATTTTGCACCCTCAAGGCAGGCTCTTTGACAGCGCGCCGATGTAGAGGGATCGCGCTTTCGTTGTGCCCCGCTGTACTACAAATAAACCAACCGAGATGTGGACCGATGCAGACGTCAAAACACTGCGCCGTCGCCCATCTTTTGTACGGGAATTGTACTTCTCCGTCACATTGTCGAATTCCGCCATGTTAGCCACGTTTTCAGCCAACCAGAAACGGCGTAGCCGTCCTGCTAACCAATGAGAGATTACAATATGACGCATTTTTACGATTATGCGGAACTCGATAAGTCCACTGTAACAACCACGCTCCCTTCAAGTATCGTTTATCTAGTTCAGGTATAGTGAAGCTGGCCGAAAGCGACTTCTGGAAGCACCGTCAAAATGCCGTTGCATGCACCAAGTGCAAAGGGAACGCGAGTAACAGGATATCGGGTATCTTACGGTCGCTCCTGAATACACATACTTATCCCACTAATCAAGGCGGTCGCTGCTTTATGAAAATTCACGCGACGGTTCGCCTAATGAACCCGTATCTTGCGACAGGCGAGCGTAATGTGCTGCATTTCTTGGAATCACTAATTTCCTCTTGCAGTTTCATTGCGTGCGCTGCCACACTTCTTGTAACGAGAAAAATAAAATCAGGAACGGAGTAGTTACAATTTTCGCTGCGCAATGGAATTACGATATGTTACGTTTGTTTTGGGTTGCATAACTGTAAGGAACTCCTGACGCATTTAAACGACATTTGTGCTACAGCTCGTCGCGTAAGCTCCCTGTATAACATGTACTGCGTCTCACGTGTAAGCAAAAGATGCCGAGTTGATCGATTTATTTTCGTACAGACGTACTGTCCAATTTCCTTCAGCCCGTTACGTTTTCCTTAGGCGCACGAAAGCTACTCGATCCACTGCTCGTAAGCTAACCGCACCTTATTCGTTTCTGTTTAGAAAATGATGTTTCTGTTCCCTGCTCTCACAGGCGTACTAAGACCAATAAAATTCAACAATTGCTGCGCATTCGCGCCTCTCTAGATACCACTACATACAGAGGCTTACAATTTCTCTCCCAAATGACAACTCTGTGAATAGTCACCCTCTTTTAGTTTATCCCACCGGTGTGCTTTCATATCGCGTGCGTTCCCATCGGTTTCTCTTTTTTTTTTTTTTTAATAGCGCACGTCGCTAATGAGGGACCGTCACCTCCTTGGCCTGCGGTGCACGACATTCGACTCGATCGAGCGCATCGCGCTTTTCTTGCTTTTCTAAAAGTAACTGACTTAGGTACACGTTTGTAGCCCTATATTTCTGTTTGCGGGCGACGGGACCATCAGACACTATTTCTTCTATTTCGACGTTCTGTAGTGGCGCGACCTGCAGTGGACGGGCCCTATACTGTGTGCGACCTGCACTGTGCGTGTCCTGCCGAATTCTTTGAGACTCGTCATCTTGCTCTTTCTATGACACCTTGATCTTTCTATATGTTTCTGCCTCCTCCTTTTCTGAAGAGTATAGGCAGGCGTCATGCCCCTTCCGGTGGCAGTTGCCAGCCTGATCCTCGCTTTCCCTTTCCTGTCAAATGTATATGTGTTTTCAAAACTACTACTACTACTACTACTACTACTACTACTACTACTACTACTACTACTACTAATAATAATAATAATAATAATAATAATAATAATAATAATAATAATAATAATAATAATAATAATAATAATAATGCGAGACAACTGTCAAACTTTGACGGTTTATTTTGCAGGTCGCGCGCTGAAGACGATGACGCTGGGCCATGATGGTGAATATATACAGGTGAAGAAGACGAAGGAGTAATATAATGCTCGCAATAATAATAACCTCTTTCTTTTTCTTTCTCAAATGGACTTGCAGTCGAGAAATCCCGCGACCGCTCCTGTCTCCAGGAACAGTCGCCCTGGATAGGCGTCGACGCTGAACAATCCGCGCGTAACTCGTTTCGGAAAGCATACGTGCGTCAACAGCGGGGGGCCCCCTCCGCGCCGTCCAAGTGCCACCCGCCCATAGAATTGCCGCGACGTCGTCCGCGCGGCGCAGCAAACAGGACGCGTCGTAAAGAAAGCCCGTCGCCGCCATTCACCACGATCCGCGTGTCCCCTTTCGCGAGAGATAGCCGTCGTCTTTATCAAAGCTGCGCTCTCGAAGGCGGACGCGTAGCGCTGGCCGCGGTCCAGCCAGTTGTTTATTGGCACGCCACGACATGTCCGCCTTCGCTCTCTTATTCCTGGCTGCGGTGCGACCCTTATCTTGCATCCCCTTTCCGAGTACCGTGTTTGCCCCCTCCCCTCAATTCTAAGCAACTTTCCTCACCTTCTCGTGGTCATAGAAAACGCAAAGCTCGAGAAATCACCAATTTTGCCTCCGAACACACATAAGCGCGCTCCTCCTGTAAAGCGCCGATAACTTTCATCGCTCTCTCTCTCTCTCTTTGACGATAATAATGGCAAAAAACAAAGCAGGTGCCTGTAATCGAGTAAACCCGACTTAAGAGCCTGTATTAGGTATGACACGTTAACAGGCAGCCAATACCCGAAGTCTACGCCGTCCATTAGATTCTGGAGCCTCTGGGACGTATACCGCTACCTCGGTGGCCCCAATATAGTCTCCTTCGCCCTGTGTACTGGTTCTGTCTTCTTTGGTTGCGCGCAGGATAGCAAACTGCACGCGCCTCTGGTTGACCTCCGTACCTTTCCTTCCTTCCTTTTCCTCCTCCTTCACCTCCTGGAATGCCTTAGCCATAGCAAGCTCTTCCTTTGGAGAAGAGTCGTCATGTTGCTGACGTCATGTTGCGGCATGTTGCTCGAACTAGTAGCGTCTTATTATTATTATTATTATTATTATTGTTGTTGTTGTCGTTGTTGTTGTTGTTGTTGTTGTTGTTGTTGTTGTTGCCGCCGCCAGTCAAGGCAACAGACTGCGCAGAGTTAAAGACACGGGAGAACGGAGCATCAATAAGTGCGGAGCATGAAAGTGTGTGCGCATATCGTTGGCCAAATGAACTACGTCACGGGATGCATCTTCCCCGATGGTGGTACCAAGCACGTAGGAATGGAAGAGCCTCCCATTCCTCTTTTCCTTCCATCCCTGCTTCCTTCCTTCCTTCCTTCCTTTCTTTCTTTTCCTTTTCCTTTCTTTCTTTCTTTTATTACAATTCTTTCTTTCTTTTATTACAATTCTTTCTTTCCGCACGCTCTCAAAGAACAAGTGTACGAGGCGAGACGCTCGTTGATTCTTCTGTGCGTCTTGCAGGCTTGCTCGCAGCGTATATCGGTGCATGTTTATGGGTTCGAGGGCGTGTCCTTTATTTTTTTTCATTATCATCATCATCATTCAGCGATGCTTTCTCATTCGAGCCAACGAACCAATCAGCTCGCGACCCGCAGGCGAGATGGCGCAGTTCGGAAGCAACGAAATGTCAATAAGACGAGGCTATTGGCTGCAATCGAGCGAAGTCGAGCGCATGGAGTGTGGAAAAGTTCGACGAACCTATACTATACGCTGCACGCGCCGCCGTTATCGCTTTTCCGGGTCGTTCCCCGCGGAGTGCAACCAAGCGCTCGCTCGAGTTGTTTTCGATTCCTTCCTTGCGCCGCGCGCTGCGTGGAAGTGCTTCGTCGCTGTCAAAGATGTTTCGTGTTCTTGAGTCGGTCCCGCATTCCTCGGTTGTTCACAATTGCGGGCGTGTCAGCCGTTCTGTGGGTGCGAACGACGATCACGTGTAACTTCTTCATGCGAGTTGACGCCTGGATACGGTTCAGTTGGAGACAGTTCACTTTGGACCAGCGCGCTGTGAAGAATAAGCACACACACACACACACAAAATGGACGACGGTATGATATAGAGGGCGCTGTCTGTGTATAGATAGCGCAAGGGGAAGAGAAATGCAGCCATAATGAAGCACAGAGCGCTATGGGGATACAATAGGTACGAGGTCCTCCGAGGTATGTGGAAAGGGGTAATGGTTCCAGGACTTACTTTTGGAAATGCGGTTGTTTGCTTTAAATCAGGGGTACAATCAGGACTCGACGGGAACCAAAGGTCAGTGGGTCGCCTCGCATTGGGCGCTCACGGGAAGACTACAAATGAAGCTGTGCAAGGGGATATGGGCTGGACTAGTTTTGAAGTGAGGGAAGCTCGCAGTAAAATTGAGTATGAAGAACGGCTGAGGAATATGGAGGAAAGTAAATGGGCTGGGAGAGTGTTCAGGTATCTGTACAGGCAAAACATTGATTCACAGTGGAGGAAAAGAACTAGGAAGCTTACCAGCAAGTATGCGGCCTGTGGGGTGGGCAACACAGCAACAAAGAAGGTCAAGCGGAAAGTCAGAGAGGCTGAATTGATCTCATGGGTGGCGGCAATGGAAGAGAAACCTGCCATGAGTAACTACTTAAGGGGAAAAAACGAAATTAGGAAAGAAACCATTTATGATAACTCAAAGGGAAGCTCATTACTTTTCGAAGCGAGATCGGGATGCCTTAGAACACGCACCTATCAAGCGAGATATAAGAAGGAAAAAGAAGCATGTGCTTGCTGGGGTAAAGGTAGGGAAATTATGGAGAATGTTTTATTAGAATGTGACGACGTCTACCCAGCGGTCGATTTAGGCACCACTGGCCTCCTGGAAGCCCTTGGGTTCAGCGGGAGCAATGGTAAAGCAAACAGGTCCGCAATAGACATCAGTAAGAGGCGATTGGAGGATTGGTGGAAGAAAAGTAGGGAAACGACAAAAGACGGAGACGTACAAAAGCACAGTTCGCAATAGGGTATCAGAAAATTTGGACGTGGTAGTTCATAGTGTCTTTTTTTTTTGTTTCTCATTGGTTAACCTAGGTAGGATATTAGGCAGCATAGTAGCAAGAGCTTGGTGGCGCAAGCCACCGCCCCGTTCCAAAGGGGACGCTCATAACATCCATCCATCCATAGCGCCCCGTATCATTCCCTCGTTTTGTGCGCGCTTCGGCGATAAAAGTTTAGCACGCGTATACGCACGATGAACTTTTATCGCCGAAGCGCGAAACAATTACACACACTCCAAACGCGACGTGCGGCTACCCTTTCCTTTTCTTGTGGACGCTGCACGCTTTCTCGGTGTGCGAACGTGCGTGTGCGTGCAAGAGAGACGCGCTGCCGCGATCACCCGCGAGGATGTGCGGCCATTTGTCAATGTGTACCTATATTATTTACCTGCAGCGATCGAGTTCTGCCGATAGCGTTATAATCCGTCTCGGGAAATGAAGAAGGCGGCAATTAAAAACGCGAGATGGTCGCTAGCCTCTCATAGCAGCCGTGCAGCTTCTCCTAATGCTTTCCGCTGTCTTCAAAGGTAGCGCGTTTGTGCAGTAAATAATGAGCTATGCGAGGGGCCACGACAAGCGTTGCGTAAAGAAAAAAAAAGAAACCTAAAAAAGAAAACACTGAAAATATGTCCGAGCAGCGAAGGGGGAGTGGGGGAGAAGAGCAGCGAGCGGGGAAGAAAACGACTTGCGACCGAGAGAGCCTTCTTTGCATCATCCGTATAGTCCGGCGTGCGTAATAATAAGGCGGGAAAATTCTCGGGCTTAATTTCTTTACGCGGGGTTTTTCTCTCTCTCTCTCTCTCTCTCTCTCTCTCTCTCTCTCTCTCTCTCTCTCTCTCTCTCTCTCTCTCTCTCTCTCTCTCTCTCTTTTTTTTTCTTTTGCCCGACCTGGCGTCACGCGGAAGGCGGGGGCATGCGTAGATGGATGGGTTTCTATAGACCTTGCAGCAGCCTTATGCAGCAGTAGAACAGGCAAGTTATATGCATACGCTGGGCATGCAAGTTGAATGGTTGAATGGTGTATATCAGGCGCATAACCAGTGAGGGGGGGGGGACGAAACTAAGCGGCATAACCCCACCCCTCCGCCCGCCCACGCCCGCCCACTCCTCACACGCATTCCTAAAGCACCGCCAAACCAGTCTTCAGACTCGACAGCTATTCGGCGGTTTAACATTTCCCTGCCTTTTGTCTCCTTTTGGATGGCGGTAGTTATCGGCATCTCCTGTGGTGCGAAGGCCCGTTTTCTCACCGATTCGGTGCCTGCGCAAATGACTGTAGAGATGCATTCAGCTGTCACCATCTGTTGCAGCGGTCACGCGCATCACTGTTGCTTCGTTAGTTCAACCTTGTCTAGAGGGATCCAGGGACCAGGAAAGGGATTCAGGTCGTGGTGACCTGGTCTGCAGGCGGCCGGAGAAAACGCCAGCCGTGTTTAACTTCTCTTTTTGCTTCATTATTTCCTCGAGTGACGACTCGCCATGGCAGATCCTCGGAACCCGTGACATGAGTTAGATAGGGTGGAAAATAAAATAATCCGAAGCAGCGTCCATCATCAAACCCTGCATATTAACCGTTTGAGCCCATAAACTATATGAATGTCAGCCGTTACCTCGTGTCGTTTTCCCCTAATTGTACAGCACTTTTCGTGCAAAATTGGCAACTGGAAACAAGAGTAGCAACGAGTTGAGAAATTAAGCGATCTACAAGGGAGAGAGCCGAGGCAACTCTCAAGCAGGAAGGAAAAGCGAAAATTAACAAATTCAGCCGTCGTTTGTGAAAATATTTATGAATCAACATCTTTTTATTTAAAAAGGAAGCAGTGAAAACCCCGCCGGAAGTGGAGAATGATTCCGTGTTTTGAACGACGCTTCTAGAGTTATCAGTCGAGCAGTCTGAAGTAGCCACTTCTCTGCCAGCTGTGCTTACGTGGATGTTTCTATGACCTTCCGCGGTGGGCGCAGTACGTCTAGAACCGCAGCGTCCTGAGCCCTATGCGGTTGTACGGAACTGGCGGCCACGCATCGTTACGCAACTTCCCAAGTAACAATAGGAGTCGGTTTTGGAACTTCACTTGGTAGAGCAGTAAACGAAAGATCCAAAAGAACTGTGATCGTTCCGCAAATATATATATTCCTCTATAATTTTTCCAGACCTAATTAAAGGAAGCGCTACTAAAAATCTTTATTTTACACTTTCGCTTGATCACTTGTTCTTGGCAGTGTTCTTCTTGCTCTTCTTTCCTGCGCGAGTCCATTTGATGTGGTTCCTTGCTTGTCAAGTAAAGGCGAGGTGTATCTCATAGGGCGTATACCTGTGAGGTACACCTTATTTCATTTATCTTTTGCGGATTTACGCGTCTTTATGGCGAAAGGTGGGCATTGTTCACATTTATACTAGTAAAGGTAACCGCCGTAAAGTTACCTTGAATTGTAAAGGTAACCCTATATAGGTATACTAGTAAAGGTACCCCCCCCCCCCTTTCATTTGCATTTAAAATTCACCTTGGGTTGTAAAGGAAACCCTATATAGGTATACTAGTAAAGGTAACGCCCCCCCACCCCCCCCCCCACCCCACCCGGAAAAACATTCTGGGTACGTGCCTGGTGTATATACTCGTACTGTATACGACGCACCGACACGTACGTATACATTTGCGCGCTTCGCAGGGCTGTTTAATAACACTAGTTAAGAGGCTTAAAATTGCGCGAAATCGCTTGCATCCTCGCAGCGGCCACGAAAAAAAAAAAAACCCAGAGGGCCACTTGAAGAGAAATGCCTTAAGCACCACCTAAAAACAGCGGTATATACGTATACCCGGCCGGGCCACAACGATGGCCGTGAACGGAAATTGCACGACGCCGACTATAATGGCGGTAAATGTATAACCACGAAAGTGGAGGCCGGCTTGCGACGACACTATACTAACGACGACACACATTTTTTCGTCTTATTTTATTTTTCCCTCGTGTAGTTGTGGACTGGAACGGGCCTTGCGACATCGCTGCCATCACCAGTTCATCTACATTCGCGGAAGAAGCGTCAGCGGCAATTATCTTCTCACCTTAACCAATATTGTTTTAACCATTGTTGTATAATCCCACCGCTTGTGTAATACCTCCCCCCCCCCCCGTGTGGGGTATCTTTAAAGGGAAATACAGAAACTCCGAATGCAGCGTATACGCGTCGCGCATCCAGCATCGAGTCCCTGGGTGGGGACCACGTGGTGGGGACCAAGTATGTTGTGGGGACGATTGACGGCTACTGCTGAAGGATGTATGTTCTTGATAACTGCGATGACAATGATGTCACCTTTTTTTTTTTCCTGTTGTATAATGTTAGTATGTACACGTGCTACAAGTATCCTTTTTTATTTTTATTTCATTTAGTTATTAATTCTACGTATTTTGTTTGAACCTCGTTTCGCGAGCACGTCTGGTGAAACAAAAGACATATAGCCGGCGCCGTCTAACGGGCGCAAAAATCTCCTTGAATTCAGTTAATAAAAATTTAATTTATTTATTCATTCATACATTTACTTATCTTTTCCTACGTGAGTTAGGTGAATTAGCCGGAGGGCCGTAATGCTTTAAACCTCTTCAGTTAGAGACCTTACTTGAGCCTACCTCTTGCCCGTGACTAACGCAATGAAAAATCGGCTGTAAGATATCAGCGGGTTGCTGCGATTACATACGGTGCCGCCGTTTTCGTTTGCCTTCGTCGTTTCCCTTTGGCGGTAACCATGCGTGCGATTGTCACGTGCACTGCGTAGCAAAATACCGACGCGGCGTCACCTGTCACAGCCGGCTGAAAACACCGCCAGCTGTAAATTAACCTCCTGCAACGCTCGGTCTCAGCATTGCGCAACACCACAGGGATGTGTATCTTATAGGCTTCGTGAAAAACATGATAATGCCGCATCAAGCGTTTCGAATGTCGTTGAACTGTTCGCGCGAAGTGTTTTTTGTGCGTGCCAACTCATTTATGTCTGCCTTCCGGATATTATTCGTCGCATTATTATTATTATTATTATTATTATTATTATTATTATTATTATTATTATTATTATTATTATTTTCTTACAAGTGGAAACAAATGAGCTGCCGGTTCTTCGGTATAGGCACCGACGCTTCGTTAGTGTGATTCAACTTGAGAAGCCTTCTTAAATAGTCTGTATGCACTCTGTGCTCCATAAATATGAGCGCCTCGTGTGTATGACTTTTCTCGCTAAGTCGCTGACTGATTTCCGCTCGGATTTCGCATAGACATATGACATCTGCATCGACGCAGACAAACACGAAGTCAGTAGCGACCCCACTCAGAACATGACGATTCCACTGCAACGGAACGGTGGCGGCATCTGTGACGGCTACAGAGAACACGGTGCTTTCGTCATAGCAGCAACAGAAGATGGAGCCACTGTTCCGTTGAGTGTATTCGACGTGTGGTTTGATACGGTCACAGACGGACATCCGCTTCGGATTTGTTGTGGGCGAAACTGGGTGAGCACTGCTCGAAAATGTGGTGCTAATAAACTAAACCCACTACAAAATACTACGTCTATATGCAAAATTTGAGCGCAAGTCAACTACACAGTAAAATAATTTACACCCTTAAACTTGATAAAGGGTGTAACTGTGACTATAACTCGCATCCTTAGGGTGTTATTTGTATAGGTGACACCCGAAGGGTGTGAGTTATAGACACATTTACATCCTTTTTCACCTTTAAGGGTGTATATTGTGTTACAATGTATTGGTTTAATTAGAAGAGCCGTGACATACTGCTAGTTTTCCGATGAGTGCCGAGGGCAGCATGGGATTATGCATGGCGCTCCAACTTCACTCAAGCTGAGAGATGACATTAAACTGTCGTGAACTTCTGAATCTAACGGGCCCTTAATCAGTGAGGGAGCTGTGTTAATACTGTTAGAAACCACCACTTGTTAGTGATGAGGAGAAGGAGGGAGGAAGGATGTTGCTAGCTTGCAAGAGCTGCTCGAGAGCTACTTCTCATCAAGAGCGGCAGTGTCTGAAGCCCCGTCGCAGCACATGCAGAGAACACTGCAACGGCCAGAACTGCTAACGATTTCGTTTAAGCATTCATTTAAAGCGACATGACACAATGTCACATGGCGCTTCTGCGTTTACGTACTTCAAGTGCGAATTCAAATTAGACTTAAGACACTTTAGACTTTATTCCCATAGAATTATAGCCTGGGGAACCACTGCCGATGTATGTCGTGCACTTATATCAGTACACATGTCCTTATTTATAATTTTCTTTCTCCCTCGGCCTTTCCCTTCCCTTTCCTTTTCTGGCCAAGCACTTATGCACGCACCGCTACCAGTAAGAAACGTTCTTGGTTGCTCCTTGCTGGAAGTATACGTGGTCGTTTCAGTTCCCGCGTTCAAGGAAACGTAATATAAGAAAAACAAAGACCATTTCAATGGCGGCTGTATATATAGTGTAAACTCTATGTAAACATACATTGACTGTGTATTTCAATAAATTAAATTGAAATAAATTGAACTGTCTACCGGGGTGTCCGCGCTACTCACACGCCGGATTCCTCGGTCGTCTATAGCTCCTTTTGCCTCGCCGTTCTGCCTATAAATGCTGTAACCTGGCCTTGAAGACTTCCGTAGCTTGCACGACTAAACCAAACGAAGCCGACTGAACGGTGACGCAACGTCACCCAACCAACGTGCGCCGACTTCCCAGACCGAGCGCAGTTAAGCAATGGCGGTATATGCATACGTATACTTACGTCAATCTCGGCGAGCAAGGGCGCAACGGATGCGCGCATTGGTGACGACACCGGAACACGTCTTCTGCGTGCCGTCTGTGCGCCGAGGGCTGTCTTACGAAAACTGCGCGGCACTATGGAAGCTGTATTCGCAGGCGTCTGCTCATCAGAAAGCGTTCGTTTATAGATGCACTCCGTCCGTCTGGAACTCGAA
This sequence comes from Dermacentor variabilis, assembly GCF_050947875.1. Taxonomy (NCBI): domain Eukaryota; kingdom Metazoa; phylum Arthropoda; class Arachnida; order Ixodida; family Ixodidae; genus Dermacentor; species Dermacentor variabilis. The sequence continues at coordinate 160,831,605 of NC_134574.1, read as the reverse complement.
CGTCCGCAGCAGGGTCGTCTGCTGATTGAAAGAATAAGCAGACGACACGGCTGCAATACGTGAGAGATGTAGGGAAGTCGGGTAAGCTTAGAGCGGTTGATTGCGATCTCCGCGTTTCTTTTTGCACCGCTCTCTCTCTCGTAACGTACTATATAGCACCTCTACTCTGAAACTCGCTCTTTGACGCAACTATCAAAGCATCGCCCTCGTTCGATTTCGATTATGTATTCAGGCACCCGAGTGCACCGTTATGAACAAAGAACAAATGTCAGCTGCGCCGTCAGGTAATGCTATAGATCGCAGTTTAACAATTACTGGAGGATCTGTTGTATACTTTAGGATGCAGACGTACATCACACGCAGTTCATGCAAAAACGCTTTCTCGCCCGGTTGTGAACGGTTCCAAAGAAGGAGACCGCAGTGTGATAGTGAGCTTCTTATAATACGGCGAAAAGCAATAATAATAATAATAATAATAATAATAATAATAATAATAATAATAATAATAATAATAATAATAATAATAATAATATAAAATGGGATTCGGGTGCAAATTACGCACCTGCCGAACGACAGTGCAGAAGGAAATTTCCTCCCCCTCTGGCAACAACAGGTGCGACTAGGTGGGCGCCCATGCATAGTGGCCATGTATATGATCGCTGTCATGTCGATCGCTGTAGCCGCACTTTGGGCACAACATACATGACCAGACTATATAGCCTTCTTTTCTTCGAAGACAAAAGCCGCGTAAGAGATGATATTTCCACACCCTGGTTGAACGGGGTGTCGTGAGCTGGCGCCACCAGCGCATCTGTTCCCTTCTACGTCTTCTGGTACGGTCCGCATATACGTCCACGCGGTGTGAAATCGACACCGCGTACACGCTAGTATTTCTGTATGCATGCATGTTCTCCAATCAGCCTTTGTTTCAGCGAAAATACGCAGAACGCGTGCCCGGAACTCGTAATAATCCAGCAATCCAACATGACTCGAACAGAACATTTCCAGCCGCCGGATGGGAAATCGGTTTTCAGTGGTCGACACGGGACCAACTCGCCTTGCGGCAGATTGCCCTCTCTCTCTCGCTTGGCAGACGGGCTCAGCCGGAACTTCCACGGCGTGCCGAACGTCACTTCCTTCCTGCGATAGGCCGAGCTCGTCCCATCTCGGCGCTGTAGAAGAGCAGACGCGGCGCGACGGGCATGCTTTCTTTCTTTTCGAGCTGCGCACCTCTCGAGCCGCGTATGCCGCAATCGAGCTCGATTTTTTTTTTTAACGGCGAGCCTGTGAGTAGTCCAACAGCTCAAGCGGGCCGATTTCCGACGGTGTAGTACAACGTTATCATAACGACTTTGGCGACCTGGTAACCATAGAAACGTACGCTTAAATGTAATCGCCCGCCGGCTGCGCGGTGCAGCATCCCCTGCACAGCACGGAGAATGCCCCCAACTTGCTTTTCAAAACAATACTTCACTGTGGGATATTTGGTTCTTTGCTCTATTACATAAGTAAACGGCGCAAAAGAAAGACGAGGGCACTGACTGTCACATATAATTTGTTTTATTTTCCCGCCTTCTTTCCCTCTCGCTCTTTGTCTTCTTTACAACTCTTATATCCCCCACCCCTGTGCAGGGTAGCAAACCAGAAACTCGCCTTTGGTTAACCTCCCTGCCTATCATCTCTCTCTCTCTCTCTCTCTCTCTCTCTCTCTCTCTATGTTTGCACCTTTAAGGGTCCTGGTTAGTCCCGTGGCTAACACCCTTACCCTTCAGGGGCAAGATTTAATTGTTAATGTTAACAAATTCAGCTTTCTTTTCTTTTTTTTTTTTCTTTGCGACTTTTTGTGGCAAGTTAACATGACGACACAAAAACTGCATCGAACAGGGTCATTTCACCTGAAGTGTACCAGGTGCTTTATACGCTATCTCCTATTCTGCTGGGAAAAAAAAAAAAAAAAAGAGAGAGAGAGAGAGAGAGAGAGAGAGAGAGAGAGAGAGAGAGAGAGAGAGAGAGAGAGAGAGAGAGAGAGAGAGAGAGAGAGAGAGAGAGAGAGAGAGAGAGAGAGAGAGAGAGAGAAACGTCGCGGTATTTCGCCTCAATATAAGAAGTAATAATTCAAACGATTTTTTTTTCTTAAGTAAAACTTGTGATGCTGTTGGGGCGCTTCGAACTTTACGCGCAGAAGTGAAACCATGTCGTGCAGAATAACAAGCAAAATTATCGTTTTGGTCCATTACTGCGAAACTTTCTGTAATCGGAAGACAGTGACCTTTCATGGCTATTAGAGTTTACTATTTTTTCGTTTAAATTTACATTATTTTCAGTCACGAGAAAGAATAGCAAAATGCAGCATATTTAACGTTTCTTTTAGAGAAAATAGGATACTTTCACGAGGAATATATTCACAATATGTGCTTCGTAGGTGCGTATACTAGATGATAAAAATACTTTGAGAACAAACACAATTAAACGAAACGTTCTGTCAAAATTGTGACAAATTACAAAAAAGAAATACAGAAAAATAGCGTTCTGACTTATAATATTGCGGCTTCATTTTCGCAATGTGACAGTCTAAGTAAAAATATGGCCTGTTCAGCATTGTACGGAACGAGTTGTTGGCGATTTATTTATATAGAGAAAGTTATCAACTAGAAAATTTTGTTTTAAGCGAGCGAGAAAGCTTTTCTGCATGGAGTTTCTTTCTGCAGGAACTGCATGGAGCAGTAAACAGAGGACACGAAAACTACAGGACATAAACTATACCATATCTATCAGCGTCGAACTCTCGCGTTAGACATTTCGGCGCGCGCCAAGTGGTTATATAGCATTATTAACAAAGTTTTCAACTGCCGGCTTCTGTCACCGCAGCTGTATAGTTAGAGCTCGCTCTGTCTTATGCAGTAAAAAAAAAAAAAACACACACACACACACATTTTACAGCCTAAAGGTATAGGGGCGTTAGCCACGGAACAAACCAGCATACCAAAAGAGCGCAAAAAACGTTTACTACGTTGGGCGTTCGTGTTTTACACGTACATTCATGCTCTTGTCCTTTGTTCCGCGCCGTTTGCGCGTTCGTTCGAACAGTTAGTTTTGCACTGGAGCGTTCACATTTGCGAATTGCGAGCGCTCGCTGGAAGACTGAATTAATGGCGGTTCCAGTGCAACCATGCGTGGATCCTTCATTAGCGTTTCCCGTTATTGTCGCTCGGGGCATTGAGCGTGCGTCCGGCGACATTATATCGGAAGTACGATTGCGGTGCACAGAAGAAAGGAGTAGAGGAGCAGCTACAGGGGCACACCAGTTGCGTGACGAGGTTCAATAAGAGGGCCGTCCGGATATTGTGGATTCTCGGCGCCATGCCGCTGATCCACGCGGGAACCCTGCCTGCTGCGAATCGCTCGTGCGTCACACATCGGGCGTCCGATCGCGTTACCCCATCGTGGTGGGGGGGGGGGGGGGGTGGAAGGGGGGAAGCTTGCGGAGAGGTTTTCGAGCGAGCGACGAGGCGAATACATGCGCTTTTTTGCATCCCGCGGTTATACGTCCTCGCAAGCTGTACTTGCGCTGTACGGGACATTTCTCTGTCGCGAGAAATAGCTCACCAGCAGGGGCAGCGCGTAAAATTTCAGTATGTTTTTGTCGTTCGGAAAGAAGCAAAATGACGGGGAGCGATACGACGCCTAATTAATTCGCAGACGCGGTGAGCTAATAATTGAATGCTAACGCAATTAGAACGTTTCTGACGGAGACCGTCGCTGTTGTGCCAACACACGCGCACGAAGGAGTGCACGCTACAGATTGTTTCACAGCCACACGCACAAGAAGGTTGATTACGTCACAAAGCTGGGTATGTGCCTTGACCGCCTTCCGTTATGACAGCGCGCTGTAGAGGCCACCGTCCAAAGCGGGCGGTCGTCTGGATACAATCGAGTAAGCGCGACCGCATTGCGCCGTTGCGAGGACGCTGGAGAAGAACGCGTGCTTGACGGTTTTCTCGTCTCGCTAGGGTGCGTCGATGTAGGCGGCAGGCAGGCGAGGCACCACCATGCGCCTCACAACTATACATAATATGCACGTGCGTCATACAAGGATACTCTGCGACTTCCGGTGTGCGGCGGCGCCATGTTGGGGAACCTATAGGCTTATGCGCGCGCCGCCTTTTGATGAGGTTCCCCAAGATGGCCGAAGGTAGCGGAAGCAGACGACAGCAGCGGATGCGACGTCACGTGCATACTATGTATAGAGAGCCCTCTCGGGGTCGTCTCGACGGAGTAAGCTTTTGGCAAAAAGAACTAAAGAAGGGTTCTCTGGCTTGAGATGTATGTGAACACGGAAAGGCGCGTCCGGGTGATGTATAGAAGTTTGTTGAGAACTCATCGTATATTTCACGCGGACAGTGTATGCAAAATCACTTGTGAGCACGCGGAATTTTCCTGCTGTATGCGTGCTTTATAGCGGAATTAGTGCTTTCTGCACAGTCCCCTTCACCTGACCGAGCTGTTACACAGGGGGTTATCTTTAAGTTTGACGGATTTTTTTTTTAATACACGCCATCAAACTCGCCCTGAATATGCACTTTGATGCGCTTACTTTTCTAACCAAACGCTGTTTTACGCATTGAAGCACAAAAGTATAACCGGAACGCCCATGCATGTATTGCGTCCCACACTTCGGAAAATATTTCAAAACTGGTATCATCCTGGAAATTCATTACAAGTGGATAGCTCTTGCAAGCTTATCGGCTACAATTCGTAAATTGCAATATGTGTCGTAAAGTAATCAATTACGAAGTTGATTAGTCATTTTTGTTTATTAGTTACATATATGTCTTTCGATTTCTCGTGCTAGTAGTCCGCCTCTTCGAATAATCCAGCTCGAAGACAAGAATTATCCTATCTGCCACAGGCGATGCGTAAATATTCCATTAAAGATGATCGATCACCCCTTATATCGCCAAATACGCTGCGCATGATGCCACAGCGGCCTGGCAGTCACTGAAGAGTGACGTCATGTCATTCTCGTATACGGTGTTGTTATCCGGGAATCGCTTATGCCTGCTTGTAAGCACAGAAGTAACAGTGTGGATCCACTGGGTATTTATTACCCACGCGCCGCGCATTTTCGACATCCAAAGGGGCAAGTGGGAGGAAAGCTGACATCTCTGTTGAAATGGCCTGCAGGCTGGCACGACCGGACGAGCACCTGTTTGGAGTCTGGCTTCATCGGGTTGAAAGTCCGCGTTCTACGGCGAGGCTGCTGCCTGTGCTCCTGAAGCACAATATAGACGGGACAATGAAACTTAAAATATTGAAATTCCATCCTCGCTCGCGAGCGCGTGCCACAGTTGCGGCACGGAGGACGGTCCTGTTTTTGATCGCGCAGCTCTTCTGCCGGCCGACAGCTGGTGGCGTCCTTGTTCCAGGCAGAATCACAACGTGCCGGAGCGAATATGTGCCACGTAGATGAGGCGTGCGTGTGTGTGTGTGTGTGTGTGTGTGTGTGTGTGTGTGTGTGTGTGTGTGTGTGTGTGTGTGTGTGTGTGTGTGTGTGTGTGTGTGTGTGTGTGTGTGTGTGTGTGTGTGTGTGTGTGTGTGTGTGTGTGTGTGTGTGTGTGTGTGCGTGCGCGCGCGCGCGCAGGAAAAAAAAAGAAAAAAGAAAAGAAAGTGTCGAATCTTAGTTCGTGTCGAATCATAGTTTACGAACTATGGAATCGGGTGATACGCAGTTCCTTCGTTGGGATTTGACGGATCGTTACTACCAACCGCGTATGTGTGATATGATTCCGCATATATTTTTTTTTTGCCCAGTGTACGCAGGCACATTCATCACGGGCGGGTTCTCGCATAGAAAGTGGGTGGCTTTACCGCCCTACATTTGTTCCGACAGAAACGTGAATACCGCGCGTTAACTGTGACGTCCTGAAAAGAAGTATGACTAAAATCGAGCAGGAAATACAGACAGGAAGAGTACCTTGTGAGCACCGGAAAGGACGTGCTGCATCTGGGCATGGTAGGTAGTAAATACCATATGCAATAAATACGTGTACCGAGTACCGCTATGAAGTGGCGCAGCCAAAGGGGGAGGGCGCTAGGTTGCACGCCGGGGGCACATACACCGAGCACGACCACTCCTAACCTCTACCCCCCCCCCACCCCCCTCTGCTACCACACATGCGTCCTAACCCCAACGTCTCTGGGCGTCCTGTTGTTTAGCGCTGTTTACTACTCGTAATCATGAACCAACCAGCCCTCCCCCCCCCCCCCTGCCTCAACTGCATACTCTTCTGCACTCTATGTATAAGTTTCTGGAATGAAAATTCTTGTCCATGCTCGCCCAATAAGAAAAGACGATGTTAAACGGAAGGAAATAATAAAAGCTTGAAAAGGGAGACGTAAGTAGCGTTTACGCTTGGGAGGCGAACATGCGGACAGTCTGTCAGTAGCCTTCGAGCGCCGCAAACCGACGTGTACCACAGGTCATAAGCTGCTGCGCATAAGCGTCAGCCTTTCTCCATGCTGGCGTGCTGAAGAAGGCGCATGCTCTTAATGTACACTGAAAGTTAACGGTTCGCCGTGAAGGTAAACGTTACCTGATGCGGACATCATTAGTGAAATCGGATGTCTGTAAAAAAATATCCCAGCGTGTTTCACTGCAAATTAATCTATTAGGATGCAAGATCAGCGTTGTCACTGGTAAGCTTACAAAGGCAACGCGAAGCGCGAAGGTCAAAAACACGCAAGCATCCGGCAGCTATATACTTGCACGTTTAACTCGTGCATCAATTCAAGAATAGCAGACGGCACGACCGTTACGGTCAGCGGTGGCACACAGAGCACACATCTCGCTTTGATAGCCATGCCGTAAAATAGAGGTAGGGAGCTTAAAGGGAAGTGATAGAGAAATAAACTCCATGTCAATGATTCCTTCGACAGGGCGAAGTGCTTTAACTTTTGCGTTCGTTGCCTGTGCGACTCGACCTGGCGCCCGCTCATCCCACAAAAGGCTCCCTCGTCGAGAAATCCATTAAAAATGGCTACCGACCCGAGAAGCAGTCGTCCGTTACTTCTGCCGCCTCTCCGCTTGAGCGCACGCGGCCAGTGGTCCACATTACGAGCACTTCGTCAAACAAACAAGATGCTGCTGTTTTTAAAGTTATCGAGATGAGAAAGTAAAAAAAAAAAACTGTGCCGCACTTTTCTTTTTTTCATTTGCGACAGACATCACGCGCACACAACTACGCTACTCTTCGCACAAATGAAAGAAAGATCAATTGAACGATCGTCTTCCAAGAATACTCACTATTATGCGCTGCGCTTTCTCCGGCACCCAAGAACATCCAGTGGAATGGCACCTTCCAAAAGGAACACACCGACTTGACGTGCATCATTTTCAACCCCGCTAAATAGTCGAAATGTTTCACTCAACCCATCATCGGCATTCACTCACCTAACAATTCACCGTTATGGAGAAGACGGCAACGTACTGTGCATACTGACAACATTTTCAGTGCATAATAAATACTTAAACAATCAGTCAAGCCCGCGGGAGTACACAGAGCACCGATGCAGCCTACATTTCCGTCCAACCTCAACACAGAGCTGCATCAAAAAGCCGATCAGCTTCTCTTCCCGCCAAAATCGGTCAGTTCAACGGCCCAGCTCAACTAGACCAATCAGACTGCACATGCACACGACACTCTAGAGCAGCCAGGCCAACGACCTCGCATAAAAACTGGTAAACAACAGCAACTCGCGGCGGAAGGCGCGTATCCGGAATATATAGTGTACTAAAGAATCGTAGGTCACCATACACGGAGGACCACGAAGCAGCGACAACTGTGACCAGACACTGGACGACGCCAGAGGTCGACAGTGCAGCATGGCTGAGCGACCGACTCCTTCAAGCACTGTCGCTTGACTTACTTTTATTCGCGACCTCACTAATGACATTCTGTGGTCGTGTATTGAGCATTTCGACGGCAAAGTTGCTTACCCCCCATATTCTAGAGAACCACTCTAGAACGATGATTGTCCACAGCAATTGTTGACAAGTGTACAATCTTTCTTCAATCGAAGGGCTGCGCTGTAGTCAACTCAGTGCTATTGTGCCTAGAGGAGTAAGTCGATTTGCCGACCAAACGTAGTTCACCACTTCTCCGCATCATGCGGCAGAAATGGCGCTGCTGTCAGCAGAACGGAGCTCCTGTGCGCGCCGTCGTCCGTACGCAGGGAAGAGCGTGGTGTAAACAAGAGGCGTGTTTGAGGATATCGCTGCCGCTGATTTCATCTGTGACGAATGCTTGAAGTACCGTTCTGAGAAGTGGAAGCAGAGCTGAGTGGGAAATTTCGCTATTGTCAGAAAATACGAAGCGATGGAATTTCTTTTTTCACTGGCTTCTATGCAAGAACCTCGCACTGCAGTTTAGGCGGTTTTGAAGAAGTGCGGAGTTATTTTGGCGTTTTAGGCCGTAAACTAGTCCGTAGTTTTGATGCAGCCAAGTATCGTTCGAATCAATTCAATTACGAGGTTCAACGTGCAGAAACAGTTAACGCACGGGCTATGAGAGACGCTGCCGTGGGGCACTCCGGATTACTTTTTGACCACTTGAGGATCTTTAACATGGGACGAAACCTATGTACGGGAGCGCTGTGCATTCCGACCCAATCAGAATGGTGCCACCACGGCACGTAGACGAACTCACGATCTCATCATCAGCAACGCAACGATAACCACCGAGCCATCACGGCGTTTGAAGCAAGGTTGTTGCACTTGGTGTTGAATTGACTGCGCCCGTGTAAATAAGTTTTGTCGTTCGCCTTTCCCTGGAGCTTAATTAAAATATCTTTACCACCGTTGACACCTTAACTGGCAACATTTTGTCTATTTCAGCAACAAGCAAACTTACCTTTCCTGCAGAATTACGGAGTGTAGTCCTCGGTTCCTTCACTCTTAAAAAAGTTTACACCATTTGGGCCGTGTCTTGTCCCACAACGATAATCGTCGTCTGTCTTGCCCGCATTTCCCTTCTTTAACGCTGCGAGCCCGGCACTTCAAAGTCGCGAACGGATTACGCGTTATCAGCGTGACACAGCATTCTCGACAGGAAAAGTGCCGAGCGCTGAGTTTTCATAAAAGGAAACGCGAGCAAGGCAGATGATGATAATCGTTGTAGGGCGAGATAAGCCCAAAGGGTGTAAACATTTTTAAGAGCGTTACATAGTTCACATGATTTCAATCGAACTTTATTGAGGGTGACGTTACAAACTAATTTCGCGCAAAGAGGAAACGCGCGCGCGGCAGACGTGGAATCTTTCACTGCTAAATACAGTGGCCAAGCATGAGGTAACGGCGTAAACGATGGCGAGAACCCCCAAACGCCGGCTCAGAAGTCTTGACGTCGCAATTTACGCAGGCGTCATTCTCAGCGTGTTGCTGAAATCTCTCCGAATGTTTGCGGTCATTACCACGTGTAATTCTATTTCTCGGGCATCATACTATAGAGCGGAAGTACCATATTATTGGATCTTTGGTAAACCTCCCTTAACCATATTGGTGACAACGTGCTTTAGGAACCGTCCGTAAGAACGTCCTTCGCCCAGAAGCGATATCCGCTGCTGCTCGTGTCGGCGCTGAGAACAACGCTTCTTTAGGCTTCCCTGACTTACAATTCAGAGCGAAGAAATAAGTGCGCATGTTGACCTTCTTTGAGGCAGAAATATCGCCACTATTTGGTGCGGACCTCACTCATTCGGCGTCGGAGATGAGCTTCCGCTAACTTGCCGCTCACCTTTTCGTCGTAGAAACTTCTACATCTTTTATCAACTTGCAAACACGAAATAACAGAGACCCGTTTCTCCACATTGCACAAACTCACGGCTATAGATTTCAGCTTTTCACTCTACGTGTTTCTTTTTTTAAATTGTATTGCACGCCGCCTGTCACTAGTACCAGACATGTGCCGCTGAGCACCGCTGTACTGAGCGCAGCGCCACTTTTGCATAATGCGGACAAATGGTGAACTATGCTCCAGACGGTGCGGTGGTTGCACCTACTCCTCTAGAGACCATATGTATTCTCTGCAGTGTGGTGCAGCGGAGGAAGAGCCTTTAAGTAGACGGTCGTTTTAATGTAGAGGTTAGTGTACTGGGTGGATTTCATCATGGGTGCGTCGCAAATCTCCGTGTTCTTTCTCGAGTGTCAGCGGCGAAACTTCCGCTAGTAGTTTTCATGTCTGCCTGCTCGTGCGGACAAAGTATACGGCTGCTTGAAAAGTACTGCGCTGTGTCAAAGAGATGCGTTCCGCCTCTTCAGGTCACAAGCACGTACTGCACGAAGACCGCAGAACTGTGAGTACACTTCTGAAGACATTCTGCTCCGTCTCGTAGTTTTTGTGAACTCTTGAGCCGTTGTTTGAGCGTGTGATGTACCTCAGAATATTGTAGCAAAGCTTTTACAATTACGGACGATCTCGATAAACGTAAACTGCGCCTGACGCTGGACCGTTAACGTCCGCGCTTATACAAGCGAGGCGGCAGAAGTGAGAGACTGTTTCGAGTTCGTCTGCCTTGACTCCATGTGACCATATTCCCGCCTTTCTTGGGGAGGCATGTCGCCATGTTTGCTTTCTCCTCCACCCCTCGCACTGGCCCCGTTTGCATTTCCTGCACGCTCTATTGCCTGGCGTAGCATGCCGTAAGTGTTCCACGAATTGCGCTGCGTCTTTCGGGTAGGGCCTTGGCGTTTCACCGACCGTGTTATGTTCGTGAAAGGGCCCGTTATTCGAGATGGGTGACAAGCTATACGGCAAGAGTGCGCTGTCTTGCGTTTTGGCATTCGCGGGCTTCGCATTGCTCTCACACACTCGTTCGTTATTGATTCGTTCGATTTCAGGGAAGCCTCTTCGTATCTTTTGTCGCGGTGGCGTGTTTCAGGACTGCACGTACAGTTTGCATTATGCTGCTTATGCATTATGCTGCATTTATGGTATGAATTATGCCTTCATTATGCGTGTCATTAAGAAAAAAGTTGCAATCGTCATCAGCAGTGTGTGAGAGTTTCCTCGTTTCAAGCAGCAATATTTCGAAACAATTTCTGAAAGCGGCAGCAGGCGCAGCCCTCGTTGAGCAATGTTCAGGTACTTATTATACTCGTGTCCCATCAGCATAAACGTTTTCCTTGTTTGGCGAGCCATTTCATTTCATGTGATGTTTATGTAAATGGACCCTGTAGCGCAGGACCTTCTTGCTTTCTCTTTCTTTTTTATTCTTCGCACTTTATGTACATGTGCACATATCTTGTTCTATGTTGTTTATTTTACAACCACCTTTCTGTGGTGCCTTCCGGTTCTGAAAGTATTGAACTATTAATGAAGCCAACTTGTATGCAGCAATTTCAAATATTGTTCTGCCATGTATGAATCTGGGCGTACAGGGTGTCCCACGTAACTTGAGCCAATAATTTAAATATGAAAGGCACGTCGGAAGCGAATTGAGCCAAACGCATACTATTCGCAATAGCCTATAGTAACTCGGACATTTTTTTGTTTTCCCCATAACTCACTTATTAATTAAGTTTAGTAACCCAACTTGTTAATTAATGGCTGAGGACTCTAAATATGATAAGCAGATTTGTAGAGCACCTTCAGAAACCACCGATCGAGTTTCCTTTAGGATACGTCTCACGTAGTCCTTTTCTTTTTTCCGGGTTGCAATGAAGGCCCGCGACGGAGCGTTTGCGAAGGAGTATTGTGCTGCTATGAAGCGTGCGTTTGGTGAGCAAGGTAGGCTGCATCGCGACTGGCGACAATGAAGCGGCGGGGCGTTCTTCATCTCATCGGCAGCGCTCGGCCACCACCCTGCATTTTCGCTGTCATGTAAGGAGTCATAAACACAGTGCAATTTTGTTGTATCAGTTTACCATAGCATCCATCAATACAATTATCAAGAATAATTCAAAATTATGTGCGCTTGGCCGTCATGGTGCAGCTTCTCAAGTACATTTGTGCTTTTGTGGACTGCCTACTACATCTCAGTCAGAGGAGCCTTGGCGATGTCTTCCAGAAGATTAACCCCCTTACTTTGGCAGGATCTTGTGTTTCAGACCGGCGACTCAGTTTGTGGACAAAAATGACATTTTAGAGCGCAGCTCCTAGGCGCCCGTTTTTGCGGCAAGTGTCGGCGTCGGTCCCGGCGTAACCGAGCCTACGAACACGACGTACAAAGGATTAAAGAGCCAACGCGGAGCCGGAGATGAAAAAAGACGCGAGCCGCGAACGGCGGCAACCAATGAGAGCGGCGACTTCTGTGACGTGCGCGCGGGAAACTGGTTTCATGCGGACCTGCCCGACCGCTCGATGCGTGCTCGCATCTGGTCTCAGCAGGACCGCTAGTTTCGTACTGTCGTCTGCTCGCGTCAGCCCTCGCTCGCGCTTGTTTGGTTTGCTTGGTTTGGTCTCGTTCGCGCTTGTTTCGATTGTCATGGTTTGCGATTGTTTTGTCATGATATTGTATGCGCGACGCGAATTGTGTGCTACTTTCTGGAAGCCAAGCGGCACCAGCGACCACACTGGAGCGTTCGACGACTCATGTATAAAAGCTGATGCGCTCGACCCGCAGATCAGATTTTCGACGATCACCGACTCTGCTACGTGTCTGTCTCAAATTCTTTGCCTCAATATATCGCCAAATGAAAACACCTATAGAGCTGCGCTCAAATTTCGCATTAGGGAGTATCGTAATCGTCAGTAATTTTTCTTATGTCTCACTTGAGTGATTCCTGTCTGTAACGGCATTGTTTTCCCGGTACCTCCCCGGTAGGCAACGCGGTGGACATGTGGCGATATCGTGCCCTCACATCTGGAATCATAGCGCCACGATATCGGCTCGAACACCCTGCGACCGTGCAAGTTCCTTTAGACAGTACGTGTGCGTATATACAAACATGGCGCTTACATTCGCGCATAACTTGAGGAGGTGTTGTTTGAGGTGAGGTTTCCGCCCTGAGGAGAAAAAGTGGCATGTTGTCGAAGACTATATATGCGGTATGCACAATTTGCACCTCGTTTGTTGTCGGGCTTTCGTTGCTACTGGTTACACTTTACGCCGCCATGTTTATTCGGTCGATGTCGTTAAGGCGGAAGCAAGTGGAAGAGGAGATAGAGGGCCCCGAGGAGGAAACGAATCCTTAGCGGACCCCTTATCTACACTTCCGGATTTCCGCACGCATATCTATAGGTGCACCCGCCACTCTGACGCAGTCCTATTCTTGCACCCCGCAAGCGCCGTAGTACAACACAGTGACTGACGAAAAACAAAGGAAAAGTGTGTGCTGTGTAAGAACAACGTTGTGTAGGAGATACACGCAACAAACGTGTGTACAACCTAAAAATGCTTCAGTGGAGCATCATTATACGGAGTAATAAAGCTGCCACGTGCGACGGTTATGACGGAATGAACTAACAATTTGACATCGCCAGCTGTAGAACCGGAACGACGCTGTCCAACGCCACCTGCCTGTCGAAACTAAGTCATCTTTTCTGCTCTGTCATGCAATGTTCCGTACATGTGTACGGAAAACTGCATGTACGTTTGGGATATTACTTGATATTTTCGGTATCTTCTATAGTTTTTCGGCATTCTTCTTTTTTTTTTCTTCTGTGGCGTGGAATAGCTGGCGCCGCGTTAAATGCGCCAGTTTAAAAAGCTCGCCTTCGCGCATGACTTTCGTTGCGCGAAGCGTTTCTTGGCAAAGATTACGCTTGCAAAAGCTGCACTTGACGGGAAGTGGCAACCGTCGCATGCGAAGCAGGGATTGGCGTAACTACACTTTCGTATGCAAAGGAGGAACCTGACTAGCAATCGATTTGTGTTGTGACAGTGCTATGGGAATTGGCCGCTTATAGTCAGGACTTACTGAATAGCAGCGTGCGCATACTGTAGGAACGGCGAAAGTGCGGTTAAGTGCATTTCTCTTCTCTCTGGTCCACTCTTTGTGGCTGCACGAAGTAGCGCGGCGCGAGCCAAGTCGCAGTCTGTGGAAGTCTTCTTAGGCTACTGATTAGATAGAGTACATGTGAATATCGCCATGTGGCTAATTACAGGCTACGTCGCAATGGGTAATCGTTCAAGTTGTCGTTTACGGCGTGGCTGTCCGACCACCTTCACAGCTTGGATTGGAGACCATTTTTTGACGATGCGTTCTATCCTGTGTAATTGTTTGTCTGTCGATTGACCGTGGCCCAGAAGACCTTACATGTCATTAGCGTGGGACCAGTTAACACAGCAACAGCCAACTAGCCCGATGCTTTCACGTTAACTATAGCAGCGTGCCGCGCGCTGTCGTAAGCAGCACACGTTAAGCGACCCGCCGTGGTTGCTCAGTGGCTATGGCGTTGGGCTGCTGAGCACGAGGTCGCGGGATCGAATCCCGACCGCGGCGGCCTCATTTCGATGGGGGCGATATGCGAATACACATGTGTACTTAGATTTAGGTGCTCGTTAAAGAACCCCAGGTGGTCAAAATTTCCGGAGTCCTCCACTACGGCGTGCCTCATAATCAGGAAGTGGTTTTGGCACGTAAAACCCCATAATTTAAATATTCTTTTAACGCGTTCAGCGAACGCTTGCTCTCATTCCTCGGGGTTCTTGCGGCTCGCCTGCATTGTTATTGGCGTTATTTCCTCTGCACAAATGGCACGCATTCACCGCGGGATGATCGGCGAGGAATTGGGTCGTCGGCACAAAATCAGTAAAAAAAAAAAAGTATGTTTAGATGATAAGAACTGTCTTACCGGAGCTTCCGAACACACAAGCTTTTATTATTGAACGTGCCCCACATCGCAGCGCGAGCGGGGATCGAACGCTTAGTCTCGTGCTCGGCAGTAGAGAGCCGTTCATTGTTTATACGCAGCAAAGCTCGCCAGGTTCCCCCCCCCCCCGGGGGGGGGGGGGCAAGCACTCGCTCCATTCAACGAGGGAGAGCAATAGTTTTCCTTCATTGTTTCCAGGTGATCATTCAACGGCCTACACACATGCGCGACTGCGGCGACTTCGCGGCGCTCGGCGTGCTTCGTTTACGACATCAGCGATGCGCATCGCTTGGCTTCGTCCCGCAGCACTTTCGCCCCCCTTCCCCCTGTCCGCATTATTCTCCTCCTCATCCCCCCTTTGCCTGGAAAGGCAATTATCTGGTTCACTAGCCTCCCAGCGACCGCACGTGGCCAACGATTACGCAATGGGCGCCGCTGGAACGACCCCCCCACCTTCGTCTGTGCTTCGCTTTGCGTCGGCGGCTTTCGCGCATTCTTTCGCCTTTGCCGCCTCCTGTGTCTTCGCCCGGTCGTTTGTACCCCCCCTCGCTTTCTTTTTTGTTTGTTTTCGTCTCTATTCCTTTTCCTCTTTTTTTTCCTCCCCCCCGCATCGGTTAGTTTTCACCCACCTTGCCTCATTTGGTACGTATGGCTCTCCGAACGCTGCCAATCACTACCTGTGCTTCAACAGCGCGTCATACTCGGCAGTGCTGCTTCCGTGCCTTGCTTCTCGGTTTCCCCCCTTTTCTTTCTTTCTTCTTCTCCTTTTCTTTTCCTCTTTTTTCTTTTCTTTTCTTTTTTTTTTTTTTTTTTTTTTTTGAGAACGCCTTCTTTGCTGAGCTCAGATCGATTTGGGGTTCTTGGGACCGGGGATCTCGCGACTTTTGTCTGGTAAAGTTGCACGATTTGAGGCCTACTATAGCTCGCGCAGGACAACGAAAAAGGCGTCAAAATGAAGCTTCCAGCGAAAAAGACGCTCCGAGTCAACGTATAGAGCTATCTACTGGACAGAATAATGCGTAGTTGGCGAAAAAAAAAAAAAGGTCGCAATGAAACCCAGATGCGCTGGTTCGAACAGCGCGCGCCTAAAACCGGAACCGGAAGTGTGGCTTTACTGAAGGGAAAATGAGGGTCTAGCCCGCAGATAGCGCAGTCGAAAAATGTTTGGCAATCCTTAAGGTAGTGCAGTCTAGTAAGAAATAAAGTGAAGCGAAGAAAAGTCAAGGTGAAATGAAGGGCTGTTTGTAAGAGCAAAATGGAACTAAAGCATAAGCAGGGTAAAGTGGCGAAGGTGAACTTAAGGCGACTCGACGGCAGTTGAGATCGAAGAAAAAGAGAGAAAATCCTGGGCGGGAGTCTCCCTTCCCTGGAAAACAGACTCTCAGTTTATTTGAAAATTATATGCATCCTTACCTTGAAGTTACAATTTAACTACGACAGTTCTCTTGTAACGACGTTCCAGTACTCAGTAATAATGGTGTTGCTGTATGTCCCCCTACTGCCTCGTTCGTTTGCTGATGTGTGCCGCGAGTTGTGCATATACTATATATATTTTCTTTTGTGTGTGTGCCTAGGGCTTCTTTCCCTACGTATTTCTTTTCTTTTTCTTCTTGCTCTGATCGACGCTGTATTTCTGCACCTGCAACAAATATTTACCATCCGTAAAGGTGCGAATAGGCGAACAGCATTAATAAATGAATCAATGATTGAATAACAAAAATGGAAAAAACATGGAACACCGAACCACGTGGTACACTAATGCGCCCCTGAAGACCTTGTCTTCATTCGATGTCAGCCGCTGTTGACTCGCTTTTTATTTATTTTTACTTATTTCTTTTGCACCGATTGCTACTTTGGTATCAGTTCAGCTAACGTTCTTGGGGTCTGTCGGACGTATGTCATCGTCAAATTTATTATCGTCAGTGTTTCCTTGGTAGAAGCCTTCTTACAATGAAGATCTGAGATCGATTATTTACCCCCACCGAGCCGTCGTCGTCGTTGTCCTCGGCGTCGTGCCGTCGACGTCATACATCGGGGTATAAAGCTGGACGCAGCAGCTTTCGAGTATTTCCTGTTTCGATCTTACTGCCGCCACATCACTGAGTGCCAAGAAGGGCCAGCTGGTTCGTGACGTATTTGAGGAGGCACCTTGCACCGGCCAGGTGGAGCTACGACGCTTTCGTTTATTACTCCAGCATCGCCGACACCGGCCGCGAAGGACGCCACAGATGGCAACGACGCACGTACGCTTCGTCGCACTTTGTAGCGTGACGCACCGAGCTTTGTCAATTAAGCTCACAGTCGAGTGATGTTTGAGCTTCTGAAGTCGACCGCAAACCTGTCCTAGTCTGGCGTCAAGTCAAAGTCAAACCTGTCCAAGATCATGTTGCCGTACCAACTCGCCCAACTTTCTATCCTTTTGCTATCCAAGTCATGCTGAACCTGGGCACCTAGGTGTTTAAATCAATCAATCAATCAATCAATCAATCAATCAATCAATCAATCAATCAATCAATCAATCAATCAATCAAAAGTGTGCTTTATTTTTCAAGTACGGAGGAAACGATTACAGAAATATCGACCGATAGCCGAGGGTGGCAAGTTTTTCAGCTCTCGGACGCACTTGCCTAGCAATTAAGCGATCCCGGGGGGGGGGGGGGTGTACACTCCTCTTTCGCTTCCACCGCTCGTTACGCGGGTCGTGCGTGCTGTCGCGCCGCTGTGGCGAGCTCGTGTGCCAGGCGCAGTCACGCGTAGGGGGCCCCCCTGCGGTGCCACGGGAGCGAACAGATGCGCGATGCGGGGCGAGTGGACGCGGAATGCGGCCGTCACTTCCCGGAAGTTAAGGAGCACGCGCCGCCGCTGCGGTCCTACGCGTATGTAACCGCTCTGATGGGCCACTCTCGCCCGTCTGCTCGCCGACCTCAACGGGCGCCGGATAGGCGGCGCAGAGACATCGCGCGGAGAGATTGATACGACCGGGTCTCTTGCAGTCACTGCTAGCGCTACGAGGCAGATTTTGAAGAAAAAAAAAAAAGAAATGCTAAGGAGATGTATGCAAAAATGCTAGACAAAAACACGTATAGCATACCTGATTAAACCAAGCAGGCTAGGTGACTATTTGTCAGCGCCTCGTTTCAAAGGGGATGCTATTAGATCATCATCATGTGGAGTTACTGTATAGCATGGGGGAACCGTATAGGCTCGTATACAGTGACTCTAGTGCGGTGTAACAGTGGTGGCGCAACCCCTACCGCGTTGTTTCAAAGGGTACGCTCATATTTCATCCTCCCGTCCTAGATGGTTTGCTATGACGTCATTGTGGCCGCCTGCTTGTGGAAGTAGCGCGTCTAGAAGCTGCGTAAGCCGTAAACGTGACAGCACGACAGGAGCGCCGAGCGACATATCGATAGGAGCGATGACCCGGCGAAAGACGGTCACCGCCGAAAAGCCAAGACAGTGAACACGTGATAACGAGTCTGATGTCATCGTGGCCGCCGTGTCTGGTTCCGTAGCGCAGTCAGAAGATGCGTCCGTGACGTCACGGGGAAAGCTGTCCATATATGTTTACGATGTCCGCGGTAATTAATCATGCTGTTATAAAATGTGTATAGCCGTGTGCCCACAAGGCCCCCGCTTCGCATTGTCGACAGCCTGGTTGGTCAGGAGCACGGAAAACTGCTGACTGTCGCGCCACGTGCGTTAATAATAATATTTGGGGTTTTACGTGCCAAAACCACTTTCTGATTATGAGGCACGCCGTAGTGGAGGACTCCGGAAATTTTGACCACCTGGGGTTCTTTAACGTGCACCTAAATCTAAGCACACGGGTGTTTTCGCATTTCGCCCCCATCGAAATGTTGCCGCCGTGGCCGGGATTCGATCCCGCGACCTCGTGCTCAGCAGCCCAACACCATAGCCACTGAGCAACCACGGCGGGTCACGTGCGTTTAAACAATAAGCACAGAAGCCCTATAGCGCTGACGTGGATCGAATCCCATAGCAGACTACGCTTTTCTCAGTCGCGCATTCCTTCATGCAGTCAACTTCACTGTTTCCGGTATGGATGGAATCATGCCACCATATTTATCAGCAGAATTCTTCTGCCAAGGAAAGAATATAATCACCATACATGTGACAGAGGGCGCGATTTCGTTTTCAGTAGCTCTTATTGGTAGCTTTTGCGTCTTAGCACATTTCGAAGTGTAATGGATCTGCAGAAAGACCCGCGTTTTCAACTTGTTCACGCGAACACCTTGTTCACCCTGCTCTAACTTAGAAATTTCTTTCTGACGTTTAAGCGACTTCGCGGAGAGAGTTTGCTGCAATATAGAGACGGGGAGGACACAAACGAAGCGGATATCGGCACAATAACATTGCGAGAAGGGACAGGGAAAAGAAATAAAAGAAAATGCTGAAGGCAGTGGCTTTTGGCGCTGCGACGCTGTAGCTGCCTGCTTTGCATGCACGTGAAAGAAAAAAAAAACGAAAAAAAAAGAAGAAATTGTAGAGAGAGAGAGAGAGAGAGAGAGAGAGAGAGAGACGGGGGAGGTCGGAACGAATACTGTTCGCCGCGCGTCTTTCCACACGCGACGTCGTTGTGGTCCGACCGCGCGCTTTCGCAACGACAGCGAGTTAGCCTACTGTTTACCGTCCCTGAAACGGGAGCCGAATAATCATCTCCGCCCTCCCCCCGCAGCGTTGTCGTCATTGTTGTCGAACCACCCGCAGTGCGGTATGGGAGAGAAGGACTGAAAAAAAAAGAGAGAAAGAAAGAGAGAAAGACACGGCCCCCGCGAAAGGTAAGCAAGGTGCAACCACCGAGAAGCGGGCGACCTGTCTTACATGCAAATGACGCGAAAACGCACACACATACACACAAAGAAAAGAAGAAACGCGCGATCGTCGTATCTTGATGGATGCAACGTACGTCACTGAATCCGCGCGCCCTGGACTGGCTTTTCGCTCTTCTTCTCGCGATCTTTAGCGCTCGTAACTTTGCCATGGAATAAACATCAGAAGGAGAAAAAGCGTAAAAAGGGACGAATGCATCTTGCGTTTAGTAACGCGTGTCCACGAGGTTAATTCTGATCCAAGTATAAGTAAATACGCGTTTGCGTCGGCACATTCGGGGCGCCCATGGATTGTCCGAGTTGGGAAAGGAGGGACCAGTTTTGCTTTGCAAGCAAGCGCGTTGTGCGTTGCTCAGGATATTGAAACGTCCCGGCTTATGCGGAGGCAAAGAGCCTACGGGTGTTATAGGGCGATGAAGCCTTTAGGGGACCGCTCTGCTCCGTGCTGACGTTGTTTTTATTAAGGGATGTCACCGATGGGGGGAGAACACTTCGCGAGCCGGGTGTTATATACTGATAACGGTGTCAATAACGAACCCAGCAGGTCGAGAGTCAGGAAAACACTGAAAACACGTCATTTCTCGCATCGATACCAGAGAACACCGAACGCAAAATCGGAAAGAGACTGGCTCTCTGCTTGGACATCGGCAAAAAAAAAAAAAAAAGCGGTTTTACGTGCCAAAACCACTTTCTGATTATGAGGCACGCCGTAGTTGGGGACTCCGGAAATTTCGACCACCTGGGGTTCTTTAACGTGCACCTAAATCTATGTATACGGGTGTTTTCGCATTTTGCCCCCATCGAAATGCGGCCGCCGTGGCCGGGATTCGATCCCGCGACCTCGTGCTCAGCAGCCTAACACCATAGCCACTGAGCAACCACGGCGGGTGGACATCGGCAAGTGCTCGGGTTTGCGGAGCCCTCCAAGACATTAGTTGGCCCTGGTGAAGTGCTTGTCTCACCAACATGGGGCTGAATTCGCGAAGTTTTTCGACTCGTAAGTGCTCTCTGCCATCGGTCGGTCGCCTTCGCTAGATCATTACGATTGGCTGGCATTACAGCGTAAGAGCACTTTTGTGATTACGAGTCCTGCTTTTCCTTTTCTTTCCTTTTTTTCACTCTGGGCAACTGCGTTTAAGGGCGCTTTTCCAAGTATACGTTCATTTACTACGTCGTTCTTGCAAGTTCCTGGCGCGAAGCCTGTAACCTCTTGAGCTGGTATAACCTAAGCATGTCTTTCATTCGATTGTGGGTCCATATTCATAAAAAAAAAAAAAAAACTCTTATGATACAGTAATTCGTGAGAACAACTTTCAGGTAATCCTGACGATGATGCGGCTGGACAAAGAGCATTTACGAACGAGGAGCTTCGTAAATTCGTCCCCTGTTCCTTTATCATTCACTGTTTACAAATAGCTGGTTCTCTTGATGAGGTAGCTGGAGCTCCCCCTGACGATGCGCGAAAAGGAATGGAATCGTTGTAGTGTTCCGGTTGTAATATTCCAATTGGAACCGCACACCTTGCAAGTATCAAGCAAACTTTAACGTTCGCCGCATCACACAC
Source organism: Dermacentor variabilis (assembly GCF_050947875.1). Taxonomy (NCBI): domain Eukaryota; kingdom Metazoa; phylum Arthropoda; class Arachnida; order Ixodida; family Ixodidae; genus Dermacentor; species Dermacentor variabilis. The sequence goes on along the minus strand of NC_134574.1, from coordinate 160,810,378 downwards.
TTATTTCCCCACCGCCGCCAACGATGAAGAGGCCAATCGGGCAGGCACTCCTTGCAAATCTGACACGGCAACATGGGCAAACACCGTACTATCGTTTTGCGTGTGAGGCGAGCCATTCTTACGATGCATTGGAATGTATGCATGCAGTCGCACGCAGGTGTCCTGCTTACGTATACAAGAACGATTTCGTAAGTGCCTGCCTTGCGCAGAAGTTTCTAGGAAAAACTCGTCGCGTATGACGAGCCTGTTGCTTCGGTAGAGCCGACCTGCTGGACTACGTATAAACTTGTGTAGGGGCCGCACCCCCCAATTCGGCAGCCCAAAATTTGGAAGAAAAAAAAAAAAATTCCACCCGAGGAGCAATCGCGTTCGGTTCCCCGATGCCGCGCGCGCCCGTCGGCGAATTTTTGCGCGCTGCGCACTTCCGCGTGCCCCTACTAGATGGCAGGAGCGGCGCGTTGACCGCTGATGCAGTGGTACACCCGTGAGCAAAAGTATACGGACCAGGGATTGTGCGACAAAACTGATTTTCTCCTTTGCCTGTGAGTGTAACCTGAATTTAAAGACTGCAGTGCAAACTTGGCGTTGCGGATTTTATAGTGCACTCGTCACTTTCCGTTTATGCGTGCTAATTACGAAGAAATTCAGTTTTTTTTTTTCGGCGAACCTGTGGTCCCTATACTTTTGTTCAAGGGTGTACATTCGGGGATCCTGGGCGTGCAGTAGTCGCCGGCTGCGACGACACCATTTTGACCAAAAGGTTCGGTCCCGTGTAAGGGCCGCACCTCGTCAAAATTGTCAAAAATAAGTGCGGCCCTTACACGGGTCTATACGGTATTTCGCAATCTTGGCGTTTTGAGGAATGAGAGAGACCGTAACCACCCCGTGGGCCAGTCAGAGCTGACGAGTAGGTGAATTGGACGATGCGGCGAAATTTGACAGTGAATCGATGGCATCCCTGGCGTCGCAACGTTCGTGCTTACAAGCGAATCCTGCCGGATGAGATCGTGGTTCCAGCACATATAATTCTTACTTTAAACGTGCCATGGATCGGACTCCGTTTTTTGCAACCCGTCGCGATTTCATACGGGAGGCGAGCCAGACCTTTCCCAACGACGTGAATAAATTACATTGCGCTTACAGTGCGCCGGCTGAATGCGAATCTATAATGAAACATATCGCGGGCGTCACGTTTAATCCGGGCTTCCATCACAAGCCATACGCAATATGTAAAAATTATTGCAATTTTGCCGGGAGTTCTGCACAGAGCCTTCCTGCGATAGGTTGAGGCGTTCGTATGTATAGGAGCGTTCACTTAATGCTCGATACTCGACAGTTGAGCTGCATACGCATTTGTAGTCTGCTGCAGTCGCCTGCTTATAGCTTCAGAATATGGAAGCGCTAATATGAGACGCGAGGCTGGATTGAGTCCCAAAGAGGGCGTTAGCCCCGAGTCCGACATCGCAAAGAGAGAGAGAGAGAGCGCGTGTTTACGAAGAATACGTGGCGGCCTCGGGTTCAAGGCTCCGCCAGCCGCCTCCTCCATCAAGGAACCCCCCTCCTCTTTCCCTTCGCTCAGCATCCGCCTCGTCGACCCGAGTCTCGCCTCTCCCTCGATTGCGTTTCGTAAATTCAGCTTTTGCGAATAAACCTTGCCGCGCCTGCCTTCGATCTCGCCCGATGTTGTCACCTCCTTGCGCAGCTGCCAAGGTGCGAGCCAGGAAAGAAGAAAGTACGCACGTTGGATTCTGCGTGATAAACGGGCCTGGTCATGCCATCCGCATACGAACTCGTCTGCATATGCATGGGGTGATGCGTTTATAGCGCCACCTGTCCCCCCTGGTCGACCGTTTTTCTTTTTATTTACGTCTGCTGTCTTTTCGGTTAAGCGTGCCTCTCCTTCACAGGCTTGTTACTTCACGTGACCTGGCCGCTGTCGTCACAGTGGCGTTGGGGAGATGCTGCCAGCATCCACTGTACCAACCGGCCACGGAATGTGTGAACCCCTTTCCCGCATGCGCGCCCTTCCCCAGCTAGCTCTTTCGGCCGGACCTGCGGTGAATATCGCGTCCCCACCCCCCCACCCCCCCTCTTTGTATCTCGTGACGGCGGTCGGGTCAGTGTTAGTATTTATAACCACGTTATCCGGCCGCTGGAAGCAGCTTGCGTTGGTTCATCTGCTCGCTGTGGGACGGGGGAGGTGGCAAGAGAGGGCAGGATGTGCGCACGAGCTTTTCCGATCCGACGTCCTTCCGGAGCTTTCAACTCCAGAGCGCGCGATTTTTGCGGTTGAGGCGATGGGGGGAGGAGGAGGAGACAGAGCCAGACACATTGGGAGCGAAGTGATCTGGTGACCCGTACGTGGTCGAGTGCGAGTTCAGAATGGTTGATTCTCCGTCTGCAGGCATCGTAGCATGTTGCTGACGTAGTGTATTTGCATCGGGGGAGTGTGCAGGTATACCTTGTGGTCTCTTAATCGTGTACGAGCTTTCGTTCTTGTCGTGGTCTTTTATAGCTTCTCGGTTCTATTACGTCAAGCCGTTTCGCGGGCCTCTTGGAGGGCGGGAAGTGATAATTGATTAAGTGAGCGTGAACGTGTGTTCGCGCACGCACAAAGGCGGGAAACGAGTCAGTTTTCAGTTTTGTTTTTAATGGGTTATATCGCGATGCTACGATGAATATGTACCTCGGCTACTAACATAATTGGCTTCTTTAAAACGTTATATGTTTGTTGAAACGTCAGGCTATCATGCGTTGCAACATAACCGCCGTCGTTGACACCAGAGTCTGTAACAGTGCAGATTGCGAAATTTCACGTTCCACCTTGACGGTCGTTGGCCGGCAGTCACGGTATTTTCAGCATTTTTGCTTTTCAGGGGAAACTGTCTCGACTAAAACAAAGCGTCTAATTAAGTGATCTTGTTTTATGTTAAGGACAGGTCGATTAAGGTTTAATCGCGACTGATTTCTTTCATCGGTTAATGTCACGTGAGGCAAATGACTCAAGCGTGTCTCTTTTTTATTTATAGCAATTACATGGACACTCCAGGCGCATTTCTGCAGTCGGCGTCGCCGTGAGGTTCCGTATAAAGTCCAAGGGCGATAACATCGTCACCGCGCGCCGTATGATGTACGTACGAGTGAGAGCGTGCGAGGGTGAGCCGACGATGGCGGCTCACCAAACCGTCTGGAAAGCGTCGTCCTCAATTCCCTTAAGGACATGCCCGATCTTGTCGGCTTCTGGCATCACTGCATCGACTCTGTTGCACAGATTAACGGCGTCTTCGATGTAGCCGGCGAAATGCCCACCTGGTTGCTCAGTTACGTCCGCGCAGGCGTTGTTCGGCCTGATATTTTCGGACAGACTTCCGTGAAGTCGGTCTTGAACACCGACTGTGTACGGATGTCGGATTCGTGGTTACGATACCACAAATGTGGAACGTTGCTCAAGTTATGCCGATGAGCTTTGCCGTATCGTGCGAGTGGTTGTGCGCGCCGACCCTTTTGTACGAGGCGAGCCAGTCCTCGACGCTGTGATCTCCGGTACCCGCGAGGACCGCGCGCGATCCCGCTGACGCTGTGCGACAGGACGGATGACAGGTGTCGTCGTGGCTGCAGCTTGTTGGACTGGATCGTCAGCTATATATGGTTCGAGAAGGCTGGGCTAGCTCGTCCGGCATGGGCCGAGAGGGTTGAAGGGTTCTAAGTTTCAGCGCTGATGAAGTCGTGATGAAGTCGACCAGTTGTCAAGGTGTTTATTGACAGAGTACGCAAGGAGCGAGAGGTCGAACTCGGTGCGGCAGTCAGAACCCTGCGAGCAGCCGGAACCGACCCTGTGTGTAAGGCGCTGGTTATGCGTCTGACTGACCGGCACTATACTTCTTCATTGTATAAAATATGCTGGAGATGTGCCTGGCTAACTGGCAGTTCCTCTTCGTTACAGCATTAACGATTTATACCATTCTGTGTTTCATCCCGTGTTCATTTGTTTCCTGATGATTGCGTAACCTTTAGCGAAATATCGAATCATATAACGACGTCTCACTTTAGTCTGACCTAAATGCTGTGTTTGCGTGGTGAGACACTGTCGTATGGAACTAACAGTAACCAGTGTAAGTTTACGCGTGTTTTGAAAAGTTACTGGTCTAGCTGGTTTCCACATCAGCAATGCACAATTGGACAGTTTGTCCTCTCATAAGTACATAGGCGCTCAGGTTAGTAACTATCTAACATGCGGTACACATACATCTTACGTTATCGACGACTCGAATCGAATGCTAGGATGCATTCGCCGTAACTTCGCCGAATCACCTTAATTTGTCAAATTAATGCTGTACAAATCACTCATCCGTGCTAAACATGATTTGGCATCCGTATCAAACCACCTTGATACAGTATTTAAAAAGGGTACAAAATAAAGCGGTTCGTTTTATACTGTGTATAACTACAACCAAATCGCAACCATCACAATACTGAAAGATAATCTTCAATTGCCATGCCTTCACGCCGTAGGATGCTCCGCCTAGGACTCTCTCACAAGCTGTATTATCGTCCTTGCCTCTGCAATCTGCTTGTCCTTCCTCCCCGTTATATTCCGCGGCGTGCAGACCGTGCTCATTTAAGGTTAGCGCTCCGGTATGCACGACCGCTTCATTGTTGCGCACACCGCGAACTTATAGCGATTAGAACTGTCTACCCCACCATCGGTAACTTCTTTTTTTTTTGTTTATTGCGACAGCGTGCCTTCTGGCATAAAGAATTATTTACACGTGTAGATAGATACAGGCCGGATTCTCGGAGGAAGCCCAGCAGTGTCCGGTGGTGGGGCCCCAAGATCCGACTGCGTACATCTGGCGGCCGACCTGGGGGTGGTCCACATCGAAGCAGAGAGGGGCAAGTCCAGAGGAGGTGCCCAGTGTCCACCTCGCAGACAGGAGCAGGACAGAAGGGGCAGGAATCGCTGATGGAGGCACGGTATCTTGCCGACCACGACCAAGTTACCGCAGGGGTAAGGGCGACACGGAGGCGTAACCTTCGTAGCAAGACCTCTTCCCAGGGCGCCAGGGGAGGTCGGTGTCACACGGTGGGAGAAGTGCTCGCGTGGCGTGCCGAAGGTGTTCTTTTTCTGCTAGGAGCCCTGTCTCCGTACAGGTGGAGGCCGGTTGAAGTGGACGAGAAGTTTTGTTATGACTTGCTGCATCCACTGAGGCTTGTGTGGGATGTGCATTGCGACGTATCCATTGCACACGTACTGTAACGGGTAATTGCTCAACTGTGTCCCGAATCTCCTGTGCCAAAACGTCGGAATTCAGAACACGCCGCAGACAACGCGTGGCAGCTGAGGAATCGGTGATGTCAATGTGCCTACTAGACGGAAAAAGGAGCGGACAGAGGATGGACATGGCGTCTCGGATCGCCAAGAGCTCCGCCTGTGTCGACGGCCAGGCAGGGGAGCATGCATACGAGCAGGTTGATATTTCTGTCAATATTTCTGGACAAGCGATAGCCGTGGTGACGTGATACGTAACAATCCCAAACCATGACAAATATGTGAACGCGTTAATCACTATTTTGTAATATTTTCCTTTTGTCGCGGTTTCGGTTCTTTCGTAGCTAATACTGCACTGTTCGTCGATATTTTGTAACATCTTCTGACGCACCCTTGTTTGGTTCTACCTATCATTGAATAATTGGGAAAACCCTGTCCTGCTTTTTGAAATTTATTATCCAGTTATTTATAATTATTAATCGCTCCCCTCTGTAATGCCTGTTGATCCTGAGGTTAAAACTTTTATCTGCACTTTATTTTGGTACCCTGTCTCGTTCGCTTGTTTGATTGCTGGTTTGAGCGGGCTTATCTTTGTTATGTACTGTTTCTATAAGCGAGGAGGAGTGGCGTACATCACCCATGATGCCAATGAACTAAAAGGAAAGAAAAAGAAAGCACACCATGTAGTAAAAACCGGACATGCAAATCGCGATTCGGCGAACACCATCTGACTCACACTTTCGGCGAGTTCTTCATTGTGCTATTATACGAGCAGAACGGGATCTAAGGCACATAACCGGAGATATCTATCTATGCACCGCCTCTGCATCTGTGTTAATATTTAGCTTCGGTACGGCGATATGCGCCCGAGTATATAGAGCCGCCGTTGGGGAGCTATTTTTAGCAATCGGCCGCTATTCTTACGCACAGGAGACTATAGCGCTGCGTATGCGCAGGGCAAGGTTCGTTTCCACGAACCCTGGCACGTCCGCCTGACCCCGTTTGAAGGGGGGAGACGAATTCTCCCGTGCCCGCCTCACGTCGGCTCGGCAGGTCCCCCGTTGACGTCAGAGGCGGCAGCGTTTGCCACATCGACGGTTCGCCGTTTACGTTTGCCCGCTTGTGCGGCAATCGGCTCCCGTTCGGCTGCCAGAACGTGTTGTGTCGTCGAGCTATCGAATGCGAGAGTCCCGGCCACGGCGATGTCTGCGGCCAGCCGCCAGAGCTCGACTCGAGCACGACTCGAGCTTAGGTGGCGCTGCGTGCGCCGAGATGATGATAGTGATGACAGTGATCGAAAGAAAGGAAAGACGCTTGATTCTGCAACCCGTAAGGGAGCACTGAGGTGGTCAATGCTGCAGTGCGCGTTGGAGGCAGTGGTTCCACGTCTCCACGTGCGTCGAGCGGTTCGGCACCTGGCAGAGCGTGGTCTCCAAGATCGGAGGGCGCGCGCTGCAGGATCTCGGAGGCCGTGCTTTCAGAGCCACCAGTAGGCCGCGTAGAACATGGGACACCTCCCATGCTCCCTCTCACGCGCCCCGTACAATGCAGTGAAGGCTAGCGCTCGTATCAACCAATGGTAACGAGGCCCGTCTGCGTGTTCCATGGAAGCGAGGACGAGGAGGGCTCGCCCATTGTGCGCGACATAATCCCTGCGTCAAGCTTCCGTTATCTCGGGCCCAACTACGATGACGCTTATTCAGATAAGTTTAAAAGGCAGAAATGCCTTTCTGAGATAACCCCTGGGCCGGTTTTATTTAAGTACGTTGCATTTGAGAGACAAAGTTAAGTTCTAGTGACTGTCGGACGCGGAATTGATATTTTAGCCCTGAATTTTTTTTTAAAAGGAGCTTTCACAAATTGTTTAGTTTGAAAGAAAATAGAAGCTCGAAGTTCACAAATTTGTACCTCTACTCCCAGAACAGATATTACAGTTATGTATACTGCGTCTGTTAGAGCATACAAAGCGGAAAAAAATTTGATGCGTCAGTTTATGTTTCTACTTGAATTTCTTCCATTGGTTACAAGGGTTTTGGAAGAGTTCTACTGACATATTAGTGGTTTATTTGAGAGCCAAGTATAACATGTCTACTTTATCCGCATTAGATGTACTATTAGGTGCAATTCACAGAATTGTGATATCAGTTATTGTTGAGTTAGGTTAGGTTAGGTTGATAGTTTCGTTTTCTAAAAATATGGGATTTCTGCCAATTATTATTTTAAAAAATTGGCACCCAACAGTCACTAAATGTTAACTGTTCTCTTTTAAATGCAACAAACCTCATCAAACTTGGTGCAGCGGTCGCCGAGCAAAACGATTTCTCTTTTCCCACGTATTTGGTTGGGAGCCCCCCGAGCTAAAGCTTCCCCGTAAGTCGGCATCGCACGGTCAGGGTTCACAAGAAAAGCTCCTATGCTAGAGCACCTCGTACGAATAAATGCCAATGCCAAAGAGCACTTCCGAATGAAAATGCTTGTCAGTTTAGTTCCTGGGGTGGACGATGGAGGATCCCTTCTAATTGGCTGACACGCCCAGTGCACAGTGGGATCGTGTTTAAGCTTTACAAAATTATAAAAAAAAGAAGGAAAAAAAAAACGTCTGCGGCAGATAGCGCAATTATAGACCTCCAGCTGGATTATTCAAAGAGGGGGGCATATTTGCACGACCCAGTCGAAACACATAATAAGCTAGTTAACAGAAATTCACTAATTAACTTCTGAATTAAGTACTTAATGGTACAAATTGCGATTTGTTAATTTTATCCGGTGAGTTTCCAAGGAATATCCACTTGGAACAAATTTTGAGGGTGGCACGGGTTTCGAGATATGCGCTATCAAGCTCGCGGTAACAAGGCACTGTTCTGCCAGTTACTTTAACAGCGAAGCTGTTAAGGGCCACTCTACCCACTATCGTGTCCGCGTGTGGAATAAAATCCCGAAGATAGTGCAATGCCGGGCCGAACCGCGGCGGAGGTGACGTAGGCAGGCGTTAAGCACACCCCATACGTGGGCCGATCCCAAAGATAATGCAATACCGGGCCTATACCCGCGGCGGAGGTGCAGTTCGCCATTAAGGGGCCCACGTGCACAGCTTCGCCCGTCATCCTTCTTCACAGAGGAAGGCCACTGAGTTTTTTAACAAAAGGCTCTTTTGTGCATTGAAGCACAAAAGTAACTGGAATGACCATGTATTTCATCGCGTACTTTGATAGTGAATACCTCGAAACTGGTGTGGCTCTGAAAATTTATTGTAAGTGTATATGGCTTGCAGACTCACTGGCTACAATTCGTAAATTGCTATATGCGCCTTAAAGTAACGAATTTAGAAGATACTAGTGATTTCTTAATTAGTTGAAAATGCGTTCCGATTTCTCTTGCAAGCGATGTCCGCCTCAGTAAATCCAACTCAAAGACAAGAATTGTGCTATCTGCCAGGGTCGATTTTGAAAACTATTTAAAATGTAAAAATGATCACCCCGTATACATATTTCCGCTGGTCTATACTGCGTTGTGTGAGACGAGGCATAAGTAATACAAAAGCGCATGCTCTTTGAGCCGTGACGTCACACGGAAAGGCCCTCAGCCGATGCAGGAAATGAACTTGCGCTGTGTCTGTTCTAAATTGGGCATACTCCTAGCGAAGCCGGTCCCTGAAATGGCAAATTGCTCCTGTAGGAACGACAGCAGCAACAACAAAAAATAAAAGCATTGAGAATGCGGCCTCAAGTTTGCACAGCGTGTGGGTAAGGCTGAGCGCGAACGCCTTTCAGCGTGGCTTTCCTTACGAACGTCAGCCTTATTAGATGGCGTCATATTTAAAGCGCGGCCCCGGACAAAGGATGTGTTGGTCCACGACACCCAGCAGCGGCCGCGCTTCCCAATGCTTCACAATTAGCTAGGTGGCGTGGCATGGCGCCTCTTAAACCAGCTACGCCCACTTTGACGGCGCCGTTCGGGTCACCGATTGTAATGAGTCACCCCGCAGGGCTTCCCCCAACTGCGCAGACGCAAATAGCTAAAAGCAGCGCTTACGACGTCTGCTCGGGTATTCCACGAAAACCGTCTTCGGGAGGAAAAGGAAGGTGCGCTTTCACGCCGAGCTTTTGGGGCTTCACCCAGTACGATGTATGCTATGCTCTGTGTCGGTAGTTTAGTGCAGCACTGTGCAAGCTACAGGCGCCTCTAGAACCTGTGAGACGTGCAGACAGTGCGAAATGTGTTTGCGCGATAACTATTTGTGTGGGCAAGATTACACTTGCGTGTATTGTGTCTATACAGTGCGCATCCGCACATTGGACAACGTAGCTCATATAGTAGCTCATTGTGCCATACCATAATCACCTGCCGCCTACCCTTCCCTGTATTTCCCACTTCCCCTTTCGCCAGTGAGGAGTAGCAGGCTAGAGACACGCTCTCCAGGCCGACCTCTCCTCCTTTCTCTTCATTAAAATCTCCTCCTCCTCCCCCTCCTCCTCCCCCTCCTCCCTGCTGGCGCCTCCACCAATCAGGAGGGCATACGCGTTGAAAGGTGTCCGTCGGCGCTCTGTTGCCCGCGCAAGCATCTGCGTTTGCCGGCCTCGCAGCCTTGGCCCTGCTGCGCGCAACTATATGGTGATACAAAGTGTAGCTTCCTCGCGGAGTGCTTCGCCCCGTTGTTCGGCGCCACACGTTTGACCTCTGCAGTACAGTACTCGGTATTCGTAAGAAAAAAAAAAAAAGGAATACGCGATGAGTATACGGCGCGACGTCATAACTCCTTGTTCGGGGAAATCTGTCTGCGTTTGCGAGGGCACAGGAAAAAAAAAAAAGGACGATGTGTAAGGAGTGCGCGTACGCTATAGCTTCGCCTCTGAGTGTCCATAGATGCCCACCTTGTCATTATTGCTTAGCGATAATCTCGGTGAGGTGGTTGCACATCTGTTTAGCACAGCGCTGCGGAACAAGGCACTCTTGCGAGTGTCATATGTTGAATGTTTTTTCGAGAAGCTAAATATGTGTAAGTAAGCGTCTTGTTCGGATAAGCCGCTGGGTAGTTCGTGCAAGAAATCTGCCCGGATGTCGAGACACTGCGGCGCGGTTTTTTCAATACGAAGCACTGCACGCGCTCAGACTGTTACATAGATAACTGCGCCAGGCGTACATAACTGTGCCTGCTGAAACGCTGGCTGACTCCACTCAAGTTTCACACAGTTCGTAGAGTTCAGTGACACGTTTTCGGGCGTTACCTGCCAGTTTTTTTTTTTTTTTTCACCATATACCAGAAGTGGTCTGCGGCTATCCCACGTCAGCGGAACGGTGGTGCCATCTAGGTGCCACGGCGACGGCGACAATACGAGGTTCGAATATCAAAGGGGCCGACTCGTTCTCTCTCTGCCTCAGCAATCTTTGTAATCACACTGGCAGCCATATTTCTCCCTCCAGGCATATACATTATGGAGGTGAGGGCTCAGAGCTGTGTTGATTTGATATTGAAGCTCGTGTGTTCTTAAACGTCCACAATGCCCGTTTCTGCCGTGTGCCCCAGCTAACGTTAGCCAAGCTGTTCAACAAAAAAAGAAAAAGAAAGAAGACGAGGTGCACGATACAGTTATGTCACCTACAGGGTTCGGTCATCAGTGGTCTGACGACTCAACAGCGTATGTCCTAAAATCGTATCTTGCGCCGTGTTTAATAATTTTTTTTTTCGTTGAGCAGCTTGGCTAACGTAAGCTGGGGCACCCTATATATATCGAGAGTATTGCGGTTATTCTTTGCCTCCAGCGCGGAGTAGATGACCAGGCAAAAGCGTAAAAGAAAGGGAGAAGCAAGATAGAAGAGAAAATTATAGTGTGTCAACCACCGTACGAGGAATACCTCATCCGTGTTCAGGGTAGTGTAACCTCCATATATGTTACTTGCATTCAGAGAACAACTGTTACCTCTATAGCGCATAACGCAGGCACCTTTTTTAATGATTGTCTAATTATTGTAAAGCAGCGGTGCGGAGTAGAGAGCAAACGGCGGTAGCCGATATTATAGTTGAGATTAAGATTAAGGAACAGAGTTGGACGGGCCCTTTTAATTCACGGCTTAGGGTAAGTAACCGGCGTCCTCTTAGAGTTGCAGAATGGCTGCCTATGGAAGGAAAGCGCAGTCGAGGGCGGGAGAGAACTACAGGTGGCGTGATTGGAAATTTGCAGGCACAAGCTGGTGTCAGCTGGCGCAAGAGAGGGGCAATCTCTGGGAGGGTCATTGCCCTCGTCTTGCACTAAACACAAATAGGATGATGTTGAACAACTTTCGTAGGATGCAAATACCATGTGCAACATTTAACCTCGACTGCAGATAAGAGCGACGACTCTGTATAGTTCAGGCCAACCTCTTTGCCATTTCTTATCCGCGAACTCTCTGTTCCCTCATTTCTCTTGGTGTCCAACACCCAGAGAGAGAGAGAGAGAGAGAGAGAGAGAGAAGATGGTAAATTATATGTTCCCACGAATGAACTCGGCTGATTGTAAAGCACCCGCCGTGGTTGCTCAGTGGCTATGGTGTTGGGCTGCTGAGCACGAGGTCGCGGGATCGAATCCCGGCCACGGCGGCCGCATTTCGATGGAGGCGAAATGCGAAAACACCCGTGTGCTTAGCTTTAGGTGCACGCTAAAGAACCCCAGGTAGTCGAAATTTCCGGAGTCCTCCACTACGGCGTGCCTCATAATCAGAAAGTGGTTTCGGCACGTAAAACCCCATAATTTTTTTTTTTATTGTAAAGCGAAATAATTGATGAGTGCCACGGAGGAGTGAAAAGGGAAGTGAAAACGCGATTCACTCAACTATATTACAACCGGGACACCTGCAGCGCGCACCTGATTCTCGTTACAAACACTTCGATGTCTATCTCGAGCGGCAGTTATCTCGCCTCGTATCTCCCCTCTGTATACGTCTCGATCCTGTATTCCACGCTCTGTACTCCCTCAATACCTATTCTGGTAACGTCTGAGGGTGCATTAATTGTTTGTATTTTTGGACATTGAAAAAGATGCCCATTCCGAACCGCTGCCACACTCTTACGAACGGTTCACGCTGATCGCGTTCTCTCTGCTAAACAGAGCCATTGGTGTTAAGTGTTTATCGTGACATTATTTCCGGACTTTGTCGCGGCACTATATATGTCGTGATCTTTACTGTGGGGCTCGCGAGAGAGCCACCTCGCATTCCGCGCACGGCGGGGGAATAAAAACACAGTTTTAGCTGGGCGTCCGCAGCAGCTCTGCGTACGCAGCAAACCCGCGGAGGCGTCAGCGCGCATGCGCAGTGCGCAGGAGCGCGCACGGTCTCTTGCGTGCGCCCACAGCTTTTCAAAAGCTGCGTAGCGCCCGCTGCGGTCTTTGCGGGACGTTGTCACGCGTTCTCGCATGTCCACGAGCGCGCATCTTTAGATATTGCTCCGGCCGAAGAAATGACTTCGGCTTGTGGTTTGACTTCGAGGCGGCTGATACTGGCTACACAGTTTCAGAAGCTGGCATATGGCGGCGCTGAGCGGCACACTACCGGCTCCTGCGCGTGCAAGTGAGCGATCCCCCTTCTAAACTTTTACGTCCGGCCAGCTGCTGCCGTTTCGTGCGCGCGCGCTTGGCTACGTACGCACGACCTCGCGCCCTGCGCACGTGGGTGGTTGCGGACGCCCAGATAGAACTGTCTGTTAAAGCGAAAGCCTCATGTGCCCCGTGAAGCAAAAAAAAAAAAAAAAAAAAAAAAAAATCCGACGTCCGGCGTTGTCATCTGACGGTACCGAAACCCACGCGACCAACTGATGACGTCACGTTCCCGGCGCTGGGCCTGCTGTGGCTCGCACTGCTAAATCCCACGCTGAACAGCTACGGCATCGGACCTGGCCGGCTCCCGAAATTGAATGAAGGTGGATTAAAGGGGTGTATTAAAGTTAACTAAAGAGGATTAAGGTAGATTACAGTGAATTAGGGTGGATTAAAGTGCATCGAGGTGGATTAAGGTCGGTACGAATAAGAGCAAAGTGGATTAAGGTGGAGCTTTAAGGTGATAACTTTGACAAGTCCTCATGCTTTCGGCTTCAAATCACCTAAGGATACTTAAGCGACTGTCAGCCTTTTTCTTGGAACCGCGCTTGGCAACGGAAACATCGACTTTCTTCACTAAAAACGCTGCGACTTCACTTACTCGCACGGGCGTAGCGAAGTCCATGGCATCGACAGCGCGACTTAACTAGTTCTCGTTTTTAGTCGCGCGCTGCTGCAGCAGCCACGAACGTATACCAAATGCTCTCCATCCGTATGGTGCCGTACTTGAATATCTGTCGGCTCTTCGAGTGTCGCTGTGCACACCGTGCGTGCACCCTCCACATCTCGCTTCTCTTACTTGGAAATGTCAGTCACATAAGGCGAACGTGTCCGCTCCATCGCGACTTCCACCTAAAGTCGACCAACGAAAGGAACAAGCTGCGCAGGGCGGGCAACAAGATAACGTTGGCATCCAGCAGGTCGCGCCGCACTCGACCCCTCCAATCATCGTGACGTAGGAGACCCTTCAAAGCCGGCCAACCTGAGCGATACGACCCACATCCTCTCTGCGCGCAAGGACGTTCCAGCCACGCTGAGAGTGCGCGGGTCTAAAGCGACAAGGGCTCCCGCTTCGCCCGCGGTCGCTGATCGGGCACGTCCCTTCCGAAACGGGAGGATGCCTGCCGTCTGTCTGGACCTCGGGGTCAAGGTCAGGGAGCGGACGTATGACGGCACGTACACAACGTATACGCCGCACGTGGAGCCGGACAGCGGACAGGGAGGGACGGCGGCGAGCGTTGCGTCGAGCACGTCGTCCACCGAGAGAGACCCCGTGACTGGGACAACGTGACACCTGACACGCTTTCGACCGCCGGGCGACCGACCTCGAGGGGAGGAGGAAGCTGGACGGCGATCCTTCCCGCCCCCCTCCCTCTCTCTGTTGTCCGAAGGAGACACGTGCGCGCCCTCTGCCTCCGGGTCAAAGGGAAGCCGGGGGCCGCGCCCACCGCCACTGGTGACGTCATAGCAGAGCGCACGCGACGTCACAGTTGTTGTCCAAGAGGAGGCGCAGACTGACAGCGCCCCCTCCTTTCCCCAAAGCCGCGGTCATTTTTCCGCATATCAACGTTTGGCATCTCTGGCCGCCGAGATTTGCGGACGGCCGCTGGCGTCTTTTTCTCAGCTTCTCGTGAGTGATAAGCAGGAAAGAGGCGAGACGATTTGTCTGGTTGGCTGGCTATAGAGGGCGTCCCTGTTTGTTTTGTACCTCTTTGGGCCAGACAGTGAGGTGCCATCGCATTGCGGCAGTGATCCTTCTTCGAATGTCGAAGTGAAACCGCAGCTTACAGGTCCTTACGCCGGATCGTCGCCTTTACTGGCATTCATTTGCAATCTGGATCTTACGGGGTAGTGGCCGCCGGAGCCGTAATGTCTGAATAGTAGTGCGTAAGTGTCGGGTGAAGGGCATGCCTTTCCGAAGCGCCGAATACGCGAAGAACCCTCGAGAGCCTTCAGAGGGCAAAGCGGGCGCCCCGTCCTACGTGCCCTGTGCGGGTGGTGCGTCTTTCCGTGTGACGGACGACTCCTGGCATTTCTCTGGAACGTACGTTCTTCACTGCCGCTTGTCGAGCAGCCTTCAACGTTGACGGACGTCCGTGTTGTAACTTGGGTGTCGAATAAGTTACGGAATAGGTGACGTCCGTCGTTGAGACATTTGCCGCGCAGAAAAGCGGGGTTCATTGGCGTCCAAGGACTGCTGCAGCAGTTTTAGGTTTGTAATCAATACTCACGGCTACAAGTTTCTTTTCTTTTTTGTGCACGAACATGAACGGTTAAAAACACTGGTTGACCGCGACCCTCCCGGGCTTCGTATATGCTAAATATAATTTTCACCTTTCGAGTCAAGTGGTAACAAATCCTTGTAAACTTGCCAAAGGATCTTTAGAGTTCTGAAAAAAAAAGAAGAATTATTATGGAGAGCTGACAGTGGCTGCTATATTACTTCTATTGTCGCCACTCAGTGAGACCGTTAAATATCTCTCCTAAGTTCGCGACGTGTCGCTGCGCATTCTTGTCATTTCATACTTCGACTCTTTCTCGTTCATTGTTTTCTGTTCACGGACTGATTTGCCGATTCTTTACACGCCTCTGTACGGGCCTGTGATGGCCGGTGCCCAAACGGCGGCTTTATCACTTCATTCCACAGAACACACGTCGTCAGAAAAGGATAGGATGATCACCTACCGAGAAATCACACAATACTATAGGTTAATTAGCAAGGAATACCCAGATGCGGATCGCAAACTCCGCAAAGAGGAAAAGTCGATCTGGCGCAAATTACAGGTTGGAATCTACCCACATCCGCTACTACTTAGTAATCTCTATCCAGGCCAATTTGAGGCTAGATGCAAACATTGTGAAAACCTGGCAAGCATGGTCCATACTCACACACACAAGACACACCGGGGAGGCTCTGATGCGCAGCTCAGACCTATAGAAGCTTAACGAGCGATCATCGATCAAGCTCAGACAGCCGCCAGGTCCCAAGGGATACCTAAAGAACCAACCTGATTGATGCTGAATGTTTTCCATCCATGCCACCCGCATTATTCTTATATGCACGAAGGGGTTAAGATAGGAAAAGAGGATGCATAGAAAGGCAGGGAGGCTAACCAAAGGTAGTTCCGGTTAACTACCCTGCACGGGGGGAAGGAGTAGTGGGATAAAAACAGAAAAAGAGTGGAAGGGGAAGATAAAGAGAAAGATCGAGAGACGAGCACGAACAAACCGCATACAGTACACAGCGGTAGGGGGCGGTGTTCTTAATGTCTATCGTGAAGGCCTGTAGACCACATGAACCTTGGTAACGCGAGTAAGGCCTTCAGCGCGGGTGTTCTTTGGGAGCACTGATCTAAATTTGGTTCCGATAGTGGGCGATTGTCCAATTCGTTCGGTACTCTGCACTTGTCTGTGGGCGCTATATCGCGGGCAGACACAGATAATGTGTGCGAACGTCTCATCGCTTCTGCATGTGTCACGCGTGGGGCTGTTGGCAATAAGGAAGGCCTATGTGTTCGTAAATGTAACGCCTAGCCGCAGACGGTATACGTCATGGTGTGTTCACGTCGTGGTAACTCAGGCGGTATAGATGCGTCCGTATATCCAAAGACAACGAACGCGAACGACACATGGTGAAAACGTCCGAGTCCCACAGGGGCAAAGTACATTCACGGGACATCAATCGCAGCCAAGCCGCAGCGTCTGTTCGTGAAAGGGGAATCGAGGCACGTTGACAGCCTTAATGTGCAGATCGGGCGGCTTCGTCGGCGTGGTCGTTACCGCTGACGCTGCAATGTCCTGCAGAAGCCTTGGAAAGATTATGTTGTGTCCTTTGTCATGGCTGCGATTATATATCCGTCGAATTTTTTAGGAGGCCAGTTCATTGGGTTCGTGGCGCATTATAAGAGTTAAAGGAATCAGACTCTTGGGGACAACTATATGGAACCGTAAACGATCCCGTATCGCCGAAAGCCGGCGTGCATAGCATTATACGACGATGTCATGAGTATATTCACACTACGTTCGGATGTCGTTTTACGGCGAGCGGTTGCTCAAGCGATTCTTCCCGTTTTTCTTTCTTTCCATTCTTTCTTCCTTTCGTTATTTCTTTCTTTCGAACGTGGGAACCGCGGCTACATGCACGATATCGACCGATAGGCTATAGTATATATAGTAACACCGTGAGGACCGCCACAGTTGATAAGCAACGCAATTTGTACGCACCTTGACGCCTTCACAGCGATAACCTGGCATTGATTACAGCCGTTGATGGTGACGCTCGCTACGTGTTCGGTTTAGTCGATCCACATGATTTACGACGGATGCGCAGTGACCTTAGCGTGGGAGTCGTTAAAGGCAGCGTGCCCGCCATGCGTGAACAATCGACACGCCTCGGGCTAACTAACCCTACAAAAGTAACAATCTTCTTTTTTTCCCTTTTTTTGCATAACGGGGGTCGTCTGGCCGCGCAGTAAAATCTTTACGAGCGCGCTATTTCTAGCGGCTGTCGGAGAGTAAAATGAAAACATTCAAAAGAAAGAACACGCGCAGCTGCGCGTCAGCTGACATCAAATGTTTTCGTTCCTTTCTGCCAGATTTAGTTTGATTCGTTTTCATATTTTTGTAGTTATTCCTTCGCGTTTAATAATTGATGCTCCAATCTCTTTTTTTCCTTATCTTGCCCACCGTGCTGGACCAGTAGCTGTGGCGTTCTGAGGCTGAGCGCAAGGTAGTAGGCTCGATTCTCGCGGCCGCCGCTATTTGAAATGCGAAAACGCTCGTGTCCTTTGCTTTGGTCGCACGCGCAGTCGGCCACAATACACGCGAGATCTGAGAAGAACCTGAATATCGGCGCAGCCTAGTATTCGCATTTATACAGCCTCTCTACCATGATACGTGAACAGCATTGTTGTTCGGTTTTACTGACTACTGTTACAGGCTGGTCGGCAATTGAACGTTGTCCCGTGGTCCGTAAGTTATTTGTAATTGACTGTGCATACATGCAAAGGAACATACATATATACCAAGCCTAGAAAAAAATGCAAATAAGAAAAATAATCGGGGTTGCTTTGGGGCGCGAGAGGCCAACTGCCACGAAATATTACTTTGGCTAAATTTGTTGTGTGTGAGTAGTGTGTGCCAATAAAGTATGTTGGCAAGGCGGCAGGGCTGGTGATTGCACAGTTTTCTTGTTATCAGCCTCTAAATTACAGCTTAAGCAGACGACGAGTGTACCTGGTGGTTGTCGCTATCACGCATGTGCCGGCACGCTGCCTCCGAGATTTCTGAGCGTGCCGTGGGCGCCCCCTGATCTCGGAGGTCGCACCGCCGAGGACATCTGCGGCGTTGAAAGCTGCAGCAACCATGTGCACCCCTTGAACTTCCGAAAGGTGTGAGAGCTCGCTGTGCAGCATCGCTGTTATTTATTTATTTATTTTTATTTATGCCATACCGCCGACCCACATCATTGCCCAATCCGAAGGGGCAAACTAAATGAATATATATATATATATATATATATATATATATATATATATATATATATATAGTACATGTAAAAAATACAATGTCGCTACAACATATGCAATGATCAGCAAAATTGAAAGAGTCGAATATGTAAATTAATTGAAAATGCACTGAATTAATAAAGTTGGCATATAGTAAAACAATATCGGACGGGGTTCGAGGTAGCAAGAATAAAGGTAATAGGCACAAACGAGCACTTGTATACCCACTCTCGCGAGAAAAAGGAAATACGCATCTGAAGCAAGTTCATAAACGAGCGAATATTGGGTCAGTTGTCAGTTTAGCGTACAGCTGTAAATGATGTTTTTTCGTGTTCATTTGTTGCCACTGTATGAACGTTCCATACAAGTATAAGACGTTTATGGCTGGCACGCCTGTCATACACGTTTGGCAGGCATTCTCAGATCATGAACAGCAGGTTGCCATTATCCCTCAAAGGAAAAGTGTATAGCAGCTGTGTCTTACCAGTACTCACATACGGGGCAGAAACCTGGAGGCTTACGAAAGGGTTCTGCTTAAATTGAGGACGACGCAACGAGCTATGGAAAGAAGGATGATGGGTGTAACGCTAAGGGATAAGAAGAGAGCAGATTGGGTGAGGGAACAAACGCGAGTTGATGACATCTTAGTTGAAATCAAGAAAAAGAAATGGGGGGCGTGGGCAGGTCATGTAATGAGGAGGGAAGATAACCGATGGTCATTAAGAGGAAGCTTTAGCTCAGGTCCAACTCCGACGCGGCCTATTCAAATACATGTAAAACGCAAAAACGTTTTTATGAGATAACCCCTGGACCGATTTTGATGAAATTCGTCGCATTTGAAAGAGAAAGTTAAATTCTAGTGACTGTTGGAAGCGGAATTTCGATTTAGGGCTTGCATTTTCTTAAAACGATTTTCAAATATTTGACCGTTTGAAAAAAATAGAAGCACGAAGTTTATAAATTCATAGCTCTGCATCAAGAACCGATATCGCGGTTCTGTAAACGGCATCCATTAGATCATTCAAAGCGGACAAATTCAATATGTCATTTTACATCTTACGTGAATTTGTTACGTTGGTTACAACGGTATTGCAAAAGTTGTATTTCTCTATTATTAAATTTTTTTATGTTCATGTGTAACATATCAATTTTGTCCGCTTTAGATGTACTATTAGATGCAATTCACAGAATTGTATTATCATTTTTTGTGGTTAAGTTACAGAGTTGTAAACTTGAGAGTTTCTTTTTTTGAAAATTTTCGATTTTTGCCAATTTTTAACAAAAAATTGACAATCTAACTCAAAAATTCGAAACCAACAGTCACTAGATTTTAAGTTTGTCTTTTAAATGCAACAAACCTCGTCAAATTTGGTGCAGTGGTTGCCGAGAAAAACGAATTCTCCTTTTACATGTATTTAGATAGGAGCACTTGAGCTAAAGCTTCCTCTTAAGGGTTACGGACAAGATTCCAAGAGAAGGGAAACATAGCAGGGGGCGGCAGAAAGTTAGGCGGGCGGATGAGATTAAGAAGTTTGCAGGGACAACATGGCCACAATTAGCACGTGACCGGGGTAGTAGGAGAAGTATTGGAGAGGCCTTTGGCCCTGCTGTGGGCGTAGCCAGGCTGATGATGATGATGGCTGGTACGCTCTCGTTTCGGGATATGCGGACGCGGGAAGGAAGCAAGGCCCGAAGAATACGCGTTGGAGTATAGCTACACAACAGAGCGTTCGGCGGTGACGACAGGCGTTGCTCGGACATCCGCTCCCGTTTCCGCCCACCGCATTGCTCGGGGTATTTCCCAGCGATTGCTGCTGCGGAACGCAGATGTTCAGCGATGGTTTCGTCTTTGTCGAACGCTTTGTCGCCTTGTGGTGTCGAGGTTTTGGCCGAACGACTCGTATAAGGATCGAAACTCCGCTTCACTCGTGCAGTACTGTACTGTATACTGTGCTGTGTATATTGTATGTAGTCGGTGTCGAAGGCGCCCGTTCGAGTTCACCACTTTATGAGACTGCAGTATTGGCCGTACGTGTGCATCGTTTATTCGCTTGCATCTATCAGAAATGCGACTTCACCTCTGGGTGGTCTGTTAACGCAGGTAAAAAGCAAAAGGAAAAGTTGCAATCAGCAAGGTAGGATTATATAGTCATTTCTGTTTGCCAGTTATATATGCTTCTTGTGATGCCAATGTTGACTACAGTTTATTTTGTTTCTTTCTCTCTCTCTCTCTCTCTCTTTTGAGACAAAGGTGCCGCCTTCTGGCATGCTGCGCCGTGGGTGTTCATAGGTTAAATGCGCTGTCATCACGTCATCACACAAACATAACGCTCACGCATGCGCATATACGCGCTAAAGCTGTTCAGGAAGACGTATGAATACTCTGCAGACCTCGGAAAAATTGGAAACGCCTTAGTTGCACGCAACCGCAGGCTGTGCTATTGTTTGCAAAGAACTTTACTTTCCAGGCCGTGGCCAGTGAGTGAAACAAACAGGATGCCACAGAATGGCCTGCTATAGAAGGTATAGCCTTTAAATTCGCGTTTGTTTCATTGATTGATTTGGTTCAAGATCAAGGCTTGTGCTGTCTGATCTTCTCCCTTCTTTTCGCTCTGTGCAAAGTATCTTCGTATAATCCAGCTTGTTGACACGCATGTACGTGCCATCTACCCGAATTTATCGATGAATACTCGGTGAATAACGCTCCCTTTCGTCTGGTGTGGCGCTTTCACTTTACGCGAGGTGGTCACGACGCGCGACGTGTAATGGACGACGCGTACCGGAGTTTTGAGCTCTGTGAATAACCTTGCCGTGGCGAAGGGGCTCCGCACGCCGCCCCATCTTGCGTAGAGCGCGTAACTGTTGCTTTGGTTACCGCGAATGCCCAGCATTATAATACAACGTGGGACACTAACGTGAGACGGGGATTTCTACGACGGTGCACGGGGAATTTCCGGCTGCATGTGCTAAACGCATTACACACGCGCTCTATGAAGCCCTCAAAATTAGGCGAACGCGCTGGCTAATTCCGGAAGCTGCTGACGCACGGGCCTTTAAACATGACTGCGTAGTTTTTCTTTTCTCTGCGCGACGCTGTTCCGGGACCGAGTTGGTTTTCCCTGCCGTCCGCGTTGCTTTGACAGAGTTATAAGCAGACAAACTCTGTCGGTATACCTTGTTGGAGCGCTGTAACCGCGGTGCCCTTTATCGGTGCACCAGCGCATGCAGCGGCCTGATTTTCAGAGCGAGTTTTCATTGCGCCAACTTGTTATATGATGTCGCCGAATGCGTACGTATGCGAGGATTTCACGGATGCCTCCGCATTCATTCGTTGATTCGTTCATTCGTTCTGGCGCTTACAGTTTTACAAAGAGCTTTACAGGCCCTGCACGAGTACAACCCCTGCACGTACAAAGACGGTTGGGCGAACGTACCTGCACGTTATAACTACAAAACCTCTTTGACAATAACAGAGAGAGAGAGAGAGAGAGAGAGAGAGAGAGAGAGAGAGAGAGAGAGAGAGAGAGAGAGAACGTATTCAGCCTGCATTATAGTGCGTAAGATGCGGCACTACTATAGAGCCCCGCTAATTGATTGCCTCGACGTCTGCTTGTTTCCTTTCTCCGCGCACGAAAAAAAAAGCCAGTCGAACGTCGCAAAGAAACGACAGTTGTGGTCGCAAGTGCGTGTCGCGTATTGAGGAAGGCGCGTAGATACGCGGTCTAAACGAGGCGCGCGCTGCGTATATAGCGCGGCGTCGCGATCTCGGCATGTTTCTCGCGCAGAGCGAGCCATTAGGGGTGCGGCAAGTGCTCGTCCTTCTCCTGTCCGGCCGCGATGCCCTCGTCGTTGTAATATACTGTCCGTTTACAAATGGGGGCGTCCGCATGAGCGTGCGCCGCAGATTACGAGCCTATATTCCGGCGCGCGCGATTCCGCGGACAAACAACGACGAGTGATCCATTGCGCGTAGCTCCGGCAGCCGCGCTTTTATTTTCTTCCTCGTTCGGCGTATTTTGTTAAGCGCACGCGCCTCCAGTGCGAGCTTTCCTCATTGCGGATACGTTATATAGCATGTATGGGGCCGTTTTCGGTCGGTTAGTGTGTGTGTGTGTGTGTGTGTGTGTGTGTGTGTGAGAGAGAGAGAGAGAGAGAGAGAGGAGGGGAGGGGGAGGGGGAGGGGGGGGGGGTTGTGTGCGTGACTTTTAAGCGGCGTGCAGCAGGAAAGTCACGAGCGAGTTACGCGAAGGGCCAACGACGGAATGTCAGCTGTGCAGCTCGGAAGATTTATTGCGACCGCGGATGGTGGTTCGTCGGACGGCACGGCCATTAGCGGCTTGCGTTGTTCGTCGCGAGGTAGCGCTGCTGGCCTTCGCCGTTTCGAAACTGGGCTATTTGTCGGCAGCGCCCGAGTTTCGCTTCCGCCTTCCTGTGTACACGCGTTTGCTGCGCGCCGTCTTTGGTCATGTGAGCGTCGAGTCTCCTCGCGCGATTCAGCTGATCGACGCATGTTCCTGCCACAGCTGTGTGTACCGTGAAGCGAGTGGAGTTGGCCAGCGACCGTTCTCTTGAATGCTTGTACGGCCGAACAAAAGAGGTTCGCTGGAAGAGGCTTGCGCTGAATGACAGTGCTCGACAATGAATGTCGCTTGAACCAGACATTCCTTGTTGGACAACGGTGAACCACTACAAGACAGACGAGACAGGCGAGACAAAGACAACATAGATAGATAGATAGATAGATAGATAGATAGATAGATAGATAGATAGATAGATAGATAGATAGATAGATAGATAGATAGATAGATAGATAGATAGATCTAGACAGAGAGATGGCTGTTGCTCTTATGCTGCATATAATCAAGACTCCTCAAATTAGCGGTGCGGTAAGGGTGCCTGACTACTACTACTACTACTACTACTACTACTACTACTACTACTACTACTACTACTACTACTACTACGAACCGCGGTGAATGAATAAGGCAACGTATTGAGATATCAGGCCCAAACTAGATTATCTGCATGTGCCGTAATGCTTTATATCTCTTTTTCATGTGTGTCGGCCCTAAACAGTGCGCGAAATGCTTACGGCTAATTGGCCGCAGCGTTAATTGTGCGATAGGTCATTTGGCGATCAATAAAGAACTGGGCTCACTGGTGTCAAAATCGAAAAAAGAAAGAAAGAAAGAAAGAAAGAACCCCACTATTGTACGTGTGCGTCACAGTCGGACGTAAAGAAAGCATGCCCGTCTCCTCGTGGCAATGTTGTTTTCGCGAACTTGTTTTTCCGATTTCCCCATCCCAGTCGCTGATATACGACGAAGGAAACGTGCCTGCCTCTGCGGCTCCCAATAAAATAGCTACACAGACTAGAAGATAAATGGCTCTGGTATCAGCGTGGACATGTACTAGCATAGACAAATACAGGAAGACGAACGAAACATACTGGCGGTGTGTGGCGATGGGTTACAAACACTTCGTATAGAAGTGCTAAAGTACAAGCGAACTGTGTTTTCGTTTTGTTTTGTTTTCGCGATGACTTGTAAAGACTTGTAAATTGTTTCCTTCGTGCTAGTCTATCCGCTCTCTCCCTGTCATTTTACTCCGCCCTCCCACACACACTGTCACCTTATGTAGGTAGAGTGAGTTAGGCCAGACAGATGTGCATCCGTAGCACACACGCACAACTTCGTATACTGTCTAGTGGAGCTACAGGCATACACTATTCAAAATACAAACAAGCAATGAAGCCTGCACCAACAGGTAATTTCGCTAAGCGCTAACGGGCAGGTGATTTGATGAATTAAAGTCCAATGTAGAAAGTCTGAGAACGCGCACGGCTGTTTAGCTAAATGAAACGAAGTCCCAGTTATACTTCAAAAACTTGAAGGACGCTTAAGGCTTTGCCTTTAAGAGTGGAACGCGATAGAATTCAAAGATCTCTGACTACTCAGGTTTCCCGGCAAATGCAGCTTATGAAACCGTAATGTTTACCGGAAAACGCTGGCGACGAATACCGAAGCCGAGCTTTCTGGTAGAAACACAGCCTTTTGAGTAGGTCGCGATGCGGCGGAGGCGAGCGCCATCTGAAGGTATTGCAAGGAACCGGGCGCACTGCTTCGTGGCCCCCGAGATAAAAACGCGCCGGCGCGCGCAAATGGCGGACGCCGTGGCCGGTCTATGGATTGCAGAAACACTAGGAAAGGGGTTTATTTGAGTTTTCACGTAAGAGAATTGTGTTTTCTGGTATAGTCAAATAACAATCTTATGCTATCATGTCCGTAGGTTGTGTGTAAGTCGCACTTTACGATTTTTCTACGTATTTTAACTTTTTATCCCGGAGGTTGTGCACAGCCACGCCAAACAAATTACATCCTTTTCAGGGTTCTATTGTTCCGCGCTTTTAATGTTTGTCTCAGAAGATTTAACATAAAAGGCATGCGCTGTCGGTGTTTTGTTTCTGGACATTTGTTTGTGGGCTGCCATTCTCATAACTCCGAGAAAATTCAAGAATGTAAGACAAGGTATGAGCAACTTTAGTGATAGAATGGTGTGGCACTATAACGCGCATATACCGCATGTCATATAGCAAGGCGTGGCATATACATGTACCTAAATATATACGGCAATTTTCGCTCACGATCAATTCCGCCGGCGCCGGATTTTAACGCGAAAGCGTTAAGCGCCCAGAGTCGCAGAAAATCCGGTGTCGGCGTCGGCGTCCGGCGCCGGCGTCCCCGTGAGCGGAAATTGCCGTATATATTTAGGTATATGTATACGCCACGCCTTGCTATATGACATGTTGTATATGCGAGTTATATTGCCACACCATTCCATCACGAAAGTTGCTCATACTTTGCCTTACATTCTTGACAAGGTTACCTTATTCCTCGGAATTTTGAGAATGACAGCACACAAACAAATGCCGTGAAATAAAACACCGTTCTCCAAGTAAAAAAAATACACGGGCCGTGGCCACACCCGTCACTGGCACGAAAAGCGATTCGTGCACTAGTGCAATACTTGAAGTGCACCCGCTTAAGCGACCGTTTATGGTGTCCCTGTGCATCCTCCCGCACGCACTCAGTGCTCACTCTCCCTCTTTTCCTATTTATATTCCCCTTTCCCTCCCTATAGTGCACTGTAGAATGATTTACACCCAGAGAAGTGAATAAGGGCGTAAATGTATGTATAACTCACACCCTTACACCCTTCTTTTGATTGAAAGGGTGTGAGTTACAGACCGATTTACAGCCCTATTCACTTCTGTGAGTGTAAGTTACGTTACAATGTAAATCTTGCGGACGCGAGGAAACTTCACCTCCTGTGCCACGTTCTGTGCCGTCCTAGTCTGGACTGTCAGCAACATTGTTTGCTGCTTAGGCGACAGGCCGGTACAGGAGCGGACTCTGCGCCGAGGAAGTCGTGTATGTGCAACGTTGCTGAAACGCTTTCACAGACGCCGTGTTCGGTTCGACGACCGCCCGGAAACGCTAGGCACGCCACATATAGGGTCACTGCTGGCGGCCCTATTGCATGCTTTGCTTCATTGCACCCTCTGACTGTGCCCACATCCCGTTTTCGCAAACACGTCTACGTGCCGCAACCGCCATATCGGTTACTTGCCGAGTCCTGCGTGTGCAAAGTTTACCAAACCGTACGCTGTTGCGTAAGTGTGTAAATTTGTCTTTGACTCACAACCTTACACCTTCACGGTTATGACGGTATGAGTTACAGACGGATTTACAACAGTTGTACACGATTGAGGGTATAAATTAGTTTGCAGCGTGCGTGGGTCAGGTTAAAGAAGGAGGAGAGGAAGGGAAGGAAGGTTAACCAGTGCGCTGACCGGCTGGCTGCCCCTGTGCTGGAGTAAAGGAAAATGAAAATGTCAGATCGAGTAGCCGGCGTCAATTAAAGGCGACAACGTCTCCTAAGTACCATGTGATAATAATAATAATAATAATAATAATAATAATAATAATAATAATAATAATAATAATAATAATAATAATAATAATAACAATAAAGACGATAGTAAGAGACACTTACGAGAAAAACAAACAAGCAATCGAAAAATTACCCGAAAAACATATCGCGCACGAGTGCGATCGATGTACGGCAATTCTTGCTGTCCACCAATCAGTCCACGTGCCCTCGAGAAAGGCAACGACGCCCGCATTTGACGCCCTCTGCGCTGAGGACGATCTGAGCCACAAACAGGATCCTCGTTTGCGAGGACTCGGTCTTCCGGCAAAGGGCGACTCTTGCGGTCCAATTAATGCGGCCGAGAGTTCTGTTCTATAGGCGTTCTGTAGCGAGAGAGAGAGAGCGCGAGAGAGATATATACTCTTTAATGGTATGCTGGAGATGTCCGCTTGGCTGATCGCCTGGCACGCAATAGTCTAGCGAGGACATTCGCGAAATAGATGCGTAATAGTCTCTTCGCGGCCACAGTTGCCGCATGTAGAGCGATCGGCATCTGGTTAACCTCCACGCATTTACTCCCTCTCCTCTCTCTCCCTCTCTCTCTTAGCATTTAGTTTCCGAGAGTCGGGCTACACACGGCCCAGTTACACGTCGTGGATGAACTTGTGCCTTTGGTGGCGGAGCAAACCGCAGTGCTCAATTTTGGTCGCGCCGCTACACCGAATTAGTGGGACGGGCTGGCAAGAGAGAGACAGAGGAAAGGGGAAAGGCAGGGAGGTTAACCAGAGGGGAAGATCGGGCTGGCAAGCTGCCGCTTATCGCGTCTGTAGGACTGCGTATGTGTGTGTGTGTAGGACACACACACACACACACACACACACACACACACACACACACACACACACACACACACACACACACACACACACGCGCGCGCGCGCGCGCGCGCACATATATAGAAGTTGCGCGGCAGCTGACAAGCGAAGTGATCTGGGTAAAGTAGGCCAGCGTCGTCGGCTCTCTCTCTCGGCCCTTCCCTTTCTCTTCTCGCCAGACTTATCTCATCGAATAAAGCCGCACGACGCTGTCACATAGACGAGCGAGTACACACCATGGATCCAACACGCTATGTAGAGGGGGAACGCGCGTTTTCTCCCCGCAAGGAGTCGCTGTGGCTGTTGGACGCGGGTCGGGTTCGCCTACGACGGAGTCCACATGGATGTATGCCGCCAGCTGCGCGTTCACTTAGTAGTTTTTTTTCTTTCTTCTTCGCTCTCATCCGTTCCTCTAGCGCCAACTCGTCTTTGCCCGAACGCGCTTCGAAGGCCGTCCATTTCCGGCGCCGCGCGGCCGCGCCGTATGTCAAGCCGTGACGATGACGCGCCCAATAAGCGTCTCGACTGCGACCTATTTGACGTCATTGCTGCGCAAATCCCATCAGGGTGCAAGAAAGAAACTTCTTTTTTTTTTTTGTAGATGAAGGAAGAAACGAGAGAAGCCTGTGGTGAGCACGTGTATAATATACGTTGCACATATAGCGTCGCGGTATATAGTATAAGGGCACGAGAGGAATCGTTGAGTCTGCGTTTCGATGGCCAGAATTAGATAAACTAAAGTATAGGGTTTTACGTGTCAAAACCACTTTCTGATTATGAGGCATGCCATATAGTGAAGAACTCGGGAAATTTCGACCACCTGGAGTTCTATAACGTGCACCTAAATCTAGGCACACGGGTGTTTTCGCCCCCATCGAAATGCGGCCGCCGTGGCCGGGATTCGATCCCGCGACCTCGTGCTCAGCAGTCCAACGCCATAGCCACTGAGCAACTACGCCGGGTATAG
The DNA here is from genome assembly GCF_050947875.1 of Dermacentor variabilis. NCBI lineage: Eukaryota > Metazoa > Arthropoda > Arachnida > Ixodida > Ixodidae > Dermacentor > Dermacentor variabilis. Next base: position 160,782,257 of record NC_134574.1, on the reverse strand, counting down.
GCCAGAATTCCAACAGTGCCACGGTGTATCGATCGTTGTGCCGTTTAGATGCTGCGCAATGTTGCATCCTAATTTTCGTCTGCAATCAGGTGAACCTATTGTATGGGCACGTAGCAAGCTGTTAAGATTCGACTGACGGCCGACACGCCATCTTGTTCTCCCATTTTTAATTCGGGAAGTTCCTTCTTCCGTCGCACGCTTAAACGCGGTCCACTGAATCTTCTATTAATATATCCGCGCGTTTGAAGCTGGTATAAGAGAGGTCGTCATGCTCAACCTGTGTTGTTAATGCGGCATAAATGTGCACATAGGCTTATATCATATATTTGATAACGCATCGATAACACATAGTATGACGTTACGCTTTGTGTTTTTTTTATTTGTGCGAATAAACCGAAGATATGTTTTTCTTTGTTTGCACGCTGTTGTCGCTTACGTATGAACTGTAAAGGGTGAGACCTATAGGCCTTTGTCATGCATTTTCAGCGCTTACATTGGTACGTGCCCCTCTAGCAGGCTCTGTATGGACAGCCTGCTGAATATAACGATCGTGAACGCCTCAACGCCTTTTTTTCCTGCTGGACGCCGCCTTCTGAAAATGCCGGCCCTGGCGTTCAGAACAGCATCACGCGCTGTATTCATTCGGGCACATCCTGGTGTCGCCTGTGTCGTTTTCGTCAAGTTCGCTGTCGAGTGCACCGCCAGGATCAGCAATGCACTGCAGGCCGGCCTCTATAGAGGACTCTTATTAACACTGAAAGAAAAAGAAAATGCATGTTTTCGTCGAGGATGTAGGTATGAATTAAGCATCTGCAAAGGATGGCTCGTTCGGACATGTCGCAAACTGTTTCGGCAAAGTCTGTCTGCGACATTGTCTTTATCATCTTCGTCGTTCAGTATCCTGTGGGCACCGCTGCCCTCCTGCCGCTAGCTCATTAGCAGTTTGTTTCCACTGACGTCGCGAAGAGCCAAGTTGGGTCTTGACAGAGAAAAATAAGTCGCAGCGTCGCCCGAAAGGCGAAGATTCTACTGCGATAGCAAATTAGTAGACAACTGTATGAGATATGGAGAGTAGCTTTATCGGCCGTGTGTAGGCTCGTAAACATTCGCTTACTAACTAAATTAAGCACGGTGTCACGCGCACACAGACAAACATAAGCGCATCTCTCACGATGAGCGTGGACACTCGCTGTCGAAACGCTGCTGTGAGGAAACGCGGCAGCAGCAGCGGGCGAATTGACCCTTCGTGCTGACTCTCGTTTACACGCAAACTAAGCGCTGAGAACACAGATCACACGAAGCCAGCACGACGCTGTCGGCACTCGGCGCACCTATAGACTCGTGGCCGCGCCATACGCAGCAGCCGACGGAGCGAATTAACCCCCCCCCCCCACCTCCCCGTGCTTGGTACGCGACGGAAGACAGCGCGTTTCCTCCTCGATTTCCTCCCTCGCATGCGCGAGATAGAACCGCCATCGTCGGCTCACTCTCGCAAGCTTTCATTCTTACATACAGTATACGGCGCGCGGCGACTACGTTATCGCGCTTGGTCGTTACCGCAACATCACGGTGACTGCCGAAATGCGCCTGCAGAGTGTCCGTGTAATTCCTATCGCAAGAAAAGCTAGCATGGTAATGACCACGTGTATTGTGGTACTACTTGCTTGTAAGTATAAGCGCTTGATCGGAACTCGGCGTCTTGTGGAGCGCCTTCAGCAGAGGTTCAACGAAACGGAGTCCAACCAGAACCACCTGAAACGTAACGTCGCCGGAATCGCTGCAGAAAATTAAAGATGCATCAAGAGGCTAGAACCATCGAACGCGCGTCGTCCGAGGTATCGAACAGATGGAATTTCCTCTCAACAGACCAAGGTTTTTTTGTTCCCCCTATTTAATGACTGTGCGTGGAATGGAGCGATAGACACCCGAGCAAGTTATGGCACGTAGCGCGTATGGCGTTTTCCTTGGCGTTCCGTAGATGGCGCCGTGCATCTGTGCGAATTAGAGTTACTGTATATGCTACCAAAGCATATACAGTAATAGCATATGTATATACCATAGCATATACAGTAACTCTAGTGCGAATCAGGGGTACAAGCAGGACTCGATGGGAAGACTACAAATGAGGTTGTGCAGGGTGATATGGGCCGGACTAGTTTTGAAGTGAGGGTAGCTCACAGTAAAATTGATTATGAACGACTGAGGAATATGGAAGAAAGTAAATGGGATGGGAGGGTGTTGAGGTATCTGTACAGGAAAAACATTGATTCACAGCGGAGGAAAAGAACTAGGAAGCTTACCAGCAAGTATGCGGCCTGTAGGGTGAGCAACACAGCAACAAAGAACGTCAAGCGGAAAGTCGGAGAGGCTGAAATATATCATGGGTGGCCGGCAATGGAAAGAAAACCTGCCATGAGTAACTACTTAAGAGGAAAAAGCGAAATCAGGAAAGAAACAATTTATGATAACTCAAAGTGAAGCTCATTACTTTTCGAAGCGAGATAGGGATGCCTTTGAACACGCACCTATAATGCGAGATATAAGAAGGAAGAAGAAGCATGTGCTTGCTGCGGTAAAGCTAGGGGAACGATGGAGCATTTTTTATTAGAACGTGAAGACGTCTGCCCAACGGTCGATTTAGGCACCACTGGCCTCCTTGAAGCCCTTGGGTTCAGGGCTAGAAGAGGAAACATGTCCGTGATAGATATCAGTAAAAGGTGATTGGGGCTTTGGTGGGAGAAAAGGGGGGTGACGAAAAACACCAGAGGCGGTACAGGAACAAAGTTTCGCAAAATGGTTCATAAAGTTTGACGCTGGGAAATATTGCCTGTTAAAAGATAGGCAAGACAGGCAAAATAGAAAAACGAGCTTGTTGGCGGAATTTACCGCCCTGTTTCGGGTGTACGTCCATGGCATCCGTCCATCCAGGGAACGCTGTGCGCACGAAAACAGCACCCTTTCACTCACTTATACTGAAATGGGGCAGCATGGACGCGCGTCATATCTATCTATCTATCTATCTATCTATCTATCTATCTGTCTGTCTGTCTGTCTGTCTGTCTGTCTGTCTGTCTGTCTGTCTGTCTGTCTGTCTGTCTGTCTGTCTGTCTGTCTGTCTGTCTGTCTGTCTGTCTGTCTGTCTGTCTGTCTGTCTGTCTGTCTGTCTGTCTGTCTGTCTGTCTGTCTGTCTGTCTGTCTGTCTGTCTGTCTGTCTGTCTGTCTGTCTGTCTGTCTGTCTGTCTGTCTGTCTGTCTGTCTGTCTGTCTGTCTGTCTGTCTGTCTGTCTGTCTGTCTGTCTGTCTGTCTGTCTGTCTGTCTGTCTGTCTGTCTGTCTGTCTGTCTGTCTGTCTGTCTGTCTGTCTGTCTGTCTGTCTGTCTGTCTGTCTGTCTGTCTGTCTGTCTGTCTGTCTGTCTGTCTGTCTGTCTGTCTGTCTGTCTGTCTGTCTGTCTGTCTGTCTGTCTGTCTGTCTGTCTGTCTGTCTGTCTGTCTGTCTGTCTGTCTGTCTGTCTGTCTGTCTGTCTGTCTGTCTGTCTGTCTGTCTGTCTGTCTGTCTGTCTGTCTGTCTGTCTGTCTGTCTGTCTGTCTGTCTGTCTGTCTGTCTGTCTGTCTGTCTGTCTGTCTGTCTGTCTGTCTGTCTGTCTGTCTGTCTGTCTGTCTGTCTGTCTGTCTGTCTGTCTGTCTGTCTGTCTGTCTGTCTGTCTGTCTGTCTGTCTGTCTGTCTGTCTGTCTGTCTGTCTGTCTGTCTGTCTGTCTGTCTGTCTGTCTGTCTGTCTGTCTGTCTGTCTGTCTGTCTGTCTGTCTGTCTGTCTGTCTGTCTGTCTGTCTGTCTGTCTGTCTGTCTGTCTGTCTGTCTGTCTGTCTGTCTGTCTGTCTGTCTGTCTGTCTGTCTGTCTGTCTGTCTGTCTGTCTGTCTGTCTGTCTGTCTGTCTGTCTGTCTGTCTGTCTGTCTGTCTGTCTGTCTGTCTGTCTGTCTGTCTGTCTGTCTGTCTGTCTGTCTGTCTGTCTGTCTGTCTGTCTGTCTGTCTGTCTGTCTGTCTGTCTGTCTGTCTGTCTGTCTGTCTGTCTGTCTGTCTGTCTGTCTGTCTGTCTGTCTGTCTGTCTGTCTGTCTGTCTGTCTGTCTGTCTGTCTGTCTGTCTGTCTGTCTGTCTGTCTGTCTGTCTGTCTGTCTGTCTGTCTGTCTGTCTGTCTGTCTGTCTGTCTGTCTGTCTGTCTGTCTGTCTGTCTGTCTGTCTGTCTGTCTGTCTGTCTGTCTGTCTGTCTGTCTGTCTGTCTGTCTGTCTGTCTGTCTGTCTGTCTGTCTGTCTGTCTGTCTGTCTGTCTGTCTGTCTGTCTGTCTGTCTGTCTGTCTGTCTGTCTGTCTGTCTGTCTGTCTGTCTGTCTGTCTGTCTGTCTGTCTGTCTGTCTGTCTGTCTGTCTGTCTGTCTGTCTGTCTGTCTGTCTGTCTGTCTGTCTGTCTGTCTGTCTGTCTGTCTGATCATGGCACGTGTGCGCACTAGCGACGCGAATACAAATACTTAATTTCGAAAACAACTGTTGATTATTAAAGCGACTAGGTTCTGTGGCTTTTTCGGCCGTTTGCGTGGTTGCGCGGTACGTGGTCGGACTCGGCAAGCAAGGAAAGCCTTCGCTCGCTCGTTGGGGCTATTCGCTTACATCGACCGTCATCATCGTCGATGGCTTCTTCTTCTTCTTCTTCTTCTTCTTCTTCTTCTTATTATTATTATTATTATTATTATTATTATATTATTATTATTATTATTACTGCATTCCATAAGAAAAAAAGGAAAGATGCAATTTGTTCATGAACTTACGCATACACTTTCTGAGCACTTTTGGTCGTGCGTGTGCGGCACACACACACACCACGCACACAAACACACGCACATGCACAAATGCACGCACGTACATACGTACACACGTGCACACTCATTCACGCGCGCACGCATACACACGCACATACACAGACGCGTTCACGCTTAAGTTAACAAATCCGTACAACTTTGCACCAGCAGATATCGCAGTCCCGCTTACAAATTAGTGCCATATTTTAGAGGGCTGTATGATGCACATGTATTGCCCGCTTGAGCTCTATTATTACATGCTGTTTACAGAATTGTGCTTTATTTTTCATTGCTGAGTTACAGAGCTGAAAACTTGGTAGTTTCGTTTCTAGATATTTTCCAATTGCCAGTAATTCTTTATAAAGAAATTACCGGCTTAAAGAAGCTCTGTCTGCTACAGTCGCTAGATTTTGACTCCTCTTTGTATATGCAGCATATCTCAACAAGTTTTGTGCATTTGTTGCGGAGAAAAAACTATTCAGTCTGCGTTCCCATGTGTTCAGCTAGGCACGTATAGGAGGAGCCGAGCTTAAGTTTGCCTTAACCTACTTGTGTGTGTGTGTGTGCGCGCGCGCGCGCGCGCGCGCGTGTGTGTGTGTGTGTGTGTGTGTGTGTGTGTGTGTGTGTGTGTGTGTGTGTGTCCTTCCTTTCGTATTTCCCATCCAGCGCCCAAAACAATGTTTTGTTAATATTCTACTTCCGGCCTTGTTAGAGAACGCAACGTGGTCGAAATTGTTTCTTGAGCCCATAGACTTAGTTTTTCGAAGTATGCGCCGCTTTGATCAGTGAGGTGAAAATTCACGGGCCGGTAGAATTCGCGGAGCCCTTTTTGTGTCGTGAGCCCAAGGCTTGTTGTACCTTTCGCCGTCGTTTATAGTCCGTTAAAGAAGCGATTTACCGCCGCCCATTGTAACGTTACACGCTGCTTTTGCATATGTACATATACGAGAGGCTCAGCATGAATCGAGTCCACTCATTTTGCGTGGCCGTCCTCGCTGAATATGTTATCCGAGGTGGCTCACGCAACACGGTCAAGGAGGGCTATTACAAAATGAATAATAACCGTGCGCCTGACCGCGTGGTTGCATCGACGCATGACAACAACCAGAACGTATAACGTTCACGGAGCGGACTGGTTAAGTGTTATGAGTTATCGATCGCTCCGAGTCGGGCAGTCGCGAGTCGCTGAAGATTTCTGCGCTAGGTGCAAAAAAAGAAAAAAAAAAAGGAGGAGCTCTCTCTCAGCGACTGGTTCTCAATTTCCCCACACGCCGGGTGACGCGGTCTATATATATATATATATATATATATATATACCGGGTGACTCGATGTACCGATACTTTCCTATAACGAATCGAATGCGCATTTTATTATCTCGAGTGAAGAAAGGAAGCGAGGAAAGAATCCATTTACAGAGAACAGAAACGCGTGGAGTGGACAGTAATTTTAGCCTGTGTCTTGAACTGTTTCTCAGCGTCAATCGCTTGGAATCGCGTTCTTGGCGCGCAGAAGTTTTGTAGGCCTTCTCCGAGTCACCTTATATGGCTTCAATTAAATTAAAGCGGACACCTCAAGTTCTATATATCCGATGCATGGTTCGCAATGAGAAAATTGATTTACATGACTGTTGGTCAGTAAGTTTCGAGTGTTCGAGATAGAGAATAATTCGCTTTGTCCGGGTTCGTTATACTCCAGCTCGATTGTATTTCGTAGCAGATGAGCAAAACACAGGGCTTCGCGACAGACGTATCAGCTGACCCATATATATGCGTATAGGCAACGGCCTTCCGTGATATTAGCTGTCTTCGTGTCTTTACGCACGTCATTTTTCTGTCTAACAACACTGGCATATTGCACCTACATCGCCGCAGTGCAGATTTTGGATGGACTACAGCTCGCAGTTCGTAGAAGCCCTTGGGGGTCTTCGCTCAGAAACGACAGTATTCCCAACACTCGTCACCTTGGAGTATACAGCTTTAAACTAAGAACTGTGCTCCGGAGTCATCGCTATCAGCTTCTCCCTTCGCCGTGTGTGTGTGTGTGTGTGTGTGTGTGTGTGTGTGTGTGTGTGTGTGTGTGTGTGTGTGTGTGTGTGTGTGTGTGTGTGTGTGTGTGTGTGTGTGTGTGTGTGTGTGTGTGTGTGTGTGTGTGTGTGTGTGTGTGTGTGTGTGTGTGTGTGTACAAGGCTACGGACCTTGGAATTTCGCGGTGATACAAGGTGTCACATGCTAATCTAGCTAACGAAAGGTGCCTCAGAATGGCTGGTGTGCGCGTCCTTCTTCTTCGGGAATGCGAGGGAAACCCTGCGCCGCAGTCAATGCTGCCAACTCCCTCCCACGAGCCGTGGGAGTCAGTCCTGTCGACGACCGACTACCAGATTCAGGCAGAAGTAACTAACTGGGCCGAAACGGTCGTGGCAAGCAATTGACCACCACTCTTCGGACCACCGGCAAGCTAATTTAACGACTTCGTTATGCTGCAAATAAAGTTGTTTCTCTACCTCTCTTCGAGAACCCCAATGGCGCTAAAAAGACAGGTACAGACATAGAAACAACAGCGCGCGGCGTTGTCGTTTCTAGGTGGGTCCCTTACATTTTAGCGCTAATGACGTTCGCACTATGACAGACCAATCGACAGGCCAGAAACGATGACTCGGTTCTTCTCGTTTGTTTTGCGTGAACACTGCTCGAGCGGAGTGACTCGGCACACGCCTGACCGCATTTCTTTTTTTTTTTTTTACATACCCCTCGCCAGGCGTGTCGGCTATTCTAATCAAGTCAACCAGTGCGGGCTATTTGTCCCAAGCCGCATAGATTCCAAGTGCATTACTTCGAGTTGCCTGTGCTTAGATCAGAATTTGGAAGCATCAAAGTCGGCGTAGCGTGTACTACGGGATACGTTGTTCACTATACAGGATTGGGCGCAGTGCGCATAGGTATTCATATATATGAGCCGACCGGTGCTAAATGAGGCGTCCTTCCGCAAGAGGCGCGTCGGGACGGCGTCGATTTTTGACAAGGTGAACCCGTTCTTTTTTTTTTTTTTTTCGCCTAGCGATTTCCTTGCTTGAGCAGCTCTATCGTAGCGGGTATCGGCGTGATGGGAAAAGCAACGCGTAATCCGCTGTCCAGTGTGGGAAAGAAAAGTCGACCGACGAGAACGCGAGGCGCGGAGATCGGTTCTTCCATGCTAATCGTGTCGTTTATATAGGCGTCGCTTGCATATGCGCCTCACCTTTGCTTATTTTTTTTTTCTTTTCTTCTTTTTATCGAGTCATCGCTTGTGCAGCTCCTTAGTTGGGCTTCGTTTCGTCATCGTTCCTCGGTGCTCAAGCAGAAACCGCACTCTGAGCGGAACAGTCCCACAATCATATATACTGCTGAGCTTTCTATATGCTCCCGGCACAGCCACTTTTCTTGCAAACGGTCGGGCGGGCGGTGTATCTTGCCATTTAGATAGGCCGATGTCGGTGATGGCGCTGTCCAAAGTTATGCGCCGCAGCGGTGACCGGGTATGTGCGGCTGGCCATGTGCCACTGGGGTGTACGTGCCTCTGGGGCCATATAGGGTTATAGGGTTATGGGTTATACGGTTATATGGGGCCATATAGAGTTATGTCCACTGGGTTTTATTTAGCTTGCTTTCAATCTTATATATGCCTTGCCTTTACAAACATTCTGTCTTATTGCAGATATAAACACTACCGTCTGTAATCTCTACATAACCGTTCGCTACTCAACCGCTACGTTATTCATAGAACCGTTCTCTACAAATTGCGAATTCTTCGCATTATGTATAGAAGTCAACCACAATTGAAAGTCTGGCATTTTTCATTTTTTTTTTTAGCATGGCGTTTATTGTTTTGTGGGGGACACAATTAATTGGGTACACTTTCAAAAATATTGAGGCGAAATATTCTTTATATCGAATAATCTCACGAATAATACGGTATCTTATAACCAATACGAATTATATGTCCATACGGGATTTCTGGATTCAGGCGGCCGTGGGTTTTTAGTAGCCTTCAAAGAGAGAAACGCTGCACGCACCTGTGGAGTTTGTGAGAGAATCTTTCGTATTGCTGCCACTGCACCGCGGGAGGAGGGTAAGAGAGAGAGAGAGAGGAGGGAGGGAGGGAGGGAGGCGATCACTCGGTACCAAGCACAGCCAGAGACGAAGCTGAAGACAGTACAGAAGAACGACGACGCTCTCTGATGCATGTCGCGCGGACTGCCTTCCATCTTGTGTGTCAGTGAATGCGTTGTAAAAATACTTGTAAATATATGCAAACCTTTCTTCTCCCCTCTTAACGAGTCAAGGGCGTTTTGCACGTTGACGTACGCTGCTATAGATAGGACAGTCTCCCTGAAAAAAACACGTCCCCGCTTTCAACGCTCTCAGCCGAGGATCGACGATGCCACCCTCGCATGGGGCAGTCGGCCATCTGGCTGGCTCAGTGAAAAAGGAAGAACGATCGTCTCCGCCAGTCAAGTTCGGCATTTATCACACAAAAACCACGCCGCGTATCGTAGTCACGGATCAGAATATACGAGACCGAGCGAGCACAAGGCTCATGCCGAACAGCTGCGTGTGTGGCGGGCTCGTAGCGTTAGCTCTGTGCCGTTCCAAGAATCGCGAAGTAGCCCGAGAGGATGTTCTAAGGTTCAGTCTATTAGCAAAACAATTAATGTTTGACATGTGGGCACGGAAGGTACGATCCACCGTCAAACGAGAAGATTGCAGTAGTCTTTTGGCTGGACGGACTCGGTAATTTACCAGTAGAGGTTCACCTGACGCGTCACATCAATATTTATTTTTGTACGAAGTTTATGTGATGAAGTTATATTTGTTTCAATACTAATAAAGTGTTTCCTTTAGGAGTGGTTCCAGTCCTGTACTTTATGCGCCAGAACATTCAGATCACATGCGGCGAAAAAAAGAATGTTCGGCTAGTGTTACACTCTTGTAAGAGGTGTTACACTCTTCTACACTCCTACACAAGAAGGCGAAAGCCTGCTGCACGTTTGGTAATGCATGACCTTATACAGTCGGGGTTAGACTTCTTTTTCGGCCACGGCGGCCGCATTTCGATGGGGGCGAAATGCGAAAACACCCGTGTACTTCGATTTAGGTGCACGTTAAAGAGCACCAGGTGGTCGAAATTTCCGGAGTCCCCCACTACGGCGTGCCTCATAAAGTGGTTTTGGCACGTAAAACCCCATAATTTTTTTAAGGCATCTTTGTAAGACGTGTCCGCAATGCATTAAGTTGTGCAGTCGGGACTAGAATTCTTGCAAGATGTAACGAGCCGGCGTGGGAACTACCACGTGTCGCACTACCTCACTGAGGTGCAGTGGCGTACTTGCGCTTCCGTCCTCGCGAACCGCCGACAGCCGCCGCTGATCCGACTGTGACGTCAGTGCATAGAGCGCGCGTGCCTGCATTTCTGCGCAACACCACGTGACGCGACAGCAATTACTGAACTTAAAATTTGGCAGTCACGTAACACTGCTTCCCTGTGGTAACGCGAAAGCATCATACCGTTTGTAGACCTCGGAACGTCACATCAACGCGCTCGTTTTACACATGCACTCTATGACGTGGCGCCACCGCCTCCGCATCGTCACGTGTGCCGCCCAGTGACGCATGCGCTAGTCACCGAGATGGCTGCGACGCGACTTGTGCAATCAGGCACGCATTAGGCTACGCGTTTAGTAAGCCAGAGCCGTGGTGCATCTGTTGCTTCAGGGAAGCGTGCTCGTCTGGCACCCCGCAAAACCGGGCCCGATTCCCACCCAGACCGAAATGTGCGAAGTTTTCTCTTCGAAGCCACTAATTTACTTTGTTCACGGGAACTTCCCCGAAGAATGTGACGTCAATCCGAGCACTTTTTGACGTGTTTTTCACTCTTTGCGGCCGCGTACATTTTTCGTCACGGCGCGGTTTCGCCGATGGCAGCGCCAACACCTAAGGCTTTCGCCTAAATAAGGTGATCCGAGGACATCGATTTCTTTCTTTTTGTTTAGAGCCGTCTCAAAAAAAAAAATAATAAAGGAAAGGAAAAGAAAATGAAAGAAGAAAAGACGTGATGAATCCAGAGAAAGTGCAAGGAAAGTTATGTCTTAATTGAAATGCAGAGGTAGGAAAGGAAAGTGAAGTGGACGAAAAGAAAACTTGCCGCAGGCGGGGATAGAGCCCACTCTCTTAGACTATCTGTGAATAATCCCCCACGTTTTTATTTTTTTATTATTATTGTTAATTTTAATTTTTTTTACAGCGAAGCTGCATATGGCTATAGGTTCTGATGAAAAATGTCTCCATGGGCAAGAGCCGCGTAAATGGGAAAAAATATGTATTCGTCCAACTGTTTTCGCGTGATGTTATCAACTGCGGCGGTACCTCTGAATATTATCATTGTATCGATCATGTTATGAAAGTTATGGCGCGTGACCTTCATGGCCATACATAACACGTGCGATGGCGGCGCTCCTTCGCTCCCATTGGAAGGCCGAAAGGTATATTAAAACGCAATAGTCTGCCTACCAATCGTAGACTTCAACGTCGACCAGAGCGCCCCGACGGCAAGTGGATTGTACCCTTCCTGTTCCAACGGTTTGGAATTGAGTGCTACGCGGACGTCAGTGTGCCGACCACGCGTCGACGGTCGTGTATTTGATTTAACCTTTGGCAACAACGTGTCTAGCATAGCAGCACAACCGATCGCGCTGTACCACAGCGACCACAAAGCTACGGTCACTGTGGTAACGAATGAGACGAAATAAAGACGATAACAACCGCTTCTTTTTTTAAGAGTTGTGTTTCTGTTTTAATTTCAGTTTATTTCTTTAATAAGCAGATATACATGCTTACACAAGTATACAGAAGGAGGCCCCAGAGCATGTGGCTGAAAGGGGACCTCCTGTCAGAAAATATATACATTAGAGGAAATGTACAGCGTAAAACAGCAATACAGTAGTCACAAACTGGAAGATTATGCAAAGTAAATGCAATACAAACTGCAAAATAATATAAAGTCGATAGCTAGTCGTAGTGGTGATGTATTATTTCCTGTTTGCTTCACCACGCTGCATGGACCTCTTGCAAAGTTCGAGGACCTCGTTGTCCGGTCGACCAGGCTTCGAGTACGGTGAAGAACAACACGCCCGAAGAGCCTGGAGCATTCCAGCTAGAAGACGTGAGAGAGAGAGAGATAGATTAGGGGTGTTCGCCAGCGCCGCCCACGGCGAAGACGGCGGACACGGGGCGTCGTTTTAACCGCATGCGTCACGTGAATTTAGTAACTGGCAACCTAGCCCATCATCCTTGAAACATGGCATGCTCAGCATATACGACAGGTGCAACTGAATATCGATTTCAAACCCTTCCTTTTAGGACTCCAAGCGAACTTGATTTCCTAACGGGATACATGTACACTTGAAATCAACACACAGTGACACCTTTTGCTGTTTGCCGTGCAGGCCACGTGTAAATTATTTTCGGCTATTTAAAAAAGTCGAACGCTTCACGCTGTTGGGTGGATTTCGAACATACGTTCATGCCGTTTCCGGAATAAACTTGGGCGGAATAAGTCTTCTCTTGTGGTGCACCTTTTGTGCGTTCTCACGGTTCCTCGTCTCTTTGCGCGTCGTTGCACCTATTGTAACCTTTGTTACACTCTGTCCAACATCTCAGGCCCCAGTACTATTGTGCGGAAGGCGCTTCGCTTATTTTTCAGCAGGTGTCGGCATACATATCTGCACAGAGCTGCTGCGTGTCTCGCTTCACCAGCGCCCTTGGTGGTGGCTCGTGGACGATCAAACCGTGTTCTCGATCCTCGTGTCTGGCCGTTGTGCCGCCCGGGAGAAAGCAGGTGCCGCAGAGTCCACCGGCAGAGGGCATCATGGCCGCGCTGTGGTCGCGCGCTTCTCGGTCGTTTCTTGTCGTTCGGGCGCCGCGTGATTGGCGAGGTGCGTTTCGCGAGCACGAGCGAACGCTGGGCATGTGCTGCTTTCTCCCGCCTACGTCCAAGACGAGCGCGCCGCCTCATTGACCGGTGTGATTTGGTTTTGACGCGCGTACGTCGGACGTCGCCGCCGCGCAGGCGGTCATCGATGCACCCCATGGAGGCCAGACGCGTCGGTGCTTTGCGAGCGCACGGACAAGTACGCGGCCGGATGGAAGATAAAAAGGAGGTGCGGACAGGAACGTGATGTCGGTTTTGTTACAGGTTGAGCGCCTACGGAAACGGGCAACGATCGCCGCTCCCGTGAACTATAAAGACATAAACCTAAGGGAGTGCCGGAAACTCCCATAGGAATGGGGTAATACCCCCTAAATGTCACTCCATTCTGAGCGAGTCCTCGTAGCCCCCCCCCCCCCTCCCCCGGGTGGTGTAGTTAGTGTAGGTTCACCCTTGTTGTGTGCAGAAACTGCAAGGGTAAACCTACACGTTCTAACCTTCTCGCTCCAGCCAATCAGCGGCTGTCGAAACGGTCAGTACAGAATTGAATGCACACATAATACTGCGTTCCCGAGTTTGACACTTCGGGGGATTATACTGCCCGCAGCTCAGCTTATTCTTTTCGCCTTAGTGTACGCCCCCCTCCTCCCCCCCCCCTACAGAAAGAAGAAAGAACAAAAAGAGAAGGAGAGAAAAGAACAGGGGGCAGGGGGGGGGGGGGGCTCGGAAAGAATTCCCGTCAGTATCTGCGTGTGAGCCGGCTATCGCTCAACCTAGGCCGAACAAAGGGACGGCCCTCGCAGCCCCGGGAGACCGCGTCTCGTGTTCAGCGTTGGCCGAGTGTCGGGGCAACGATTTGAGAGAGGGTGTCGCGTCGCGCGGCACGCTCTGCTTCGGCCACGGGTTACCGTTACGTGCGTCATTGGCTACGCAGGAGCAGCGCCGCGATGGGGCCGATATAGACTTGCGCAACGCCGCCGCCCATGCGCGCACTTGCTTTTTTCTAAGCCGCACCGTCGTCCTCCCTTCTAGTGACGTCGCACACGCTTCTCTGGGCGGCTTGTCGGGTGTCCCGCTTCTGTACTCGATCTTCGTCGTTAAGCCTCACTGTAGACGATTTTATTATTCTTTTTTTTCGATTCATGGGCACCACCATCTCGAGCTGCTGCTGCACGAACAAGTTGCCACTTTTTAGGCGCAGTGACGTCAAATTAACGCGGCCACGAAACACCGATTGCACCGGTGTAACTACTTCCGTGCATACGAATTTACTGCAATACCGCGCGTTTGGTTGGCAGAGGTAGCAAATGGTGATGTTACCAGCCCAGTGTGTATAGCACCACTGAAACGCTTCCGTGAAACAGTCATTATGGCCTCCCTCGGCGGCCCGCAGAGGCAATTGCGTGTGCTATATACGCGCACCGAAACGCGCCCAAACGCACGGAGAAGCACATTATCAGACAAAACAAAGCAGTGTAACCGGAAGATATGGGAACGAATCTGTTAACAGAGGGGAACAAAGGAAGCGTAAATAATTCATTCATTCATTCGTAGGTTTTACGTGCCAAAATAACGATATATGATTATGAGGCATGCCGTAGTGGTTGACTCCAGATTAATTTAGGCCACCGGGAGTTATTTAACGTGCGCATAAATTTACGTATACCCGACTGTTTTTTAGACTCCGCTACCATGGAAATGCGGCCGCCGCGTCCCGTATCGAACCTGCGACCTGGAGCTTAGCAGCGCAACGTCATTTACTGAGCTTTACCGCGGCTGGGAAAACAAGGGAAGCCTCACCTGACAATTAGGCAAGGGAAATTGTCCGCGTCCGAGTGGTGCCTACCGTGGTTGCTCGTGTAAGGGCCGCGCTTGCTTTCCGGCTTTTTTTTTTTTTTTTTTTGCCGCATGCGGTTCTTACACGAGCGCGCGATGCGGATATGTACAAACGAGAGGAGGTTGACTTCATATTTGCACTGTTTCGAAATAGCCATCCCCAAAGTGAGCCCAGAAATGAGCCCAGAAAGGTTCGGGCCGCACATTTACCATAAACCTGGTGCTCGACAAAGCTGCACAGGACACCGATGTGTTTCGTGTCACATTTGGGTAAACCGGCGTTGCCGTCCCTGCAGCTGTTCAACGTGCTTTGAGGGCTGCAGCTGGCCATGTCGCGCGATAAGTATGAATCTGCGCCCTATGTCTACTTAAGTATACACAGGTCCGCACAGACCCGTCACGTACAACTTCGGTGACCAGGTGTGGGTCTGGACTCCTATTCGTTGGCGGGGGCTCTCTGTGTGGAGCTTCTGCGAAGATACTTTGGGCCGTACACAGTTCTGCGCCGCATCGGTGATGTGAATTATGACGTTGTTCCCGACAGTCAGAACTGCTCCAAACGCCGACGGCACCTGCCGGAGGTGGGGCACGTGCTCCGTATGAAGCCATACTTTTCCTATAATAACCTCAATCACCTTTGCACCATCTGTACACTGACTTCGGAGGTTGGGGCATCGATGCCTTTCTTTTTCTAGAGGAGGGGCAAATGCCACATCCCATGTGGTCGCCGCGGGCATGTGCCAGGCCATGAAAACGACGCTGAAGTAGCGCGCGGGTAGACGACAACGACTTCGCGTTAACTGCTCTTATACGTCCTCTGCCCCAGCTTTCCTGTCTCCTACTATAGACCGTGACGGTATATTTAGCCGACGCTTAATTTACCTCTCTGTGCTACGCCATGACTTTAACGACGGATGTACTTTGGAAGATTTAAAAAATGAGTTCATACAAAGGAATATCGGCCGTAAAAAAAGAAAAAAAGAAACCAATATCGCTTATTTTGCATTGTAGCCCCTTCCGAGGTATACACACGTGCCCACCGGCTGTTGGATATGGTGAGATGTCGAAAAACAACTCGGTATATTCATCTGTCTACCTTTAAATCTAATTAAACATCATCATCGACAACGTACGATCGTCTCCCTCACGGACAATTTGAGTCGGCATCGAGCGTCCCGCCAAGGGAGTCACTGGCGATTCCCATGCAGCATGACAGTTTCGTACGTGACCCAGTGCAGACTGCTTCACTTAGAGGCGGCTCCTAGTTTCTCCCTTTATTCGTATTTTTTTTTTTGTAAAGACTTTGTTACGCAAACCGTTACGCAGGTGCATGCGACATTTGCTTTTCAGGCGCTATATCGAAGCCACGACGCTGATCGAGCTCGGTCGGTAAACAAGTCACGCTTACCAGCGCCATAGCTCAGGGATGGCCTTGATGCTACCTGATTGGCATCAGCGCATCTTTTCCAAATAGATAATTCCCAGCACCGGGCCACGTGTGTCATAAACATGCGCATGTACGTGCGTATGTAGTACGTACGTAATGCACGTGCGGGCGGGCCTTCGTCTTGCATATATCGTTGCGATACCTTATCGTTCCCATCAAAGCGAAGCGGGGATAAACAAGCTCCCCCGTGAACCATTCGGTCATCCGAACGTCCGCTGGCTTGATGGTATCGCGACCACTTTGTTATTACGTCATGGCTGGCGGGGGGGAGTAGTTAGCATATATACCTGCTTCTGTAAATGCAAACAAGCCTATAGTCTTCAGCGCAGTGCGTGCGCACCAAAGTCTCCGGCTCGGCTTGGCCTTATCTGTCGCGAGATCTCGCGCGGTTCGCGTTCAGCGGTTCCATCTCCGCGGGCCGCTGTCCCTCTGACGCAAAACGAACCACGCGAGCGAAACAGCGCCTGGAAAGCCGCGGGGCCGCAGCGTTTTGTTGTCTTATCTCCGGCTGGCGATAGGCATCGTCCGGGCGCCGGCTGTGTACCAGCGAGATCATCACCTCGACCCCGCTGCTCGGCCGCACCGTTGCCGCTATCTCTTTATTTATTTTCTGTTTACGTGCACGGCCTCGCTAGATTTAACTGGTTCAATTCTCACCCGTTCGCGTTTGTTCGCCCTTTTTCTTTTTTCCTCGGCATCTCTGGGCGCGTCAGCGAAAGTGCGAGTGAAGTGTTCGTTTGTTTGCTTGTGGCGAGGGAAACATGTTGACGCCTTGAAGTGTTCGTGCGTGCCTGTGGCCGGCGAGAGCGATAAGATCGCGGACCCCAGATAACGCGGTCGAAGCGAGGTTGTTTCTATTTCTGCTCTGTCCCGGTATCCGCGGTCCTTATCTGGGGTCAGCCGCCGTTACGGCATGCTCCGTTTTCTCTTCGTCTTCCTGCCTCCTGTTTGGTTGCTTCTATACGACATCCGGGGTTCGGGCGTGTAAACGGAACTGTCTGTTCCACTTGCGGCGTGCGTGTTTAGGCGACCTCCCCTCTCCAGAGGCGATAAACCTCGTCCAGATTAGAAGCGTATTCTGCAAAATATACTTCTGCTTGCGGGCGAATGACAAACGAAAAGCACAACAGGGACAGCAGATGTAGCGTGCGGCCCCAGGCGGCAGATGGCGACTCTAGCACGGAAACATACGCTATCAGACGAACCGGGCAAGTACTGATGCCACGTGGTAGAAATAATGGACTGGACATCAGAATGCCGTTTCCTGGTTGAACTTGCGCTATATCACGAACCAATATGTACTAAACACGGCTTAGTCTCGTTGTTGTTATCAGGGCGAGTATAGCTAATAATATTTTGGGGTTTTACGTGCCAAAACCACTTTCTGATTATGAGGCTCAACGTTCCCGAGTGCTGACACGAAAGAAGTCACTACACGAGAATTGAAGAAAACGCTACAAGTAACAGAAGTCGGCTTGAGGAAAAATATTGGAAATTATGCGCCGATTAAAAAAAAAGGAAAGAAAAGGACGCTTATTCAATAAATAAGTACCGAACTTAAGAACTTTTGTGGCCGAAGCGACGGGAATACTGCTTCATTCTCGTATTATGGAACATCGCCGGTTAACGTATATAACTTACCAACGCGCAATATATGTGCTTTTGAGCCACAGTCGGCAGCGGTGCGGCAACGCACGTTTATTGTGCGGTCCCTCTTTTAGTGCTATCGTCTGCATCTTCGTTTATTTCGAGCTTTCGATTTGAGGATATCGGTCTCTCCAGTTGACAACACTCCTTGCTGTCGCGGTTGAACAGCGATACAACGCAAGTACACAGGCTATAATTACCCCTGTATGCAAGCAGCGTATCGTACAGTCAACCGGAAAGTTTACGGAACGCAGGATCTGCCAAGAAGCTAAATTCTCGCGAAGCGGGGTCACACAGCCTCGAATTAAATGTTCCAGCATGTAGTGGCCTTCGCCACCTACGCAGTGATTAATTAAATACGAAGTGTCATGCCTTAACAGTGCAGGAATTCACATTTGAAAGGGAAACCGCATCCCGCAAACTTTTGCTGTTGACTGTACATGTGCACGTCCTCCAGTTCGTAGTGCGTCACGGAGGCACACTGTCACATTCGCGATACCTCCTGCGCGGCAAATTTCCTTGGAGGCTGCATGGGAAGACGACGCTCGCGCTGAATGTCGGCCATAAATCTAGCTGGTCGCCTCCCTCGTCGGAGTCGTCGTGTCTTGGCATGTAAATGGCACGTATTGTGTTGCAAGAGCACACGGTTGCCTGCCGTGCCTCGTGGAGTGAAGTTACTATTAATGTAGCACATTAACGGCTGCATGGCAACGGGGCTATTGAGTATACCGCCTCGCTTGAACCGTTGCCAGGCGACAAATAGTCGCCATGAGCGCGCGGCACCGGTTAATGGGTGCTGTATGTGTATATACTGTGCACTTTCCGAGGTTTCCGCATCTGCACTGTTGCGCTCGTTGTGCCGATGGAAATTGTCTTTCGCGGCTTTCTGTGAAGTTGCAATAGGCTCCGATAGCTTGAAGTAACTCGTCCACGCTCTTGCAGCTTCTGTCCCGTAACGCGAAACACTTCTCATTCAACCAGACACATCTGATCATCTCGGGAGTGGTATCCAGCAGACTTAGCTTGACCTTGGCGCATCATTTTTTTTTTCCTTTGCTCGGACGTGCTCCGTCACATCCTCGTCACAACTCTGAACCCGATCGGCCATTCTCCTCCATGAGTCCGGAAGGCTTTCCTCAGTCACGAAACCTGATTTAAACGCAGTTACAAACTCTTGCCACGAATAACACGTTGTTGCCGAGGAAATCAGTCAGCCACTAGCCTGGTCCTGCGGCTCGTGGTGAACAGCAGTTAGTCGTTGATGTTCAGACCAGTTGGCTAAGTCGCTAACGCGCGAGAATGTTTCCAACCAATCTTCGGCACTGATCGGGGCGCTGGCTCCAGTGAAGTTTGGGATTGCGGTGGAGAGGTCCGGACTCACATGAACAGTTGTCGCACTTGATGGCGGATCCATCCTTTACATCATGCGGGCCATTGCAGAAAAGGCCTCGGTAAGCTGTCCCAAGACGGCGCTGCTCGTGCCTGGATCTATCTGGCTGGAATGACTGCGTTGAGGGAGCAGAAGTAAAGCCACCGAGCTCCCGGATCTCCTCCTGCAGTCGTGAGAGCTGGGGAGGTATTCTGCACGAGTCCACCTAGTGGACTGTCCATTTCGGCCGCTGCTGATTGGTGTTAGGGTTGGCGTCTGACACCACGTGGCGAGCGGTCATTCACCCTACCTCCTGAGCCGGAGCCCACGAGCGCCGGGGAGGTCATTCACTCTACCCCCTGAGCCGAAGCCCACGGGGACCTCTTCCACTCCTCTCATGGTCGTGGCATCGTGGGTGCTCACCTCATCCCCCCACCTTCTCTTGGCCGGACCCCACAACGCCGGAGAGGTCATTCACCCGACCTTCTCCCCGGATTCGTCGATGAGAGGATCGACCTCTCCTACCCGTGCTTGGTATTGCAGGAGGAGGGGCCTTCTCTCCGTGCCTGTCACGTGTCACCACGACGGAAGCAAGATCCCGCCCACACTTGTAGAGAGCCTATTTAAGGGGCTTCGAAATGTACTTTTGATATACTTCTTCTTGAGACTTCATACTTCATGCTTTCCTTATTTTCTTTCAACTACCTTTGAATAAACCGTGCAAGTTTCGCACTAGCAAATCGTCTCGCCCCTGCTTGGTCGCCATGATCTACCGGGTGCCTGCAGCCCGCCGACAACACCACGCTACCCAATAAGTAATCTCGGTCGAGCTTCGTTAGGCAGGCGCCGCTACTTCTCGGCAGCAGTACGGTACGCTACCCTAGAGTACGCAACATTGGCTGGGGCCTCTTGTCTTCTCCTCTCTCGCACAGCTGCATCCAATCAGAAGCAGCCGAAATGGACAGTGCACTAGATGGACTCTTGCAGAATACCCCCCCCCCCCCCCCCCTGAGTGACTTTCTCTTGGAGCTGGTCTGGTGCGCCGTGGTCATTGCGTTGCCTGCTGGCCCGCTGGAGCTCGTCACCTCTTCAGCAGTGCGTGAATGTGCGGCAAGACGTGTTTTGTACGGATGTTCGTCGTCCTGGCTCATCTTGATGGGCTTATTGGGATTGTCCCAGCTCCGAGTGTAAAAATTCTCGACCGCGGACTCAGTTACCTAACCGCGAACTTGATTATAAAAATTAGCTCTGGTCGACAGCGGTCCGCGAATGAGCCCCTGTGGACCAGAGACACGCGACGCAAAGTAAGACACAGGCGTACACTCGCCCCATGGCGCTCCCACGCAAGAAGGGCGCCTCGCGAACCTCGGGGGAGCCAAACAGGCACACAACCATTCTCCTCGAAACGCAATTTTACTCTCTCAACGACACAGGCTTCCGTACACAGCTACAGGGTCGTAAAAACGCCGGGTTCGAGGCGGAGCGAGGTGTCTGCGGTCAGCGAAGGGGTCGAACCGGGGGTGGCGGCGAGGCGGCAGGCATGCAGACCGCCCCTTGCCGGACTGTCTCCGCAGTGTCTTCCAGTCACCTCGCTTTCTGAGAAAAAGGGGGCCTGGTGGTGACGGCGGTCGTTGCTTACAGTAGCACAGTACGTGCGGTAACGTGATGCTCCTCTCCGGCGCCACGCTATTCACTTCAGTGACGCGGGCCACTACCGACACTATTCCATGCACTTGCACAAGAAGATGACCCAGACAATGTATAGTCGTTCGAGAAGCCGTCTTAGCTAACTGATAACTCAAAGACTGCGCTGTTTGAATGCGGCGTCTTTCAGGTAAGCCGATGCACCGACTGTAAACAATGTTAATTTTTTACGTGCACGAAAAAAAAAAAAAAAGAAAAACGTTTCTCGACAAGTGGTAACCGTGTTGTCTGTATGTACGTGCACGTGGAAGCGGTTGTGCAAGTGTGAGGGGTGTCGTTAGTATTCGCGCTACGTATGCGTGTTATCTGCCGACTGTGATAAAATGAAATATTTGTTGCTTTATATACGTCTTCAATAAAGTGTTAGTTGTGAGTTCAGCGCTTGTGTGTGTTTACTGTGCCTTTCAGTCCGTGTAAAAAGACCCTCTTAAAAAAAAAAAAAAACAGCTGTTTATTGTGCTGACGTCTCGGCCGGAGACCAACAAAAAGGTTGACACAATAAAAGCTTGTTTTCAAAGAAGTGCATTAACCTTTCAATGCGGTAACCATAGCCGCCTTTACCACGTGACTGGTTTATAACGAATGGAAACCTTGGTGGTCGGCTTCGCGCTGGGAGGGGCCGCTGCGTGCTCATAGAGCGCGCTTTCGCCGCGGGTGGGCGAAACGGCGACATTCTTGGCGGAGGCGTGTTTTGCGTCAGAGGCGCGCATGCGTTTCCTGCGTGTGTGCCACTTTCGCGCTATTCGCCGGCCTCCCGCCCGCGTATACATATAGCGCCCGCGAAGCAAAATACCGCGGCGCCGCATCTTGCGGCGGGAGAACGAGTTTGCACACCTGCACGCGTGTTGCGTCATCGCTCGTATGTTTCCGCCCCCGTATTTCTCCTTTTCTTCCTTTTTTCTTCTCTTTCCTTCTTTTGCGCAGCAGCCGTGGGTGCGCAGTCATCACTGTAACAGCCCAGTGCTGGATACTTATGGGCGGCTTCACACGAAGACTAAAGTGACATTTGCGGCACTCCTTAGGGGCGCGTTATAAAGCACCTTGCGCGGTCCAGAGGCGCTTTTGATTTAGCTACCGATAGAAGAGTTTGGTAGCACCGGTGTCGATGCAGACGTAGCTAACTGTACAACGTATAGAGATGAGAGGTTTTCACGAAGGACGAGAAAATATCATGACATAGCAATAATTCTAGGACTCGGGCCTGCCAGATAACTGAGCAGAATCTCAATAAAGTTGTTACCACCACCACCACCTAGCAATAATTCTAGACTAAGTGTAGTATAATATACTTGAATAGCTCAAGCAGGCTAGATGGCTATTTTCCACCGCCCCATTTCAATGGGGATGCCAATGGAAGCATGATGATAATTTATCACCCTCCCCAATCCCCACACCCCCAGCGTCGGCTGTTTCTACACAGAACGACAGGCCCGTCGTTATCAGCTGATATATAGCGTGTCGCTCGTAGAGTGTAGGATATGCAGTCTCATTGTCGTGGCTGTGGTCGCATCTTCGTCTATAGAGCGCAGTGACGTCCTGCAAAGGAGATCGGGTCAATAAGCCACGTTATTCCACCCGTCGATCACCGGCCGCGTTCAGTTTTCAGACGGCCACAAAGCGAATGCACCCGCAGACGGGAGGCGCTGACTGCAGCTGCAGTATATAGCGCGTTCGTGAGATATTGGATGCTTTCTTCGTTAGGAGCAGAGGGGCAGAAAGCTGCGTTGCTGATGGTTTCGCGGGAGGGCGTCGAAATGGTCGGCCCGGTGCACTTGCGCGAGGAATCGTACAGATGGATGGATGGGTGGAGAGGCTCGCGCAAGTATCTATACTTCCTGTTGCGCACTGCAATTACCACCATCCTACGTGTGTCAACTTTCCTATTCATCCATACATGCGCGTTTGAGCCTGCGTGGGCGCGTTTCACTGCCGTGCAGCGCTGGCGTGCGGCCGAGGCCGGTTGTGCTGCTTTCGTTTTCCAACGATGGAGCGGCCGAGATAAAGCGCTGTCACGCGTTGTTATGATGCCAGTTGACGTCACCCGGTGTCGCAATCAGCTATATGCGGCCGCACGCGGTCGGGGTCGAGATAACGATCGACGCGAAGTCGCATTCCTGCGATATGCGCCGCTAATGAGACCGCGCGGTTCGCTATATTGACGAGCCGCTTTTCCGAAATTCCGAGCGCTCCGCATGCAGCTGTCCCGACTGGCCTGCGATTGCTCACTGCCACGCCGGCCGTCCTTCGCCGTTGTTTGCGAAGAGACACTGGCGCCTTTCACATAACGCGCATGGTCCAACCGTCGGCGCGCGTATTGTTCGGTGTTCCGTTTATAAACGTCACCCACTCCTCATCAACAAAATACCTCAGTGCGATAGGTCGGTTCTTTGGTCGCACTATCTCACTGATCGTGGCGCCACGGTAGGTGCTTATGGGGAGGAGAAGTAGCGTTTATCGAAAGTTGTGTTCGACAAGTAACGGCCGAAATAGGAGGGCGGACCTCGTGCGCGACTCGACGCGGCCACTATATACACGCGGAGAAGATGGAATTTCAACCGAACATTTTTTTTTGTACAGGCTACACCAAAACAAACGTCTGCTTATTCTGCAGATTTGATTCGAAGCACGCATTACGTTAGTAAGTGACGTCACACGTAGGCTCTGCTTTTAGCGAGGCGATGTTTATTTTGGGGGTCCGGGCGTGCCGAACGTATAACTTGCTCGCATCTGTTAACGACGCCGGATGCGCTCCATTTCTCTTGTGTCGGTGATACATAGGCTCTTGTGACGTAGTCGTTCCAACCGAGCTGCCGTTCGTTTTCACGTCGCGTCTATTTAAAGCTGCTAGCAGGTGTTCTCGTTCCGTAAACTGACGCACATGCCTCGAGGTGCGCTCGCGTTTACTGCGCGGTGATTGATAACGATAGCGCAGCGGTCACTGTAGATGCATACTGAAAATAGCGCTGCATGCGTTGCCCGCGGCTTCCAAGAGGCTCTTCAGACCGAGCGCATGATAACAGCGACGAACTATAATCCTTGTCTGCGTCTGTGGTATACAGGGGAGCCCACATTGCCCTCTGCGCCTCTGATGCATACATTTTCGGCTGCCCGCGAAGCGCCTCGCCATCACTTACTTGCTCGTTTGGTCTCTCTTACCTGCTTGTCAACCAGGCGAGCCTCGTTTGCTAGCTCTCTTTTCTAATCAACAAATACTGTTTTCCGCATAGTGTTCGAATTTGGTTTAAAAAAAATTAATAAACGCGTGGCAGGAAGACCGCATGGTGTTTATTCTGTTCTGTTGTTGTTATGCATGCGGGGTTTCTGCGAAGAGATTGAGGTATACGTACGTATGGGGCTACGCCACTTCTCTATGTTATATGCGGCAAAAAATAATGGAATAAATGATAACGCTAAGTATATATTAGCAGAAAATAACAACGAAACAAGTAGAGATAATGATATCGCAACGGACAGTTGCGATATCGGAGTCAACGCCGCTATATACTCGTACGATATATATATATATATATATATACACACACACACACACACGCTTCATTGTGTACGTGCCTGAGCGCTGCGTTATTTGGCTTGTGCCGAGCGATTCGTGGCGTGGTGACGAAGCGCGCTGCTTCAAACTAGCCCTTCTATACAGCGCGGAGTTTCCTGTTGGAAGCTCAGTGTAGAAAGCCTGTTTCACAAGAAGCAGCGCTAAACATACGGGGACGAAAAAAAAAAAAGCGAAAAAGACGATCAAGCACAAGAGTGATCCTCCTCTCCTCTAAGCGCTGCTGCTTATCAAATATGAACAGTGCACCAGAGAACTACAAAACTCTGACGTTTGGATCGTTCAGCTAAAATAATAATAATAATAATAATAATAATAATAATAATAATAATAATAATAATAATAATAATAATAATAATAATTTTCTGGTTTTTTTGGGGGGCCAGAACCTTGATATGATTATGAGGTACGCCGTAGAGTGGGAACTCCGGGTTAATTTCAGCCACCTAGGGGTTCTCTTTAACGTGCACCCAATGAACGGCACACTGCCGATTCTGTATTTCGCCGCCAGCGATATGCGGCCGCTGAGGCCCCGGGATTCGATCCCGCTACCTCGGGCTTAGCGGCGCGACGACAAAAGTCACTGCGCCACCACGGCGGATGATTTTTCAGTTACCATGGCAACGGCGGTTAGTACCCGGTTTCGCCCAAGCTTCATGCGTGTGGCTTCAGGCGTTCCCCCCTTGGCGTTATTATTGCGCTTCGTTCTTCTAAATTTCTGAGCGATAATAGCTTCCAACACACGTCAAGGCAATGTGTATATCTGCGTTCATGCATAACCACTGCCTGTTGCATCGGTTTATTGCTTCTTGTCATGCTTCTTTTTTGTTGTTGTTGTTGTCGTCGTCGAGTGCGCGCCCATGCTGGAAAGCGGGCCAGGAGCGTATCGGGAACGATATCCTATCGCGTCGGCATTTTTAGTGGCACTGACTAGCTGTTCCAGGTGTATGCAAGAATTACTGCCAACTGCATGTGTAGCTGTCCCTTATAAAAATTGTTTACTCCGTTAGCTTCTTTTCTCCTTTAGATATATGTCATATATCTCTATATAACGAATGCACACCAAAGTTCAAGTTCGTTATAGGCGACGTTTTGGGTGCATGGAATTACCTGATATATATCCAACGATATTTGGCGTATAAACGCGTTCTTTAGGGCCGGGTCCATGTGCAGTTTCTTTATCTTCTTCTTTCTTTTTTTTTTTTTTGTCGGGAACTTTATGATCTGCAGGTTCTCGAACTCTCGGGACAACATGCACCTGTATATTAGCCGCGATGGATCGCCCAGCTGTTCGATTACATGGGCACCCTCGTTTGACGTCAGAGACGTCAACTATCTTTGACATGGTCAGGTCGTCCGGAATGTGCGCGCGTGCGTGTTCGCGTACATGTGAGCGTCTCTCGCAAGTGCGATACTCGCCGCGGTGGCTTAGCGGCTGCGGTGTTGGGCTGCTAAAGCACGAGGTCGCGAGATCGAATCCCGGCCGCGGCGACCGCATTTCGACGGGGGGCGAGATGCAGAAAACGCATTACGGGTGCGCGTTAAAAATCCCCCGGTGGTCAAAATTAAGCCGGTGTCCCCCGCTAGGGCGCGCTTGATAATGAAACCGTGGTTCTGGCACTTAAAACCCCAGAATTAGATTAAATTCGCAAGTGCGATCCGCGGAGACGTGTCAAATTGGATGGGTCGTCGAGGGTGACAGGACGATTGCTGCACCATTTTCGCGTGACGCATTTTAAACCATCCTTTCTCTCTCTTTCAGTCTTTTCTTTTTCTTTTTTTCGTCTTGATTACGCCACTGAATTGTTCTGTTGGATATGACTGTCTGCCACACATGTAGTGGTGCAGTTGATTGCACCTGTCAGCCTGCGGTCCTCCGGTCATGTCGGCATGGCTCGCACATGGTTTCGGAATGTTTTGGACCAGACGACACACCACCGCACTTTTTTGACAGTAGTTGCACAATCCGCGCCAAAACGGCTGTCTCTTTTGATGGAACGGGCCCGGAAGGAGCGATTTCAAATTGAAAGTTCGGGTTAGAGCTTGCTCCGAGAGCCGCAGTCTGTTTGTCTGTTCAACTATATTGGCTCATGTGTTCTCGTTGGTAATGATAAACTGAGAATATTGTTCTACCACTATGTCACGGCACCTTTAAAGGAGCGCTGACACGATATTTCCGAGTCTTTCGGTTTCGTTTGCCAGGAGGCCACTGTGTCGTGTGGCCATGGCGCCGAAAGTGGTCACGTGGGAGCGCGATATTGCAACGTTCTATAGCACTCGCTGCGACTCGCTCGCTAGGTCGCCTCCTATGTGCTGCTGCGCGTTGTGGAGGCTAATGTAGCAGCACATAGCAGACGACAGGGTGAGCCGGAGTGGTATGTCAAAACGTCGCAATATCCTCATCCCACGTGATCACCTTCTGCATCGTCACGACACTGCAGAAACAAAACCGCAATTGGCTGCAGAAAAGCTAAATTATATACTAAATTATTTAGGGTGTTTGGAGGTTCGCAAACAAATGTTTTCTTTTTGCAAGAGTTTAAGTGAGCGAATGATTTATTCTGATCTCATTGAAAATGTTAGCAACTGTTGCGTCGCCGCCTTCTCTACAAACAACAGATTGTCCAATGAGCAAAGGATGGTAACACGAGGTGACATGAAAAAAAAAAAAAAAAAACATTCGGGACTTCCAGACTACGTGTACATATAGTTTAGAGGCTCCGGGCGTTCACTTTACGCAAAACTCGAAGAGCCGGAAATATCCTTTCAGCATGCTCATTTAGAACCGGTGCCTTATAGGCTTGTTATTAACACCGGCAGCACACGGAAGGGAGGATGACGTTTTCTGTTAACGTTTCACCTCTCTCTCCGTCTCTCTCTCTCCTCTCTCGTAATTGCATCCTCGCCGGAATACAGTTTGAGGCTGGCATTATATAGGCTGGCTTATAGCCCGTAGTCACGTATTCTCGTTTCTTTTTCCAGTTCTGTCCTTCGCGGACTTCGTAGCGCGACATCGCCCGCGTCGGCAAATGACTGCCATTACCGGAGCTGTAAACGGTCGCGCGTATATAAGAGCGAAGACGCGTGCGTCATGCTCATCATTCGCGATCTCCGCCGTCGGTGGTGATGACAGTGTTTTATAGTCGGTCGTATAAGTGGCGCTTGTTCCACGCAGCGTCCGTTTGAGGCGTTCGGCGGCGACACGTGACGTCTTGGCGAAAGTTAACTGCCGCTCGAATGACCGGGCTCGGGTGCATAATTAAAGGAACGCCAGCTGCCTTGGACGAGACGACGGTAACGTTGCGCAGAAGGTGCGGTCCCCTCCGGTCCCCTCCGGTCCTTATGTATATACCTCGGCGAAAAGGGCGGTGTTTTGGATGTCGCCCGAAAATGCAGGCTTCAGACATAAGGATGGTGTAAAGCTACGTCGAATGCGCCGGACATTTCACGTGTTTATTGTCAGCAGCGCACATTTAGCGTTTCTCGAATTGTAATGTTTTCTAGAACGCGATAAGCAGATGATATCAGTATATACCTTCTCGTGCAAAACTGTCCCCAGGAGCACCTTCTTTGTTTAGGTGCTGTTGTTCTAAAATTAGGTGCCCGTATGGTTTCTCTGTCCTCTCTCCTAGTTATGAGTTGCAGCTTTCTATTGCTTCTATAGCTTCTGTAGTTATCGGCACTGACGGTCCTGGCATATATGTGTTGTTGCCGGCGGAAAGAGGTGGTCGCGCGCATCGGCTATACCAGGAGCAGACGTTCGGTCGCTCACTATTTTGGATGCATATTTACGCCACCGAAAAGGAAGAGGCGCACGCGAACAAGACAAGCGCTGAGGGCCCTGTCGGTGAGACATCTCTGCGCATGTATGCGCATGGGCGTGAAGTGCATGCGCACGAGTGTCATTTGCATGTCTCTAAATTTGTGCGCCTGTTTCTAATTAAGCGTTTGTCGAAGTTATAGCTGTGGTCCGTATCCACTCGCTTGCGCACTCGTCTCTAAAGCGCCTACGATTATCTTAGCTTAACGATACCTTTGGCTGAACATCAACTGCTTTATTCACGCGCAGAGTACCAGGCACCACTGGGAGTCATAATCCGAAAAAAAAAAAATCAATAGGCAACGCTTACTCCTCATAGCACTGCCTTTACAGTCGATGTATTCTTTTTGTTCTCCTTTTGAGAAAGCGATGGAGAAAGCGATGGAGCTCTAATGCATTTTCCGCTTCCACAGTGGCAGAAGAAGAATAGCTGTACTGGGGATGCAGCACCAACCTTGCAGCCAGTCGAAAACATGGAATCAATCGGTGTGCCTCCAACCTGGCAAATGAGGCTCCCCACCACCGCGGGAAGCCCGCATTTTTCTAGGCACTATACACCTTATGTCAGTATACGCTTTCATCCAGCCGGTGCTCGCAGGACTATCGGGCGCGACGCGATGTTTATTTTTTGATACCCGTTAACAACCGGACGAAGACGCTGCCAGAATGCGTAACATGCGCGTGACCTCCGACATCGGGTGGCGCGCGCTCTCCGATCTCGGAGATCAGGCATACGGAAAGTTATAGTACGGATATACCTATAGGGTGCCTCGATGCCAGCGCCGCTTCGAGGCACCCTAGATATACCACGGCTTCGTCGCCACCTGCCCTTCCGCGGTTGCGTCCTTTCTGGAAAACGAGGCTTCCGCTGTCGGTCAGTCTGACCAACTTGGCACTGCAAAGGTGCGGCGTACCGATTTTCGTGAACCTATCGCTTCTCGGTGGCTTTTTAACGCTCGAGGCCTTCGTTGCCGGTGGCCCTGATCCCCGGTCAGAGGAACGAGGTGACATCGTATGGCGCTATTAATTAATACCGTAGTTCTCGGGTATAACAGCAGAGGTATACGAAGAGACGCGGTGGGTTTCTCGAGCGTCTCTCAGGGCCTTGGCGCCGGGAGCGAAATGCACTTATACTCGGAATGAAATGTCATCTGCGCGTGACGTGACATGTGCGTCAGTGGACGAAAGGAGAAAGGCAGCAGAGAGGACACTACCAGCCCCGAAGTCTTTTCCTGCTCGCAGCGTGACCCCAATCGGGATCGCGTTTCTGCCAGCTGCGTCCTTTCTCAATTTCAAATGTATCCACTTCACGGTATCTGCCGACGTCACTACCCCGTGTGAGACCGCGCCTGCGTGCTACAGCACGTGGGGAGGGAGCGACGACCTCTCTCTCTCTCGCGATGATCACGACATAGTTATCCTTTTCTCTTTTTTTTTCTTTTGCCCGTTCGTAGCTCAGTTTGTAACGCCGTAACACGATATGTACGAGCGAAATCAAGGTTCTTCACTCAGTAGAAGCACGCGCGTGCGCGCACTCGTCGTCGCTTTGAACCATGCCTCTCGTTCTGTTTACTCCTGCGCTTATATATATTGTGCCACCTGGTGCGCCACTGTATATACGGATAACGGCACGACCTTATGCCAACATCTGCGCTTGCTTGCTTCCAAGCAGCACTTAGTAAATACGGCAGGTCGCCTGCGGTCTTTGGGCGAAGACGTCACACGAGAAGGCTCGTGCTTTTCAATGGGAGATGTGTGCCTTCCTTTAATGACGTCACGGTCATGACAGGCGGGACTTGGAGTTGCGGCTTAGAGAGACTGGCTTTCTTTAATGGCTGATGTTTGACTCGCCATGAGCCTACATATAGCATGCTACTCCAGGGTGGTGCGTCAAATGGCGCACATGCACAAGTAACAAGCACACCCGTTAACGAGCATCTTGTACGTCTCTTCCAGCCAGTGTCCCGGAAGAAGACTAGCAGTGCTTTCGTTGCTATGACAATGAAGCTGTTTCAAGGCTCATTCAAGGATACGTTACAGCGCGAAGGAGCTGCCACGTAATCTAAAGAGATTCGAGCGCTGCTGTTGTGGCTCAACGCGTCCACAGCGCGACGTACTGGCATCGCTGGTATCTGGAAAGCACGAAGAATACTTGGTTTTAGCGAACCGTTGCTGCTGAGTGTCAGCGCGCCTGCTGCACACGCGCACAGCAGCAAAACAAGGGGCGTACAGTCTGTTAATGATCTGTAGCTTACCGACAATATGGTACCGGCACGGCTTGAAGCACTAGCTAATGCTGCTTCAATGGTGCATAATGTGCCGAGTACATAACAGGTGTGCTAGCTGGACCTTATATATGCGGGTCGAAACATAATTGCGGCCTGGTCATCGCTTTGTTAAGCATGAAATACTTTTAGCTCCCGTTGTCGGCGACATTCAAGTGGCCTTGAGCCAAAAGCCAGAGCCGGGCATTCAAACGAGATTATCCGGGCAACCAGTCAAGACCGCATTAGGTACGCCAGTTACTCCCCAAACAACCTACAAAAAAAATTCTCTTTCCGAGTTTTTCCAATTGTTTGTTCACGATATCACTCAACCTGTAACTTCCACTACGCTGAAGTTTCTGCTACCGATTACGGGAGAGCCAACAATTTTTTACCTCCGTAACCTTTACACGGGTGGAAAACCCCGCGAGGTGGGTCTGCGTGCAGTAGAACTTTGGCAACTCAGCACGATTTCGACGAACGCAAAACATCACACACACACACGCACACACACCTCCACGTATTGTAAGAGCTGAGGAGGACCTCGGGATGAAAACTTGGGAGGTTTATTTACATTATGTACAGTGAGCCGACCAAGAAATTAACAGTCATAGAGTCATTACGGGCCGGCAGCAACTCGGACGCTGCGGCCCGCGGCAAGAAGCTAGAAAGAGATGAATCAAGGAATTCCCTAGGAATGCCCTAGGAATGCTCTCTTGCTGCTCCCGGTCTGCGTCTTTTAAGCCCTTCGGTGTCTCGAAGACACGTCACGTTCGGTCAATGGGACAGCCCGCTCAGGTGACGCCATTTTCGGCCAATCGGCGAGTCCGCTCGGGTGTCGTCATTTTCGGCCAATGGTAAGCGCCCGTGCGATGGAGTCCCACCCGGCGAAGAGAGTCGCTTCTTGGTCCCCCTGCGGTCTTGCCTAGCTGACTTTCAATGCGCCGTCACAATAGATGGATGGGGGCGACGCCGCCAGGTTTTCACGGCGCATTACAGCCGTCTTGCTTCGGGACCCACTTTACCCGCAACAGTGCCACCCTCTCGCTTCACTTTCGGGACGAGTCAAGCAGTGAATAGCTCCACCTGCGGCACACGAAGTGGGGGCCGCCAACTTGTTTGCACGTGCGCGCCTCAGGAATGTGGTATCCGTGTTTCTGCGCTCCTTAATTAGCTGTGGTGCGATTCGATGTGGTCTGGGGAACTCGAAGTAGGCTCAGGAAACGGTCCCGTATCTAACAGTATACTGACCATTTGCCGTAATCAGTTACGGTGGTTGCTTTCTTTCGTGTTTGTGGCTTGTATGCGTTCTTTTAGCATCAAATATGTGTGAACGAATATATATATATATATATATATATATATATATATAATCATGTGGTTTTACGTGCCAGAACCACGATGGGATGAGGCGGCACGCCGTAGTGGGGGGACTCCGCATTAATTTTGACCACCTTAGGTTCGTTAACCTGCACCGAATGAACGGCGCCCGGGCGTTTTTGCATTTCGGTCCCATCGAAATGCGGCCGGGATTTGATCCCGCGACTTCGGACGTAGCAGCGCAACACCACTACGACACCACGACGGCCAGGTGTATGTCACAGCAAGTACACCCACTAGGCCAGCATATTGCTGTTGTTTATTAATTGTCACTGCATGGGAAGTTATGATATACTGATGAGCCCTCTGTCATATCCCGCTATCCCAAATTCATAGCGAACACACGCGTATTAAAGAACTATATAACGCGAGCAAAGAGAGATTGCGATGGCAGACTAAGGCTTCCAGCTAAGACACCTCGATTAAGAATTTCCTACTGTAGCTATATATATTGGGCTACAGTATATGTGTGAGAAAAAAAAAATCAGGAAGTTCTAGAGTGACCACGCATCATATACCATGAGACGGTTGAACGAGGAAAGCTCTAATAAGGTAGTTATCAGTTCATTTAATCCGTTAGTATAACATCAATGCCCGAAGGCATTACAGAGGGTAGTGGTAGAATTAAGCAAGAATAAAAGAAAGTTCCGGCTTATGTGCTAGCTATTACGAACGATTCCGTTCACAACACGTTTACCAGAAAAAAAAAAGAATAATCTAGTATAGGAACTAGTTGATCGTGGCTTCTTGGGATTAGTGAAGGTTGTATGTTGAACACGAATCTGGCTATAAATGCGGACGTCAATGACGAGACACACGCATCGGCAGACCTCGCCGGGAGCAGAGCCTCCTCGGGAAGCAACAAGGACGAAGGCACATTTCTGGCTCTCTGTAGTGACGTGTGGAGCATGTGATTAACGACCACAGCTGTGCAGTAGCGTGCCAGGCGCGCGCGTTCGGGATTTAAGTATGCCAGAGGTGCGTGTGTCGATGGACTGAAAGCCGGCTAGGCTCGCGGGGTGATTATATATGACAGGCATTGGGGGAAATTCTGTGCGTTCTAATGGAAACAGTGGTTGGCTTGAGAAGACATTAAAGCCAAGGTTAAGTGTGACGTCGTCGTGCGGGCAGGCAAGAAATCGAGTGCACGTCAACGTACAGCGAGGGTTGCCCTGTTTGCATCGAATATCTCGCTAAAGCTGGGCTAAAACATTTGTAGCGCAAGTGTTTTCCCATTGTTGCGCGCGGATGAGGCTGCAGCTGGAGCACCGTGTTTCTGTGGCGGCGACCCGTCGGCTGTTATTTTGATTCTCGGTGTGTGCCTTTAGTACAGCTCCATCCATGCGAATTTGCCAAGGAAACGTAATCGGCGATCCCACGCACTGTGGGAATCGGTATAAGCGATGCTTTGTATACAGCTTGCTTTGATTGATGATAATTAGCGGCGATGTTGGCGGCGAATGTGTAATTCTTTCAGCGTTTAATCCAATACGAGAGTGGTGAGTTGATGTTACACGTTACCTTGCTTGCACCACTGCTATTTGTCTGCGTATAGTCCACAGAACACACATGTATATAGACGTGTTTGCTTGAGGTGTTGTTGTGCGTCATTGTTCATATTGTCTGAGAAGGTTGAGCATTATCATTGCCTCGTATGGCACACCGCATTGTGGTAGAAGTGTTAAGCTTTAATTGGATTATGGGGCTATACGTAAATTGAATCAGTGTAATTGTATGTGTACATTATGTACATAGATTCGCACTCTGCGCCACATTTCGCTGCGTAGCGAATACGCGCCTGTTCCGCGCGACGCTTCTTTCGGGCCTGTTTTGTCCTCGACGCTGAGTGCACGCTTTAGAGCGATTTTGCTGGCGCCTGTTTACGTGCTCCTTCTGTACACGTGGCCAGCACGCGTTGAGACGCTACTCCGAGCGCTCGCTTCAGGCTATGAACCATTGTAGTTGATATTTACACTATCAGAGCCCAGCACGCGGCCTCCACAGCCCAGCACGTGCACTTTTGCCGCACAGGAAAGCAAACACAGCGCGTGTCACACGTACAAACGGTGCAACGCTGCCGCAGCGGTGCCGGCCGGGACGCGCGAAGGCGAGCGCCATCTGATGGCGTTGCAAGAAACCCAGCGGCACGCTCGGCAAGACAATCACAGCAGCAGCGCCCGGAAAATAGGAAGAAGCAAAGAAAGCTTCGCTTTAAAATTGGCTCTGCTGTCGTACAACGGAAATGTATGAGGCGGTTGCTGATTCGCGCACTGCGGGAGTCAAATTCCGCGGTTCTGTGGCTGTTTATCATGATGTGCACGGGTACAGTTCTTGTTGACCAGACGAAGAAGATGACGACTGCATTGAACGGTGGCGGCACGAGCGTTCCCAACAAGATTCGTGGAAGACGAAGACAACGCGCAGCTGCGGCACGAGGCTGTAGCAGAAGCGGAGCAGCCTCCTCGGTGGAACTCCCTCGGAGTTCGGAGGAGTTCGAGGGAGTTCGGAGGGAGTTCGGAGGGAGACGGCGAGCGTGGTAGGCGTGGCGGGATCTAGAAGATGGAGTCCAAAGCGCGGGAGTAGCGACCTGCCGAGTTCCTGGCCATAGGTCGCTGTAGGCTCCCACCTGGTCACTCGCGCATCATCAAGCTCCTTCCCGCAGCCCGCGGTTGACGGACGTCGCAAGAGCGTCCAACCCGGGCAAAGCCAGCGTCTCCATCGCCGTGCCCAAGCTCCGGCTGGCGAACGCCGAAAGGGCGTCCGGCCGTTAGCTGACTCCATCCAGTCCAACGCGACACACCGCTGTTGACGGTCGCTGCCTGCTCAGAGTTCCAGGGTCGAATCTTGCTGTCGACATTTCTGCAATTCCCATGATGTCTATGTAACCATGACACGGTGACAATTCTTATTGCCAGTTATAGTGATCTTTGGAGCTTGTCATGAGCGCCTAGTTCATTTTGCTTGTCTTATAATTAATTGTATTTGTGTGAATATACTTTCCGTTTGCTGTGTGTTCGCACAAACTGCCTCAACATTTGTATTAGTTTTTATTGTCTTCTTTAAGAGCAATTTCTTACGCGAACCGCATAGCTTCGTGACACTATTACAGTTTCGCCCGCACGCTACGCTTCCAATTTTCCTGGGACGGTACTTGTTACAGTATCTCGAAGTTTCAATGTCGTTCACGAAATTGAAAATTAGACACCGGGTATTTCTGCGTGCCGAATACGTGCGTAAAGGTTCATTCGGATGCTTCTTTCAGCCGCTTTTTCCGGCCACTTCCTTGTGCGTTTGTCGCCGCTAGGACGACTAGCGCCTTCTCCGTACTGCGTTATAGATCGTGCAACTGCACTCGATATTGTTCTCGGCGACGAAGGTCTCTGGACCGTAGCCACAAGCGTCGCATGTTGGAAGAGTGACACGTGCATTGCAGTAGTTCCCGGAATGGGCACACTTCGCTGAGCGAGGGGACTGTTTCATAATCAAATCGTGGTTTTGGCACATAAAACCCCAGCCAACGTACGCTCGAACCGCGCACCGCTCCGCTCGCCTGCCGCACGCGTGCGGTTGTGCCAAAAACTGCCCATGTCGCTCGCAGGTGCACAACTTTCGTTTCACCCTGCTTGCGTGCGGACCCAGTGTAAAGCGAAATTTGTGCTCCTGTGCGCGACATGTGCAGTTTTTCGTACGAACGCACGCGTGCGGCAGGCGAGCGGAGCGGTTCGAGCGTATACGCCGGCCGCACCGCGTGCGGTGTTTGGTGGAGCGGTGTGCTGAAAGCGACCCGGTGAAGCGGCTCTATACAGCGTGCAGCGCCGTTACGCCGAACAGGTAACATTGCTGCTGTTATGTGGACAGATGTTGCAAACACCTTGCATCGAGCAGTGCGGAGAAAGGGCCTCAGCACCCGCCGCGGTGGCTTTGTGCATGGTTATGGTGTTGCGCGCTTCTAAGCACGAGGTTGCGGGTGCGATTACCGGTCGCGGCGGCCGCATTTCGATGAGGGCGAAATGCGAAAATGCTCGTGTGCTTTTATATGGCCGTATACCTTAAAGGACCCGGCGGTCAAAATTAATCCGAAGTCCACTACTACGGCGTGCCTCATAATCAGATTGTGGTTTTGGCACGTGAAACCCCCACACTTAGTGCTTCAGCGTTGGTATTCTTTCTATATGCTAAGATAGCGCTTCAAGGTTCCCATGATTCTAACGCATTTCTTCGTTCATATACTCGATGATGTATCATGCAAATTATATATGGATGTGACCCCATGCCTTACGTAAGGGTGAAATGAAGGTTATCTTTGCTGGCGATGGAAAAGTTCGTCGAACGCTGGCGGCGGATGCCTTTAGGTTATTGCTTAACTCTAGCTCGGTAGATAGCTATACCATCGTCCTGCGCTATCGAGAGAGAGAGAGAGAGAGAGAGAGAAATGGGACTTGTTGCGCGGGCGCGTTCCCAGACGGACCAATGAGAAAGCGGAAATCGCGCGACGTGGGCGTGTCATCGTCGTCGCAAGCTAGGCGACCCCTTTATAGACTAGCAGCGCTGGTGGTACGTGTGTCTGGGTCGCGCACAATGTGACAGTATAATGAACTAAACCTCGCACACAGCGTGTGTCCCGGCGCTCCAGCTAGCGCGGCCCACTGTTTTGCATCACCGTCGGCCAGCAGCGCGTCGGGCGGAGGTGGTGGCAGCGGCGCGCCCGATCGCTTGCACGTCCTTGAGTTCAACGGGAAGTACGGTCTCCGTTGACGTCACCATTGACGTCACGGCGCCGCACTGGCATCCGTTTGCCGCCGTCTCCTCCTTCATCGAGAGGAGGTGGCGAGGGAGGCGGTGTTTGTGGGGGGGGGGGGGGGGGGGATTTTGTTCGTGCGCGCGAACGTTCTGCGCCGCGGCGACAATCTTGCGTCTCACCATTTCACCTTCATCTCCCGTGACCCACACCCCCCACACTCCGTATTGCGGCGGATGAGCTAGCTGCGCGAATTTCTTCTTTTCCTTTTCTTCTTTACTTTTTCAGCTTCCTCGCGTAAGTAGCCACGCGCCAGCTCGCAGAACAGAAATGCAGACGCGAAGTCATTTCTCGCAGAAAACTGCGGATTCGTGTGCAACCGTGCCTGGAACATCACTTTCCCTCGGCCGCATATGCGATCACCACACGCGCGTACTTTTTTTCCACATCACGTTATATAGCGCCCTTTTGCGATCCCGCGGCTTCAGGCTTGATGGACTGCGTGCGTCGCTTCCGGAGGCAGCTATACTATACGGTTGCCTGTCGGCGCACGCCGCTTTCTCTGCGTTCTTTTGTTGCGTGCACTGGGGAATTTCGCGCCGATAGACGGCGCGAAGCAGACGTTCTTGCTGAAGCGAAAGTCCAGAGACGACTCGGCACATTGTGGCGGAATATTCCGAGATATTCAGCCAGCCGCAGGACTGGCGCCGGCACCGTGCGAAACGCCCACTTTTCGGAAGCGTCGGCTTAACACCTGACACTCGAGAGTGTTAACCGGTGAAAAAAAGGAAAATGAATCAGGGAAGAGATTGACAGAGCCTGAGTCTTTACAGGCATATATCCATAGGTAGCAGCGGCGTAGCCAAAAATCTTGTTCGGGGGGGTGTCTCTCGTTGCAGCTCGGCCTCCTCCTTATAGAATCTGTCGAGGAATCAAATACATGAATAATAACTGCATCGAAATTGCCAAAGATGAGCTGCAAACGAATTATTGAACGCTACGCTCTGTCAAGACAAGTAAGATATGTATTTTTTTCATAAAAGAATATACTCGTATGTCCCAAAAAATGTGCCCGAAATAACCGATATCAATGCTTCCCTGTTTTTTATGAACTTAATAAGTAAAGAAAATATCACACAAACCTTAGAACTATATCAGTTCGAAACCAGCAAAGCAGTGCATGCCGCTGAAATAAAGAAACAATGTAAAGGCTTTGAAATGAAGTCGAGGACAAATATTGTTTACATTTTTTTGTACATATGCAACGGCCAGAGAAAGAATGTCAATAACGCTGTCCCTTGTTCCAATGTATTGCGCAGGAGCAGCTGTCACCGGTCGTGTATTGCATTTTTCCCATCAAAAGTTTATGAGAACTTCATACCCATAAAGTTACAGAATTGAGATCCATATGCGGTCCGTAGATTACGCGGCCTCCGCGAGATGCCGCGACGAGCCCGCTCATCATCAAAACGCCCTTGAAACTTTGTGCTCGGATGGCGCTCCTTGCGTTATGTGACTCCCGGTGCATGGGCGTTGCCAGGAAACCAGCCCGATTTCACAATGTTGGCGCTGAAAAGTCATTTCGAGTGTGAAAAAGACATTCTAGACAAAATCCAGAATGAT
The DNA here is from genome assembly GCF_050947875.1 of Dermacentor variabilis. Classification (NCBI taxonomy): domain Eukaryota; kingdom Metazoa; phylum Arthropoda; class Arachnida; order Ixodida; family Ixodidae; genus Dermacentor; species Dermacentor variabilis. The sequence goes on along the minus strand of NC_134574.1, from coordinate 160,744,059 downwards.
TTCCGGCGCCGTGGGCTGTTTTGGTCGACGGTGCATGATAGCACGAAAAAAAATTTTGGAGGGCGGGGTACTGAAGCCCCATAAGCGCCCCCCCCCCCCTCAGTATACGCCCCTGATAGGTAGGTATACAGTATAGTGATAGAGGTTCTTGCTTTCCTTCTCTCTCTCTCTCTCTCTCTCTCTCTCTCTCTCTCTCTCTCAGTGGAGAGACAGATTACTGAACGAATAAGAAACCAAACACTCGCCAAAATAAGGAAAAAGTAAAGAAAGATAAAACAAACGTTGACGCTTAGAGGCCTCTGCTGGCTTTTTGTTCACAGTAATAGCGAAGATGCGCAGTCCTCACTTATATGCCGTAAAGATGGCGCAATGACCGTGGATATCTGGTAGATTGCCCCATGTCCTGTTAATCACACTTGGTGTACACAGAGGTGTGCAGAATGCTAGACTGCAATAGATGCAGTAAAACTTGATTAGCTGGAGCAAACTGGGTGACTTTTTGTCGCCGTCAGGTTTTAGAGGGCTTGCCATAAGAGGTCATCATACGCCGCGATATAAAACATAAAAGTGGTAGGGCTGTTTTGTTCACGCTGTTGTATTGGTAGTTTCTTTGTAATGTTGGGTGTTAATTATAGTGTTATCCAGACGAGTGCATGATATGCATATGCGCAGCTGTGTTATAGTTGTATGTGTACCTCATATACAGGGTGGCCCAACTAAGTTTAGCCAGAGTTTAAAAATATGGAAATGCCACGTCGCTGGAAAGAACAAAGGTAACGCTGTTTGCGTTCGCTTGGAGATACTCGAACTATATTTTTCATTCCGCCTACCTAGATAATTAGCCTCAATTAATTAATCAACTTCTGAAGTATCAGAATTAGATGAAAAGTGTCAATGAGAAAATTGGAGAGCGTCAAGGAAACTCCAGATACAGCTTTCTGTTGCTCAATACGTACGTGCTACATAAAAGAGTTTATTCTTTTCTTTTTTTTTTTCGGGCGTGAAAGCAGCCCGAGAGTACGCGCGAGGTGCCTCGAGCGGCCAGTCGCGCGGCAATATTGCGCGCCGTCTCTTCCCGTGCGAGTTTTCATCTGGAGGGCACTCAAGGTCCGTTCGGAAGAGCACAAACGACGGTCTCGACGCGCACATCTGGAGCGACCGAAGCGAATTTTATTCAGGAAGTAAAATTGAGTGGCGATTTAGCGGTAAATGCGAGATACATGCGTTGGCGCGTTGCGTCGCACCTCTTTGAGTTCGCGGATGCACAATTTAGACCGCGTTCACCACATTGCAGAGTGTTGTTCGGGACCTCACTTTTCCCCCTCCCCAAATGTAGGGTAGCCAACGGGGAACGTCCTTGATTATCCTCTCTGAAACTTCTCGTTTGGAAGAGAGAGAGAGAGAGAGAGAGAGAGAGAGAGAGAGAGAGAGAGAGAGAGAGAGAGAGAGAGAGAGAGAGAGAGAGAGAGAAAAACCTCCCGTTTATCTCTCTGACGGTTGTCCGGAGGAGACCACCGTCATTTGTACTATATATGTACACATTAGGCATACACAATCATCTATGCTCTCTCATCCGCTCACGCGTGTACGGCTTCCTGCACTTCGCATACATGCACGTTTTTTTTTTTTTTCAATTTTGACACTCTTAATGCTACCGCATTAAAAGGTTTTCAAACCCTCATCCGACGTCGCTTTTGCGCCTGGAACCGCATTGACAAAGCTTTTCGTTCGTAAAGTGCTGTGTGCCATTGTCGGGCATTTTTCGCTAATAATGTGTCCAACTCAGTTGGCATTTGCTCTTGCGAATAGTTATAAAGCCTAAGAGCTTATCTTGTGAATGAGGGCTTTGGTTCTTTCTAAGAGACAGTTGATATTCCATGTGTTTTAGCGAACACATCAAATGATCTTTAATAGCGTTGAAAAAATAAATTGGCTACCCGGTTACACCTTCGCTGATGCATTTCACTCGTGGCTTTGCGCACGTGTAATGGCGCGATAATCGTCAATCAGTTCTTTCGTTAAGTAAGATTCTCAAATTAACTGGAAGCTTTGGCCCAGGTGCTCATCTAAATACACGTAAAAGGAGAATTTGTTTTCTCGGCAACCACTGCACCAAATTCGGCGAGGTTTGTTGCATTTAAAATATTTTTTAAAAAATCTAGTGACTGTTGGTTTCGAATTTTTTATTTAGGCTGTCAATTTATTATTAAAAATTGTCAAAAATCTCAAAATTTCAGAAAACGAGACTATCAAGTTTACAGCTTTGTAACTCATCAATTAAAAATTATATCACCATTATGTGAATTGCATATAATAATACATCAAAAGCGGACAAAATTGCTATGGCGCACATGAATCTAAAAAAAATTAGTAATATGGAAATACGGCTGTTGCAGAACCCTTGTATACAACGCAACGAATTCACGTAAGGTGTAAACTAGCATATCAAATTTGTCCGCTTTAAATGATCTAATGGATGCCGTTTATAGAAGCGCGATATCTGTTCTTGATGCATAGCTATCAATTTGTAAACTTTTTGCTTCTATATTGCTCTATTAACTTCGTGCTTCTTGAATTGCTGCGACCATTATAAGCCCCTATCGCTCTTTAGTACCTTATTCATCCGCGTCGAACCATTATATCAACTGTGACAAGACCTATCTAACCCCTCGTCACTCCTTGTCGTCCTTATGAACGCATTGGCTGCACATTGACCAGCTCGAACGTGTTTTTCCTTTCGAATTTATTCTGTTTTATGCATTACATTTTTCTTTTCTTTTTTTGACAGGGATTCGTTATACCGGCGCTCGCCGGGATGCCTTGTTTTACGGGCACGAGATTCGCGCGGAACGCAAAGTGAAAGCGTCCGCCGAGTCGCCCTAGCATGTAAAGCAGTTCGCCGATCTCGGGCATCTCACGTGGGTGACAAGCAGGGACAAGCAGGGCGTCCGCCTGTCAGCCTTTCTCGGCCGGTGGAAAGCATGCCCGCGGCGCTTGTTTTTCTACGACGACCGTTGTATCGCGTCGTGTACAGCCGGAGCCGGTCATACCAGTCAAGGAAGGAGGAATTATTTTGAATCCTAATGCGCACTTTCTCCTCGAGATAAGGTAACCAACGATTATGCCCGACAGAACAAAAACATCCGCCTTCTTTCTCCCTGCGCGTTGTTGGCTTTGACAAACTTTGGAGTTGCTTGCACCGATTAACACAGCCTGAGTACGTGATCCATGCCAAGTGGACGTAGATTTATTAAGCCGTTCATAGAGCTTTGTATCCCAGGTATTTCTGGCTAAAACACCCCCCCCCCCCCCCCTCACCGTCCGTCACCTCCCACACACGAAGTCTTCTGTGCCGATGAAACCAGCTGTATGTTGTCGGCAAGCTCTCGGAGAATCCTCCAATTTTCTGACCTTGATAATAGGGTAATACCACTGTCACACGGCGCGTGTAATGTCATTCGCAGCGAATTCGATTGTGTGAATTCCGCTTTTGTTTCTTCGACATGGGCATGGTGAATGACATTCACAGCTAATGGCATTCACCCACTGAATGAGTTTCCCGAACTAATGAAAGCACTACTCGTGTGATCTCGACGACAGGGGCTTGGCAAAAAAAAAAAAAGAAACAAGAAAAACGATATCGGTAAGCTAAAGCTAGATGTAATGAGAGTAAAGATTGTCGTAATTGCTGTTACGAACTGTTTAATAATTTTGTGACGTACGGTAAGATGGTTGAAGTAGTTTGTGCAGCTATATTCTCGATCCCAGTCTCCGACTTGACGCTCGCACCTCTTCTCGGCCATGTTTACGAACGCTCGTCTGTTTTTGTTTTTTTTTTTCATTTCTGCATATTGTTTTCGAAGCGATGCCGCCCTAAAGCCTATCCGCGAACCACGGAAGCCCAATCTGCGGCTTCGTCAGAGGAGAACGGGAAGCGAAAAGCGCGCTGGACCGATGACGAAACGCGCGCCTGAAAGTGTGGGAAGTCCACTTCACCAATTTGCGCACGCAGGGGCGAAGCGCAACCTGAAATTATACTCGTCGATGGCCGAGTGCTTGCGTGCGCAAGGCGCCGATAAACACCGCCATCGATTGCGAATGCCGTTTTGTATGACCGTGTAGACGGGGAACGCAAGACGGCAATGACATTCGGTACGAATGTCGTTTACTGTGAATGACATTACACGTGCCGTGGGACAGAGGCGATTAATGAACTAACTTTTGTTCAGTATTAACCTTATGGCCACAAATACAACGTTTAAAACGTCACTTCTAATTGTTTGCGACGCGTTGCCGTTTGCCTAGCTCTCTCTCTCTCTCTCGTGACTATTCCGTGTTTAAAAAAAAAAATTGGGATATCTTTAAAAAGCAGCCTCGGCTAGCCATCTAGCTGGCGTTGGGCTAGCCCCTTTCCCCGTCACAGATGATATGTTTTAAAAAACGCAGGTAAAAAATGAGCTACGCTAAAGACAGTTGAAAGTGATCTTCAAGTGCGCTATACAAACGTTGAATACCATCAAGTTCATAATTAAAAGTTGTATAATTATCGCTGCTAAATACCTAATAATAGGAAGAAAAAAGAAATATTCACTGGAGGCTTCTTCTAGGGATTCCTCCAAACGGCACACAGTTGGTTTCGTCCGTGCAGAAAACTTCGCCCTCTTCTTTTCTTTTTCGTTTTTTCTTGTTTTATTTCTTACTTTTAATTTTTTTTTGAAGGCTTGATCTGTCAGCTGTATAAAGGATGCTTTTTTATTTAGCTGCACGGAGTTGGTTAGTGTAATTATGTTAATTATTCAATTAAGCATTTTGATTCATCGAGTAATTTTTAGTTGAGTGGTTGGAATTCTCCTATATCGGCCATATGAACCTTCTTTCTAAAAAAAAATATTGGTGCAGCTACAAAAAAAAAAAAAAAAACACCTGGTATGCCTTGGCACATGGATAGGCGTCCATAATGCATGCTATACCTGGATTCTGTCAAGGCCTTCGGCGAAACCTTCGTTGTTTATCGCTGTTTTCCGCCACCGACTAACTTTTCATCCTGTCTCCATGCTAGTCCCCGTATCTTCTCTCAGTCTCGTAATTTTTTTTTGTTCTCCTAACCTGGCTCCCTTCTCTCTTACTTCGGTTCCATCAGCACTGATCCCCCCCCCCCCCCCCCCACACACACACCGCATATGCTAAACTTGCACGCCATCTTTGGCGCCGCACCAAATCATGAATTCTTCCCCGCTCGAGCTGTTTTCTTCTGCAATCCCCCCCTCGCGCCGACGCACGTCACAGGTCGCGTGCCTCGACATCGTCGTTGTTATGGCTCGGCGCGATTCCGCGTCTATTACGGGAATATCATTTGGCACCGACGACAGGTCGCCCGCTGGCGGCTAGAGAGACAAGCCGCGATCGGATCTCCGGCTCGATCCTGCGGTTGTTCGACGCTTACACGTTCGTCGCGCCATTACGCCGCGGTGCCCGACCGTGATCGTCGTCGGCTTCCGTCGGCCGCAGCCAACGGGGGTGATCACCGTCTCGGCGTTCTCGTTGCGAGCGCGTCGATCATTCTTCGCTCGGTGAACAGCGTTGTGCTTGTTACGTCCCATACCGCTCTTTTGAGATTGTGACGCAAGTGTTTGTGCATCACCGCGGATTCCTATCGTGTGCATGGAAGGAGCTCGTCTGCCGTACACCGTGCGTCGCTCGCTCGCGCGTTCCGCCGTTGTGCTTGATTCGAGGTCCCGACAACTCGGCGTTGTAGGAGGGTGCGTTGCGGACCTTTCGGTATATACACGCTGACCATCTTTGGCGCTCGCGTTTCTCTCTCTCTCTCTCTCTCTCTCTCTCTCTTCGCGTTGGTGTTCGAGAGTTTCGCTGCGTTCCGAAAGCACGCCCGGACGCGTGACGGTTTGAATTCGGCTGTCCTTCAGACGCCCCCCGTCGGTTTTCAGTCGGAGAGAGAGACGGATCGGCGAGCATGCCGTAAGCCGTGTACTACACGGTTGTGGGTGCTGTGACGCTCGCGCCTTGAAACTGCTTCGAATCAGAAGAAAAAAAAAAGAAAAAAAAAAACACCGTCGGGCTTCGTCTACACTGTCGGGCAAGTTTTATTATTGTTTGCCCGACATAACTTGGCGTCTGGGGTGTGGGAGTTTTGCGCTGAAGGATGCCTCGGTCCTTTCGAGCGTGTCGTTGACGTAGTTTCTTTTTCATTGGATAATTCCGTGTTCAGCGCTGGCTTCTTCTCTTTTTTTTCTTTTTTTGCTTTAGCGTATATTGTCGCGTTGACAAGCTCGCTACGCCGTAGAGCGTGCAAGTTGTCGTGTCCTTCCGAAAAAAGAAATACATACATATATATATATATATTTGTGTATATCCGCCGCGCGAAGCGTGACTGCGCCGCATCTCGAAATCGTGAGCGCGCGGTCGAAAAACCGGCGGGGCGGGATCAAAGGAAGGACCAGCTTGAAGCTTCCAGGAAAAAAAAAAAGAAAAATAAACAAAAATAGACAGGTGCAACCACGCTGCAGCCACACACAGGCTGGCACGGCTTTGGCGTCTTATACGGTCGCCGTTTCGACGGCAACTGTCGAGCTTCCGGGGCACACAAATTGTCGATCGTTGCGTCGATCCAGCGCGCGTCACCACTACGCACGATTATGTTTCTCATGACGCAACGACGCGTCCCTGGACCATGCGATAGAGCTGGGGAGGCGCGTTAGCACGCATCGCGATTCCGCGCCCGCAAATAGCTCGCCGAGTGGCCGCTAAGAAACGCGCTCCTCCCATGCTGGCCTGGGCCGAAGGGCGATCCTTGAACTGTCGACGTGGACGGACGCGCTGCGGTGGGTCAACTTCCTCGCCGACGCCATGTGCCGCTCGCACAGAGATGACCCCTGGCTCGTCCGGGAGAGAGACCTCGACGAACTCCGCAACGCTGACCTGCGCGCGAGCCTGCAGGATATCTCGACCCTTTCCGAGGTGAGTTTGCGCGCGGCGCGCTTCTCGCATTCCCGAGGCCGCCCCGACGTGGATGGGTGCGCAGAAGGGCGACATTTCGTCTCTTTCAATCCGCGATAACACCTATTTCTCGCAAACATCTCGTGGAGTTCGTGTCTCGTCGTTAGACGTCGCGAGTCGGCGTTCAAATTCGGCAGTGACATTTTGAGCCAACGAGAGGTCGTGGCAGCCCTCCGGGCTTCTCCGATTAGCCCAAAATGGCGCCGTTGCCAAGTTCGACAATTGGACAATTCGACAGCGTTGCGGATTTTTGACCAATGTCCAGTATAGCACCCCGTCGGAGTTCGCGACAGAGCATTTTGGTTTCGCCGAACACATACTGAACCAGCGTAGCTTCCACGTGCGTATATATGCGATGGTTTCGTATTTTCGCAGATGCGGAAGTGGAACGTCAGAAAAGTAAGTCAAATTTAAGGCTGAGTGGCGTACTTGGTCTTCATTTGCTGTTGTACGTAAGGTGCGGGCATTATCTCTTGCCGCAGCCCAAACTAACGCCCGATGAAATTGTGGGACTTCTTTCAGGAGCGCTCTTAATTGTGCGTGCTTTGCCTCTGTAGCAGTTCCTTCATTGCCGCAGAAAGTCGTGCGCGGCTGTCGTGGGTTCCTTCGACTCTTCAACTACGATAACGCCTGTGCACGAGTGATCACTGGTGGCAGTGTCCTCTGGTGGTTTGACCCCTTGAAACTCTTAATGAGTTCGGCGACAGCAGGGGAAAAGTAAACATGTCGGCAATAGAGGTCAGTAAGAGGCGACTGGCTGTTTGGTGGCAGAAAAGTATAGGGACGCCACAAACAACGGAGGCGAACAAAAACAAAGTTCTGAGCGGCGGGTCAGAAAGCTTGATGCTGGAAGTTCTTTGTGTGCGTGGGTGTGTGGGTGTGTTTCAAGAAGTTAGGTCAGACATTAGGCAAAATAAGAACAAGAGCTTGGTGGCGCGACCCACCACTCCGTTTCAAACGTCCTGTTTGAAACGGAGTGGTGGGACGCTCATACCATCCATCCATCCATCCATCCATCCATCCAGCGAATTCTACTGCCGCCACTCAGCATGTGTGCTCATCACATACCGAAATCTTAGTCACAACCGTTTCTGGGTGACGTTTAGCGGGTCTTCAGCGAGCGAATGCACATTGATTGAAGGGAGACCTTCTTTCTATAAATGGGGCTCTTGCATTGCCCAGGGGGCGCTGCGAAAATGGTGCTAAAAAGCACCCTCTGTCCTGAACTGGGTAGTACCAAGCTGGGTCGTCTGCTTCGGAAAGTACGTTTACAATATGGACCCGCCACTTTCGGTTTTGTTGTACCACGGCTTGCAGCGAATATCGGGCGCCGAAGATTTTTTGAGGCGTGGCACGCTGCTTAAAGGCAATAAATTATGCAACGCCGAATACGTGTACGCCGTTCAAGAAATAAGCGGCGAAGCTTTAGCGCGGTGTCAATCGCAAGTGAAGCGAGTCGCGTACGTAGTTGAACTTCAGGTAAGGCTTGCACGCTGATTCAGGCGCACAAACGCGAGGAAATGCTTGCTATAAATGAATTCTCAGCAGCGATAAGCAGACATCATGTGTACGGAACTGCTCGAGCGCACGACGGTACGCGCCGCGACGGCAGCGGTCTTTCAGCATGCCGCGATGTGCAAACTGTTCGAACGCACGATCGTACGCGCCGCGACGGTATACCGGTCTTTCGACATGCCGCGAAACGGCGGGCCTCCTGCAATCTGTTGACTGCATGCGGCTAGACAAGTAGTTATGCCTGCGCTGTAGGAGCGGTCATCTGTTCCTTTAGCAACTGATAAATAACTGATGCAATGCATATGAGCTCGCAGTAGCGTACGTACGAATCGCGCTGCAGCGCGAGCCCGTGCGCTGCTCGCTTGATGTAGCTTTTAATGACAGCGCTCGAACATCGATGTGCTGCAATCAATACTACCTTGCTGCGCTGCCTCTGCGTGCTGGCTTGAGGTCAAGGATGAGCACGTTTAACTCGTTTTGCTCGTAGTGGGGTAGTGAATTGTCACCGAATCAGCCCAACCATTTGTGGTCCATTTGTACACACCTGGTCACTTCACCAGTTCGCACCAGTCGAATTGCTAATTGTCGCTGTGGCCGGGTCTCGAATCGTGAATCACCAGCCATGCCTCTGCTATGTCGGTCTACCGTCGGGACTTTAAGTGCAAAAGACCGAATTTTAGAATGCAGATAATCAAGCAAGCTTCAAAACAGGCGAATCAGTCAGCTTATGGCGCGAAGTTTCGCTTACCCAGCGCGACGAACTGCGGCTATCCAGCGCGCCAGACGCTCCGCTTTGTGAGGCCTTGAAAAAAAAAAAACGTTGGAATCTTATGTTGGGATTCAAGCCTTCTTGTTCATGGCAGCCCACGACGCAGAAGTAAGGACGGTGACGCTTTTTCGAGGCTGAGCTAGGTCTCTCCGGATCTGCGTCGCCGATTCCTTCTGCTTCCAGCATTACGTCTCACGGAGAGTTCGTTTTCGTTTAACTATAGGCTGCGGTTAGCTCGCAGCGTGGTAGGCGTGGTCTGTGAGAAGTGACGAGCCTTTTCGCACTCGCAACAGGGCAGAAAAAAGTGCGAATCGACGCAAAACTCGGGCTAGAAACGTGCTTCGCCACAGCCAGGGCTCAATACTACTTGCACAGATAACGTATCGCGCGCCGCCACCAGGCGCCGCTACTATACACTCTAAGAAGAATTCCGGGGAAAACGGGAGTAACTGCGCAGTTAGTCCCAAAAAGGGCGCTTTCGTCCGTCAACGGAGTAACTGCATGGATGTGCGTGCCGTGTGCAAATTTTGGAGAGTAAGTGTTTAGTCCCTGGTCGGAAAGAGAGCAACGGGAGGACGAACGGCTACAGTTACTCCCCATGCGCTCCGCGGTTTTCGTCCATGTCCTACAGTGATGCGGCGAAAACTGTATTGTCTATAAATCGCGAATAGTTCGAAGTTCGTGCAGTGTCTATTGGACTACATGCAAAGCAGCACTTTGCCTCTTCGTGAGAAAATTGCGTGAAATTTAAAGTTGGAATGTGAAGAGCCATGGCCCTTCGTGCGCACACCATAAGTGAGCGATACACATTAAACGCGCAAGTAATTGATAAACTGCCAGATTTTGCTGGTCAATAGTGCCTAAGTTCTTTCCGTTCCAAGGAGATTACGAACTTAACTGAAGCGATGCGTAGCTTAAACGGGACACACTAAGCGACAGAGCAATTGTCCGTCTCTGTCGTCTTAGGTGCCCCGTTTGAGCTCGCTACACGTTTACATCGCGTAGTGCCTCATCTTAAAGCACCCTAAGAATACTCTCGCAGATTTCTTTTCGCACTCGCTTATGGTTGCAAGTACACTACACGTTACATTCTCCCCGCACATCATACAAAATATGCCGAGTCGCTTATACATTGCCGCACCTGCGTTTAGTGGCTTAACCTGTCTCAATTTCCCACCCCGTCAACTAATCTGCCGTGGTGCAGTGGTTAGAGTAGCTGACCTGGGAGCGCGAGGATGTGGGTTCGAATCCTACTTTCGGGCACCTTTTTTTTTCTTTTTTGTTCAGCTCAGTAATCTTTTTTATTAGGGTATAAATGCCTAATTTCATTATTTGCACCTTTGCGGAGCATCGGAAATAATGACCGTTACTCCCTTCAGGAGCATCGGAAAAGAGCAACTGTTAGTCCTCGGAGGAGTAACGGCATGGGGAGTAACAGTTCATCCCCTCGCACTTACCCCCTAAAGGGAGGAATGGTTGTGGCAGATCAGTTGCTCCCCTAAAGGAGTAACCTCAATACCCCATTTCCTCCTTTTCTTCTTAGAGTGTACCTCAAACTCCAGCGCAAGATGCCCATACCGGGAGTTTCATTTTATTTTTAATGCGAAATACTTTCGTTAACAAATTCAGCGGTGATTTAGCGCGAAATGCGAGAGAAACGTGTTATCATTACGTCGCGCCTCTTTATGAAGTCCTGGATCCATGGCTTACGCCGCGTTCAACATATTGCAAAGTGCTACTCAGGAGTTCACTCGGCAAGCGTCCTGCCTCTTCGAGGAGCGATATATGCAACTCACGGTGGTACGAAGCAACGCCACCGTCAATGCCACTATATACGAATGCACACGCTTTTTCTAGGCCCTCCCATCCCGCTCTATACCTCTACCACGGGACCGGCTTCCTACACTTCATACACACACATTTTTATTTTATTTTTTCACTTTCACACTGCTATACTGCTAACGCCTAAAAAAATAAAGCGGTTATGTCTCGGTTTCTGCCGCCTTTGCAGATGGGCTATATACGATGGCTAGACGCACATCAGCAGCAAAAAAGAAAGCTTCGATTGTAATTCCGATGATTACTGCAAATTTACTAATAAACTTCTTATTTACTCACTTTAGGTAACATGTTTTATTTGCGAAATTGAAGCCGAGGAATAGTGAAGTCACGTCTACTTAGCATTGTTAGGGTTGGCATCTGACACCACGTGGCGGAGAGGTCATTCACCCTACCCCTCTGAACCGGAGCCCACGTGCACCGGAGGGGTCATTCACCCGACCTTCGCTGAACCGGAGCCCACGTACACCGGAGGGGTCATTCACCCGACCTTTTGTGAACCGGAGCCCACGTGCACCGGAGGGGTCATTCACCCGACCTTCTCCCCGGATTCGTCGATGAGAGGATCGACCTCTCCTTCCCGTGCTTGATATTGTAGGAGGAGGGGCCCTCTCTGCGTGCCTGTCACGTGTCATCGATGAAAGCAAGATCCCGCCCACACTTGTAGAGAGCTATTTAAGGGGCTCCGAAATGTACCTTGATAGACTTCTTACTTGAGACTTCATACTTCATGCTTTTCTTATTTTCGTTCAACTACCTTTAAATAAACCGTGCAAGTTTCGCACTAGCAAATCGCCTCGCCCCTGCTTGGTCGCCATGATCTACCGGATGCCTGCAGCCCGCCGACAACGCCACGCTACCCAATAAGTAATGTCGGTCGAGCTTCGTTAGGCAGGCGCCGCTACTTCTCGGCAGCAGTACGGTACGCTACCCTGGAGTACGCAACAGCATTAACCCTGTAAGATTAGGAGCACTTTCGAGATGTGTATACCTTAAAATGTGCTACGAAATACGCTGGCGTTCCAGCTAACAGTTTCCCGAAACCGTGCCTCGAACAGTTCCGGACGGTCTTAACTGGAACCGCGAAGCATTTGCTTTAGCGGGTGCAATGTGGCGAAAACGTATACGGGAAGAATTCAGTGAACGTTTTTTCGTCGCCTATACGCCTTTCCAGATATGCATTAACGGAACTTGTGACCATGTACGCGCCGTTGCCGTGTCTTGCACAATGTCTATTGGGCCGGCGTGCTTTCTTCACTTTCGTCTTCCTTGCTGGCTTGGTTCGAGAGGCCATGCTTGTGAGTGGGTCCCGGGAATACCTCCAATCATCTCACCTTGCGTCAGCCGAACCAACTTTTACTCCCCGCAGATTTCCTAATCCCATCACATTGTATAATTTCGTGCGGCTATCGAATGCCTTTTCCTTCCTCTGGGCGCCTGTGCTATGACCCTTATCGACCTCTGGTTATCCGTTCCACGCACACAGTATTAACTTCTCGGCTCGATCACCTCCTCACAATCGTTACTATAAAATACCGTCTGCATTCAATCTCAAGCACATATTTCTGTTTTCCGTCTCTCTAAGGTAATACGAGGGAGTGCTGAAATGTTCCTGGCTTTGCGCAGAAAGAATAGAGTCGCAGTTTTGAAAGTGCACATTTATTCAACATACTCTGCCCTGAGACTGATGGAATTGTGACATCGTTGCTTCAGCTTTTCTAGTCCATTTAAGAAAAAAATCTTGTGATAGTTCATCAAACCAGCTCTCAGCAGCATGTTTGACATCAACAATGTTGTCGAAATGGTGACCCTTCAGGTGTTTGAATTTAGGAAACAGATGGTAGTCGGAAGGCGCCAGGTCAGCTGAATACGGTAGACAAATTGAAAACCCGGGTGTTGAGTTTAACAGCCACTACGTTGGAGGTGTGCGAATGTATACATTGTCCTTCTACAAAAGGATCCCTTTGGTCAACTTTTCCCGGCGTTTCGGCTTTACTGCCTCCTTCAACTGCTCCAGGAGGCTGGCGTAGTAATCGCCGGTTATACTACAGCCCTGAGCCAGGTAGTCCGCCAAAGCAACACCGTCATTGTCCCAGAAAATGAACACTGTGACTTTGGTGGCCGATTTATAGGTGCGGAACTTCTTCGGTCGTGGGGACTCACTGTGACGCCATTCCTTTGACTGTTCCTTGGTTTCTAGGTCATAAATGTGGAGCCAGGTTTCATCCTCGATCACTGACCGGTCCAAAAATTTCTTCGTATAATCAAAATGGGCCAAAACAGCTCTGCACGTCTCAAGTTCGTGCCTCTTTCTGTTCACTGTTCAAAGATTTTGACACCCACTTCGCTGAAAACTTGCGTATGTGAAGGGTATCGGTAGTAATGAAACCATCGCGCTCCCAGCAGATGTCCAGTGACTGTTCTATGTTTGTGGCGGATATTGGCATGTCCTTAGGAATCAGTTTACGGACAGCACCGCTTTTTGCCGGATCTGTTGAAGTTGTGAGGCGCTCACTGCGGGGTTTATCTTCAATGCTAAAATGCCCCCTGTCTTGAAGTGAGAAACCCACGTTTTGACTGTGCTTTAGGAAGGACACTTCTACCCTAATGTTTGTGACATCTCAGTGTGAATGTCCTTTGCAGACGTTCCCTGGAGAGGGAAAAAATTTCATGACGCCCCGTAAATCCGCAGACGTGAAACTTGCTTATGCCTCGACCATCTCTGGTTCTATCTGAAGTTAATATAGCTATTGAAACCAGACACAGCTCTCATTTTCGCCATCGCTTGATAATTAAGATATCAGGTTTTTATATGGTACTATGTTTATGTTTCAATTCTAAATGCAAGGTGGCAAAGTCAGGACCTTTTCAGCACCCCCTCGTATGACGCTTATGATTTTCGCACCCGTCGCTACAGTTGCGTTAAACGTGTATGTGTTTCAAGCGTTTGGCAAGCACAACGCCAACGCAGCAACGTCGTCGCACAGCCTTGCTCCCGCCAGGTTCCAGGAAATGTTTTCCTCTACGTCACCCGGTTCCTCGTGATTGAAATGAGATATCCGCAGAGAGAGGCACAACGCGCTCCGCACGTTTCACGTATACACACCGACGGCCGTGTGCCCGCTCAGCAGACTTGGCTTGCGCGCGCTGTCGAGAAGTTTTCGTACGCGTCAGCGATTTCGTCGTTACGTCGTGGAACTGGGTGAAGAAAATAAAAAACAATGATGTAAGAGAAAGACGCCCACAGTTAAAAAGAAGCAATCAGAGGTTCCGCGTGCTTAGAGTCACGCAGCTGTGTAGCTTAGTTGCCGCCGTTCCCACATTTTTTCACGGCTGAAAGAGCACAGCCGTCTCCGCGTGTTTTTTCCCGTCCTATATATCTTAGCTTTTCTGGAATCGCGTAAGCTTTCTTCTGTCCGCTGCAGCATTAGCTTTCTTTTTTTTTTTTTTTTTTTTCGTATTCCATCGCTTCCTTTGTGTCTCTCTCTACGCCAGCGCTCGACTTTGGAAGTTGCTCCGAGCCGGTCGTGAGGCGGTGGTGCAAGGCGCGGATTACAGATGGGCAAAAAAGACATTAATCACCGTTCCTCCTTACCCGTGCAGGGGTATGACGCAAAAAAAAGCAAAATGTAAAGCAAGAAACTGATTCATTCATTCTGCGACCAGTTAAGGTTGCGCTCGCTTTGGAATGCTTCCGCTGCGCATGGAAATGCGTGCATTGATCGTTTCCTGGAGGATAACGGAAAAGCAGCGAAAGAAGCAAGAAAAGGAAGCCGTAATGAGGAAAAAAAAATGAAGTAGTAGCGACCTTCAGCGCCCGTGAGAAAGTCGCAGTGTCCGCGCTGTCGAGTTTGTTGTTATATAGTTTCACCAAAATAACCGCGTAGCTGTAGCGCTGCGTTAGCTATAGCTTGTTTCAATCCACTGGGCAAAAGACTGTGCTGGTATTCCGTCACCTCGCGCGCGGCGTCCGAATTCGTGACCGGGTCGTCTGCTCCTGTTAACAGACGACACTTGGAAGAAGTGCCCAGTTCCTGACATTAAGCTGCTCTGATAAGCACCTTCATTGACCTGCCCTGGAACTCGGGAAGT
Organism: Dermacentor variabilis; assembly: GCF_050947875.1. Taxonomy (NCBI): domain Eukaryota; kingdom Metazoa; phylum Arthropoda; class Arachnida; order Ixodida; family Ixodidae; genus Dermacentor; species Dermacentor variabilis. Next base: position 160,728,830 of record NC_134574.1, on the reverse strand, counting down.
ACTTTTCCATTGTGTTCATCCGCAACACCGGGAGCGCGTCTATACAGTAAACAGTATACAGTAAACAGTATAGACACCTCAAAACACAGTATTCCGACGATTGGCGCTCCCGGGGTTACATTTAATAACCGCTGTAGTTAATCGCAGTTATGCAAGGTAACCGCTGTCGAAGCTTGGAACTACATTTTGCTCGCTATTTGGTGACTCCTCCACTGCTACCATATCTCGGTCCTCACGCACGACTTCTGCGAGACAGAAGAAAGCTGTGTGTGTTTTTCGGATGGCTTCTGCGCTCTCTACTAGCGCTCGCTGTTTTAATTGTTTCCTGCCGTTGTCTTGGTCCACGCAGGCTTCTTGCTGCTTCGAGGCAGTCGAGCGTTTATTATTGCACTCGGTCTTCCTTTACTAACTGTTGCGTTTCGCCTGCGACACGTGGTTTTGCCGGCGCGACTGCGGCGGGCGGCAGACATTTTGGCCCGATCGTCGTCGCCGCAACACTCATCGCCAGGTGTTTCCAGGCGCGTCTGCGGCGATGCGACCGCCTAGGGATCCTCCTCGCATTCCAGTCATTGTGCCCGAAACAGGCGATGCCAAAGCAGGGATCTCATTCCAGTTATTGGGCCCGAAACAGGCGATGCCAAAGCAGGGATCTCGTTCCAGTTATTGGGCCCGAAACAGGTGATGCCAAAGCAGGGATCTCGTTCCAGTCATTGTGCCCGAAACAGGCGATGCCAAAGCAGGGACCAGCCTCTCATTACAGTCATTGTGTCCGACCGGCAGCGCCACGACAGGGTGCTACGAGATCGTGCGCAGCGCCACGACAGAGTGCTACGAGATCGTGCGCAGCGCCACGACAGAGTGCTACGAGATCGTGCGCAGCGCCACGACAGGGTGCTACGAGATCGTGCGCAGCGCCACGACAGGGTGCTACGAGATCGTGCGCAGCGCCACGACAGTGTGCGTCACCATTAGCCCATTGTACATTCACGTGCTCGTCTTTTGAGGGGTTCCTTCTTGCCCTCAACTGCGAGAGTATAAAAACAGCTGCCCCCGGACGCCAAAAGGAGGGCTCCGATTTCTTCAGTTGAGTGAAGTGCTCTCCCGTCTCTCTACTTCGGTCAAACCTGACCGCCAACTCTTTGCGATCTTAAAATAAACAAGTTGTTTCGTTGTTACCAGTCGACTCATGCTTTGCCGGGACCTTCGGATGCTTCCTGTTGTACCCCAGGCCGCCAGGCCAACGCTACCCTTGGGGCTTGCGACCCAGGTACAACCACGGGCGTCAGCGCCGAGTTCCCATCCGATCGCTCCAGTGTCGCGATCCCAAACATCTGGTTGGCAGCGGTGAGATCGCCTACGACTTCAAACAACAGTCTGCCAGCGGTGAGATCGCGACAACGGAGGCCAGCAGCAAAGAGATGCAGTTGACTGTATGCTGAGCAGCTCAACGACGATCCGGGAGCAGTGCAACGAGCCCTGTGTGACGACTGGTTGCCTGCAGCGGAACGACTGCGCGGAATTCCTGCCTGCGAGGTTTGGTGAGTGCGGGACTTTCTTCTTCTGAGCTTTGCCAGGCTTTTGTTAGTGTCAGAAACAGAGCTGGTAATTGTGGTTGTCGTTGCTGCCGGGTTAGTTTGCGGCAAGACAATAGTAAGCAGTAGAGAAAGCAGCATTCAGAGCAGCCATGGATTTGAAGTCGTTGCGCAAACCGAAATTGTTGGAGCTTGCAAGAGAGTTGGGTCTGGATGTCTCAGACAAACTAAGAAAACCTGAACTGCTAAAGGCTATTCTTGAGTTAGAGGCTGAGGATGACGAGCTGTCGGAATGCCTTGAGACTATTGAAGAGAGGGAGACAGAAAAAGAAGAGCGTGAACGTAAAGAACAGAAAAAGCGAGAGCAACAAGAGAAAAAAGAAGAGCGCGAACACGCTTTGGAAATGAAGCGTCTCGAGGTAGAGATGGAACGCGCTCGTAATGGAAGTCAGGCACACGGTGCAGGAGAACGCGTATTGTTCAAAATGACGGACCTGATGCGGCCGTTTAAGCTTGGAGAGGACATTGGTTTGTTCCTGGTTAACTTTGAGCGAACGTGCGAGAAGCAGGGGTTCTCTCGGGAAACGTGGCCACAGCGCTTGCTCACTTTGTTACCCGGCGAGGCGGCCGACGTAGTCGCTCGCTTGGATAGAGAGGAGGCAGAGGATTTCGACACAGTGAAATCGAGTCTTCTAAAAAAGTACCGGCTGTCTGCGGAGGCGTTCCGTCGGAAGTTTCGGGAAAATGAGAAAGGCAGAAGTGAGTCATATACAGAGTTTGCGTATAGGCTTATGTCGAACATGCAGGAGTGGCTCAAAGAAGAGAAAGCGTTTGGTGACCACGATAAAGTTCTGCAGTGTTTCGGGCTAGAACAGTTTTATAGTCGGTTACCGGAGAACGTGCGATACTGGGTCTTGGATAGGCCAGACGTAAGTACGGTGGCTAGAGCCGCTGAGCTAGCCGAGGAGTTTGTGACGCGTCGAGCTCGCGGAGCTAAGGACGGTCAAAAGGGTGAATTTGGCTCGAAGTTCGAGAGGCCGAAGTTCACACCCATGAGATTAAAGGGGGACACGCGTAGGGAGGATGCGAGTGAAAGCAGTCCGACCAAACGTAAAGAGACGGCGGCAGCCAAACGCAGAAAGCGGTTCGAGATGAGGCGAGCGCGCTTGTGTTATACGTGCCAGAAGCCGGGTCACTTTTCGGCGCAGTGTCCGGAAACAACACCAAAAGTTGTGTTTTTTTCAATAGGCAGCACGGACGAGAACATGAAGCTTCTCGAGCCTTACATGCGAGACCTCCTCGTGAACGGGAAAGAGTGCCGAGTGCTTCGCGATTCCGCAGCTACGATGGATGTAGTTCACCCGTCTTACGTAGAACCCCATATGTTCACGGGCGAGTGCGCGTGGATCAAGCAAGCCGTGGAAGCTCATAGCGTGTGTCTGCCAGTAGCAAAAGTGCTTATTGAAGGACCTTTCGGAGCGCTTGAGACAGAGGCGGCAGTGTCATCTATGCTGCCACCCCAGTACCCGTACCTATTTTCAAACAGGTCCGATCACCTCCTGCGCGAGAAGGGGCTTTTGTTTGGTGAAGCTAGTGTTCAGGCCTTAACCAGATCGAAGGTTCGGGAGCTCGCTGCAAAGGCGGTAGTTGCGGGGCCGACGTTATCAAACAACGAAAAAGGGTCAGAGGCGCAGCAAGCTGATATTCCGAGCACGCCCGAACTGAATAAACTTGAGTCTGTAACGTTAAAGGCGCCAGATACTGGAGAGGAAACGCCCGACGCGGGAAAGTTAGAAGAGCTATCTACTGATTTGCTCATCGCACCTACGTCAGACGGACTTGATAGGTTGCTAAAAGTCAGCCGGTCGGCTTTGATAGCCGAGCAAAAAAAGGATGGCAGCCTGGAAAACGTGCGCTGCAATGTCAAAGAAGGTATCGCCAGGAAAACTGCGCGTTTTGTGGAAAGAGGTGGAGTCCTGTACCGGAAGTATCTAGACCGCAGAGGAGTGGAGTTCGATCAGCTGGTCGTGCCTCAATGCTATCGTCAGGATCTGTTGCGCTTGTCACACGGGGGTTCGTGGTCCGGACACCTAGGAGTTAAGAAAACTAAGGACCGTCTCTTGCAAGAGTACTATTGGCCAGGGTGTTTTCGGGACGCAGACCATTTCGTGAGGACATGTGACACTTGTCAGCGGGTGGGCAAACCAGGGGACAAATCGAGGGCGCCGTTGAAATTGGTACCTATCATTACGGAGCCTTTTAGACGGCTCGTTATTGATACTGTGGGACCTCTGCCGGTAACAGCCACGGGGTACAGACACATTTTGACTGTGATCTGCCCAGCGACAAAGTTCCCTGAAGCAGTGCCGCTTAAAGAACTCAGCTCAGTTGAGATAGTTAATGCACTACTGTCCATATTTGCGCGAGTTGGTTTTCCTGCAGAAATTCAATCAGATCAGGGCACAGTGTTTACTAGCGCTTTGACGACAACTTTTCTCGAAAGGTGTGGGGTAAAGCTGTTACACAGCTCAGTGTACCACCCACAGTCGAATTCCGTTGAGAAGCTCCATTCCGTCATGAAGCGCGTGTTGAGAGCGTTGTGTTTTGAACATCGAACTGACTGGGAGCTGTGTCTGCCTGGGGTGATGTTTGCTTTAAGGACCGCGCCGCATGCGGCTACGGGGTTTTCGCCAGCTGAACTGGTGTACGGTCGCTCGCTTCGATCTCCGCTTCGCATGCTTCGAGAATCATGGGAAGGTAGGGGCGACGACCCAGTCGTGGTGGAGTACGTGCTTAAGCTCCTCGAACGCTTAAGAAGGGCACAGGAGTTGTCAGGTGAAGCAATGACAAAGGCCCAGCAGAGGGCCAAGGTTTATTATGATCGGACAGCCAGGGCCCGTCGTTTTGAGGTTGGCGATGAGGTCATGATATTGCGCACATCGCTAAACAACAAACTAGACGTGCAGTGGGAGGGCCCAGCACGAATTGTTCAGAAACTGTCGGAAGTTAACTACGTGGTAAGTCTGCCAGGAAAGCGGAAAGCACAGCAAGTTTACCACTGTAATCTGCTCAAACCTTATAGACAACGGGAAGCAGTGGTGTGCATGATGATAAACGTTCCTGAAGAGCTTCCAGTCGAGCTTCCGGGACTAGGCTCAGTGACGAACAGGGAAGACACCGGTCAAGTCATTAGTGACCTTATCAGTAAAGCACCGCTGTCGCCCGAGCAGAAAACCGAACTACACCAGCTATTACAAGAGTTTCAGGGTCTGTTCTCTGAGAGGCCTGGTAGGACTTCTGTACTTACTCATGATATAGAACTTACCTCCACAGAGCCAGTACGATCCAAGGCGTATCGGGTGTCACCCCGCCAGAGCGATATTATGGAGGCTGAGGTAAAGAAAATGCTACAGCTCGGTGTTATTGAGGCAGGTGAGAGTGATTATACCTCCCCTTTGATTTTAGTTGAGGTACCGGGCAAGGAACCTCGTCCTTGCGTCGACTACCGCAGGCTTAATTCCATCACTAAGGATCAAATTTATCCGATCCCTAACATCGAGGAGCGCCTTGAGAAAGTTAGTAGCGCTCAGTTTATTTCCACCCTAGATCTTGTCAGGGGTTATTGGCAGGTTCCACTTACAGAAGAGGCTAGTAGGTATGCGGCGTTCATTTCACCAATGGGAACATTCCGTCCTAAAGTGTTGAGTTTTGGTTTGAAGAACGCGCCATACTGTTTTTCAAGCCTCATGGATAAAGTGTTGCGGGGACAGCAAGAATTCGCTTTACCGTATCTAGACGACGTAGCGATATTCTCCGCATCCTGGTCGGAGCATATGACACACTTGCGGGCAGTGCTAACCCGCCTGCGCGAAGCGGGCTTGACAGTCAAGGCTCCTAAGTGCCAGATAGCACAGGCCGAGGTTGTCTACCTCGGTCACGTGATTGGTCAGGGTCGTCGCCGCCCCTCTGAAATAAAAGTGGCCGCTGTGCGAGACTTTCCGCAACCGCGCACAAAGACCGATATTCGGTCGTTCTTAGGTGTCGCCGGCTACTATCAGAGGTACATCCCTAGGTACTCTGATATCGCGGCTCCCCTGACGGATGCTCTAAGAAAGACAGAGCCTCAAACAGTCGTCTGGGACGAGACCAAGGAAAGAGCTTTTAGCGCCCTAAAGAGTGCCCTAACAAGCCAGCCTGTGCTACGATCGCCAGACTATACAAAAGGGTTCATTGTTCAGTGCGATGCTAGTGAGCGAGGCATGGGCGTTGTACTGTGCCAACGGGAAAATGGAGAAGTAGAACACCCCGTCCTGTATGCTAGTCGTAAGCTGACCAGTCGTGAGCAGGCGTATAGCGCCACCGAGAAAGAGTGTGCATGTCTCGTGTGGGCCGTTCAGAAATTGTCATGCTATCTAGCCGGCTCGAGGTTTATCATTGAGACGGATCACTGCCCTCTCCAATGGCTGCAGACCATCTCTCCCAAAAATGGCCGCCTCCTGCGCTGGAGCCTCGCTTTACAACAATATTCCTTTGAGGTACGTTACAAAAAGGGGAGTCTCAACGGTAACGCCGATGGCTTAAGTCGAAGCCCCTAACGTAGGAATCAGCCTCAAAATTGTTTGTTACTGATGTTTTTCTTCCTGAGGCAGGATTTTTTTTTAACATATTGCTTTTGTTTAGTGTTTCAAAGTGATGATATGCTTTCTAGTGCAATTTTTCAATTTGTGGACGCGTTCTGAGTGATGCTAGACTACTGTAAGGAACTAGGCAGTGGTCTAAAAAGGGGAAAGAGCCTGGCAGGGCTTAGTGAGGGTTGTGCCGTGCTTGCTGACTGAGCGGTTGAGTTTTCAGCGTAGTTCTAACGCTTGCCGGGAACGAGAACAAAAATGTGAACTCTCCCGAAGTCACTTTGCAGTGTCCCGTGCGAACCTGAACGAGAGAACGAGGCCTTCTCTGTGCGCTGCGCTCAAGAAACGTCAAGGGACGCCCGACTTCGGTTATGAGCATCATCGAGCGACATCCCTCCGGACAGCGGATGCAGTCCCCTGTCCATCGGGATCTCCTTCCCCCGGCGGGGCGGTCTGTTGCGTTTCGCCTGCGACACGTGGTTTTGCCGGCGCGACTGCGGCGGGCGGCAGACATTTTGGCCCGATCGTCGTCGCCGCAACACTCATCGCCAGGTGTTTCCAGGCGCGTCTGCGGCGATGCGACCGCCTAGGGATCCTCCTCGCATTCCAGTCATTGTGCCCGAAACAGGCGATGCCAAAGCAGGGATCTCATTCCAGTTATTGGGCCCGAAACAGGCGATGCCAAAGCAGGGATCTCGTTCCAGTTATTGGGCCCGAAACAGGCGATGCCAAAGCAGGGATCTCGTTCCAGTCATTGTGCCCGAAACAGGCGATGCCAAAGCAGGGACCAGCCTCTCATTACAGTCATTGTGTCCGACCGGCAGCGCCACGACAGGGTGCTACGAGATCGTGCGCAGCGCCACGACAGAGTGCTACGAGATCGTGCGCAGCGCCACGACAGAGTGCTACGAGATCGTGCGCAGCGCCACGACAGGGTGCTACGAGATCGTGCGCAGCGCCACGACAGGGTGCTACGAGATCGTGCGCAGCGCCACGACAGTGTGCGTCACCATTAGCCCATTGTACATTCACGTGCTCGTCTTTTGAGGGGTTCCTTCTTGCCCTCAACTGCGAGAGTATAAAAACAGCTGCCCCCGGACGCCAAAAGGAGGGCTCCGATTTCTTCAGTTGAGTGAAGTGCTCTCCCGTCTCTCTACTTCGGTCAAACCTGACCGCCAACTCTTTGCGATCTTAAAATAAACAAGTTGTTTCGTTGTTACCAGTCGACTCATGCTTTGCCGGGACCTTCGGATGCTTCCTGTTGTACCCCAGGCCGCCAGGCCAACGCTACCCTTGGGGCTTGCGACCCAGGTACAACCACGGGCGTCAGCGCCGAGTTCCCAACAGATCGTACCAGCAGTCCGATCCCCAACATAACACAGTGCGGGAAAAGACACACAAGCAAAACACAATGAGGACTACTTGCGCGTGTGCTGCGGCTTTAATGGGGTTCCGCTGTCTCATTTGCCTTTTCTTTTTTGTCCTGTTTCTTTGCTCGCAAAAGACAAAAGAGAAGGTGGAAAGCTCCGGGGGTTACAGTGTTCCCATGAAACGCTGCTCTAAAGGCAATTTTTTCCTTACCTGGCGCTCGTGATTTGTTTGTTTTGCCCTTGAATCTGCAGCGTTCCTCTCCGCTATCGCGTTATACGGCACATACGTCAAGCTGGGAACGTTGGATTGTACAATGTGAATAGGTTGACCGATGGAAAAAAATATAAAAGATGCGCGTGGTATACGGTATGGAATTCTTGCACAGCGCATGGCTTGCATGTTTTCTTTTTTGTTATTGTTTTCTCCCCTACCTCGCTCCCTTCGTCTCTCCGTCTCTTCATACGTACCCTCTCCTCCGCATTGTTCCAAACGCTCTCGTTCGCCTCGCAATGCTTACTAACCCCTTTAATCCTCTCTCCTGCCGTCTGCTCTTGCCATCCGTCTGTTCCCGGGATAGGCCGTAAACAACGCTGACCCGGAATTTTTCGTTACCGCAAAACATGTGTCGGCACGCCAACCGACTCACGCGGGCTCTCTTTATTTTGTTATCTCTCTCTCACTCGCCCTGCCTTGTTAGCTTTCCTCTCTTTCGTTTCCTAAGCCGGCTTCGCTTGCTGCCGCAGGGGTCGGCCGTGTCGTCTCGTTTCCGCTTCAGTCGTCTGCTACCCACGGCGCGTGCCGTGCCCTCGACGACTCTGCCGTGTGCTCCGTGCGCTAAGCCTTGACCGCGCCGTCGTCTGCTCTTGCCCCTTTCCCGGCCAATATCGTCTGCACGCCCGGCGGTCGTCTGCCCCTCTATTGTCCGCCTGACTGTTTCATCGACGTCTCCGGTCGTCGGCGCGTGCACCTGCCGCGCGCCGAGACGAAAACTCTAACGACGTTTCTGCCTCGCAGTTAGCAGAAATGACGACAGTGTTCTTAACAGCCACTTTGTCGCTTCGCGCACCTTCGCCGCCAGGCATCTCACTGACGCCGTCTAGTCGCAGGTATCGTCCGCTTCTCCGACTGCTCGTGTGCTCGACGCCAGTTTCAGCACGGATAACTCGCCTCCCGTCGCCATCTGCTTGGACGACGTGTCGTCTGTTCGGTACTCTGTATAGTCGAGTCGTCGCCGCTGCCAAAGTTTCTCGATTGGATTATGTGCCTGCAGTGCGCGTGTGAGACTCGGTCGTTTTGTGCACCATGAGTGAGTCGACGACGTTTAGGAGGAAGGTGATGGCCTTCTCTCTGCCCGGTTCGCGTTGGATACTGCGAGGTTTTTCCAGCCTGAGACTTAGGATGGGTTCCCGTCTGAACCAGCGGGCGTCTGCTCCGACGTCGTGCGTGCAAATGCCACCGCCGACCCGTCAGGTAAACCAGTGCGCACGTGTCTCGTGCCTCCAGTTCTACTTGTTTCCTTCATTGTTATTTTTTTTTTCTTTCGACTTTTTAAACGTTTACCAGTTGCCGTGATTCGCTTATGCTGCTCTTGGTTACCTGCGTTTCAAGTATGCGGCCGTGCTCGGATCATATATTGCGAACCGGAACGGCTCGAAACGGGCCAATAACAGCAGTCCTCATCGCGCGCCAATCAACATTCATATCTGGTATCAGCAGTTGCTGTGCAAGGTCCGCCCATTGATATTGCTAAGTATGTCGCCTCCAGGACTGCGCTACGGACGTAGTCTCAGACAGCGTACGCGCGAATCAATTTCGCACCTTTGCCAATGCAAGCAGTATTATCTGTCCGTATTGAAGCTGGGTTTTTGCGGAAAGCCTACCCTGCACATTCACGTGCGTCATCCATTATCTCGCTATAGGGCGAACGTGGGGAATCAGTCGCATCGGTCTAAGAGCACTCGACGCGTTCGTTCGGGAGCGTTGTGGCAACATTTACCGCATGCTGGACTCGATCTGACGTTTCGGAACGCCAGGACAAAATGCACTGGCGTCCCAGTTACTTTTTTTTAAGAAACCGCTGTTTTATGCATTGAAGCACAAAAGTAACTGGAACACCAATGCATTTCGACTGACACTTTGAAAATTAATATCACGGAAGTGGTGCAGTCCAGAGAATTCGTGCCAAGGGGATACGCCGAGCTGACTAAGCGGCTATATAATTCGTAGATTGAAGTATGTGGCGTAAAGTAATTAATAAGTTAATTAGCTTAACTGCGTTAATTTTCTCATTTGAAAATTTTGATTTCTCGAAAAGTAATGGCCGCCTCATTGAGTAACTTAAATCAGGTTTTAGAATTGTGCTATCGGCCATAGGCAACCTTTAAAAAAAATTGACGCAGCTATAAAAAGAAAAGACACCCTGTATATAGTGACGCGTATTTCGTGGGCGTTATTCCAAGCTCGGAAAACGCTTTTATGCGTAGCACGTATTGAGCTACGTAAATACGAATCGGACATTTCATTGCGAATGGTCTACAATTTTCACATTGACACACTTTCGCTCTGAATATTTGAGCCGTTGATTAATTAATAACACCTAATTATGTAATTAGGCGATATGCAAGAAGGTAGTCCGACATATATGCTCCAAGCAACGGCGAACAACCTTGCCCTTACCCGCCGTGGTTGCTCAGTGGCTATGGTGTTAGGCTGCTGAGCACGGGGTCGCGGGATCGAATCCCGACCACGGCGGCCGCATATCGGTGGGGGCGAAAACACCCGTGTATTTAGGTGCACGTTAAAGAACCCCAGGTTGTCAAAATTTCCGGAGTCCTCCACTGCGGCGTGCCTTATGATTTAATCAGAAAGTGGTTTTGGCACGTAAAACCCCATAATTTAATTTTTAACCTTGCCCTATAGCTGGTTCCGTCCAGTTACGTGGCACTTGCGCATTTTTAAAAATTTTGGCACAAGTCACGTCCGGGACACGCGGTATACACAGCGCATATCGCACGCCGTCATTATTGCTTGCATGTTTGCTTCCCTTTAGCGATCAGTGGCTTCGGACGCGTTCTTTTTTCTTCTTTTTTCCTCCTCGCCAATTTCCCTCGCGTTCGAGCGACACGGTCACTGCGTTGCAGCTCCTTGACAGCTCAGATTTAATGTCGAGGAAAGCCGCTCGTTTCGTCCTGGCGACGTTTATAGCGTCTCCGCGGAATACGAGGAGGAGGGTGTCGCGCAGGTATAAGGTCGCCGCACAAGTATAGATGTGTATACATGGCTTGCTTATGTACTGTGGGCTTCCTCGTGTGCTGCAATGTCGCGAGCGTAACTTAAATGGCGCGCTTGCCATTCGGCGCTATAGCGTACTGCGCCGAGCGAATAGATTGCCGCGCAGTTATGGCTCGCCCGACGCAGAAGAAGCCATGTACAGCTACATATGTTTTTCGTCCACGAACCGCGCGTCACGTGACCCGACGTCGCTTTCTCCGTGCAGCTCGTTCGCGCTAGAATCGAGAAAGATATTGGTACTGTTATCGATACCGTTGTTAATGTTTTCACTCTGTCCGCCCTGCTGCATGTGGCAGTGGATCACGGCTGCTTGGGGACAGACCATTCGTTCATATCTAAAAGTGCCCGCGAACGGCCGAGGACTTGATTGCTCTGCACTTGAAAAAAAAAAAAAATGTGGTGGAACATAAAGAAATATAAAAATCGGGACATTTATAACACGAGATAGTGCAGCGTAATTTCAACTAAAGCATTCAGGCAGAAATCAACTAGAGAGCGAACGCCCGGTTTCAATATGTCAGCGCGAAAATGTAGTGCATTTTGTTGAGCTAAAACACATGTCATCCGCATAGAGTTAATGAAAATACCCCCCCCCCCAAAAAAAAAAAATGCAACAACAGCTAGATAGAGCGCCCAGGTGAGACTTACCTCACGGATACGGTGCATCTTTCCGGAAGTTGCGTGACGTACTAAATCAGCTCATTGGAAAAAGTTGGCTATTAACCTTCGTGAGCTTCGGCAACAGCAGAGAACGCGACCTGGCGATGTCGTACAACTGCACTGCGTTGATTACTATATACGTATATACATGTAAGATTCATCGCAAACTCCTATTACCGCGAGGAAAGCTGTATGGTTCACGTATAATTCATGATGTAGGAAAGAGAAGAGGTTAAAATAAATTCTAGGGTTTTACGAGCCGAAACCAAGATATGATTATGAGTCACGTCGTAGTCGGGGACTCCCGAATAATTTTGACCACCTGAGGTTCTTTAACGGGCACGCAAAGCACGTCTGCATTTCGCCCCGAATGAAATGCGGCCACGGCGGCCGGGATTCGATCCCGCGACCTGGGGCGCATACCAGCGCCTCGCCATAGGCAATGAGCAACCACGGCGGGTCGAGAACAGGTTGCGTGTCTCTCAAGGGCTTGCCCATCCTCGTTGGATGTTCTTCTTGCAGGGCGACCGCTAACACGAGGGGAGAACGTATACGCCCTCTTAGGGCAGGCCAAACCCTAACCAACAGGTTGGAAGCCATATACTTTACGCCCTCGCTAGACAAGTGACTTGCCCGTGCCCGCGCACTTCTTTTAAAGCGTAGAGTGAAATCTTCGCCTCAATTTTCTCACGGACGCCGGTCGTGTGATGTTCGTTCCGTACACTTCACCTGGCTCCGCGCCGCGGTAGCATTTCTACGAAGCGTGTAAGGTCGTTGTGATTGTCCGCCTTGGTTAAACTCATGTGTGCATTCTTTTTGTTTGGTTGAAGTGCGTGATTGCTCGACTTCTCTGGGGTCCACTCTCTGTTTGTGTAGCTGTTGCACCATCAACGTTGCGCTGTTGGCTCGCACCCGGGCCGCTTCCAGGGAGCGCTTGCTTTGGGAACGCGGCGGCCGGACGCTGTTCGGCGAAAAAGCGAGCGGCAGGGGTTCTCGCGCACTGGTTCTGGCGAGCGCCATAAATCGCGCAGCGAGCCGCTGTATAGCGGCACCTGGGGGTGAGAATGTGCGCGGCTGAGCGGGCAGTGCGGTCTGAGACTTGAGACACGAGGGACGGATCTCGTCAGGTGCCCGGTCGGGGCGACGGACTGCTCCGAGGCCTTTGCTCAGCCGCATCCATTAATGTGAACTCGCTTTCCTTGTTCTTCCGCCCATTATCTGCCCACCCGCCATGACCGTGCATGCAAGGTGTCTCCCATATTTGCTAGGACCGAAAAATTCCAAAATTCCCGTTTGGTGTTATCAGTGAATGAGTGGAACGCCATACCCCAAGATATTGTAACAATCACTGACCCGTCTGCCTTCCAATCTGCCCTGCGCACATTTTTAAATGTATAAAACGTTCAGCTGCCACTTCTTGCCTGGCCTGTGTTATATATATGTATATGTAAATGTGTATTTTTCCCACACCCACCTGCCGCGTGTGCCTTGTTGAAGAGTGCCATGTATAGCTAATGTGAATTGTACCCTGTACTCTCACCCTAATTTCTTCTCGTTTTTTCTATTCTTTTTTTATTTACAAACTGTACCTTTTACCGAAATGTGTGCTTGATTGTTGTCTTCAGTCGTTTTTATTGCGTTGACATATCATGTGTGAATTGTATCCCCCCCCCCCCCCCCCCTATGTGATGCCTTTTCGGGGCCTTTAGGGTATTCAAAATAAATAAATAAATAAATATATACTCAGTGTAACCGCTAATGTCTGTCTGTAAATAAATTCACTTGAAATTATCGACATCGAGCATCTTTAGTCCCGGAATACCGAAGCAGGGAACAGTGCAGCGGCTTAGGAAAAGCCGAGAACGAACGAAAACTCCAAGAAAGAAGAACGTACCCGGCGGAGGAAGAGAGAAGAAAGAAAAAAAACTTATACTAAGCGGTAAAATCTGCGGCGTATCGCATCGAGCGATTTTGTAACATCGCGCTCGGAGCGGGCCATCATCCTTGAAACGGCTAACGGACGCGATGTGTTTGGATCTATGACGTGTGTTTCCACGACCTCGCCACCGGCACGAGCGGCAAGGTGGACAAGACGCGAAATGTGATCGCTAACTTCAGGAAGGGGTTCGGCGCGGCTAGGTTCGCCCGTTGAAGATAAACCAGCTGCACGTGAAAGTTGAGATGTGGCCGATAAAAGAATGATTGATAACGATTCGGCGCGAAAAATAAATTAATAGCGCGGGAATATTGAGATTGGACATAAAAGGTTTTGATAGCTGTACATTGCCGAGATGGATTATACGTAAGATAAAATACGCAACTTTGCAGCCCATGTCATTTATCGTCCACGTTCCGTTGCCGCAAGCACGTTGGGCTGTCGTGATGGAATTTCTGCACCTTGAGGAAAGGATCCATTTTTTTTTTTCCGTGGCTGCTTGAATGACAAGTCCTGAAGCTGTAGCATATATATGAGTACGTGATACTGACACCGTATGTGGTCCGTCATTGCACGTTCATTCGCTGTAGAATTAGCTTCGCCCTTGCTCTGTATACCGTCTCAGCCACTTACTTGAGTTTTCACAAATCACTCCGCATGGGTAGTCACAGTATCAACATTCATGTTCAGATAGATTCACATGTATGTTGCGTACAACCTCGTGAACGTCACTCACTCACTCACTCACTCACTCACTCACTCACTCACTCACTCACTCACTCACTCACTCACTCACTCACTCACTCACTCACTCACTCACTCACTCACTCACTCACTCACTCACTCACTCACTCACTCAGTCTTTGCAATCGATGTTTGCACAGTTTCTGTTTATCCTTCAGAATCAATTCTCAGCTGAATATTCATCGCCTCATGTACAACCTTTCGCTTGTTTGAAAGGTAAATAGAAAATGAAGGCATGAGGGACGTATCTGGTGGGCGTCTTTATGCAGGTGAGCTGAATATCGAGCGTGCAGGTATCTCATGCGATCCCATTTGCATCCGCGCACACGCAATCCGGCCATGAATAATTCGTGGGATAATCACAAACTTACACGCTCGACCTTGCGTTCTTATGAGCGCGCTAAGGCGTGTGTAGCAAGATGTCCTACTGCAGCGAGAGCGATACTGTTATTAACTGTTATTAAACCGAAATAAGCATGACGAATGGTATAATAGTTGCTAGCTAAACGACACGACCATCCTCTTCCCAGCTACGCATCCGTAGCGCTCGTAGTACATAGTGTAGTCGGCATTATGCTTTTGCGCGGTGCGGATCTGCCAGGAAAGAAAAGCCAAAATTTCTGCTTGCAGCCATAAAAACTTCCGCCTGCACGCGTAAGCAGTTTTGAGTGTCAACTCGTCATCAGCCTGGTTACGCCCACTGCAGGGCAAAGGCCCCTCCCATACTTCTCCAACTACACCGGTCATGTACCAATTTGTGTCACCTCAGATGTGCGTAAATGGCGTGAGTGAGATTGAAATTTCTGATAACTTTAATCGGTGAGGACGATGTAACGGAAGATAGATTGCAAAAGAATCTGTAGGGTGTCTCAGCTAACGTACCGTTAGCCAAGCTGTCTAACGAAAAAAAAAAATACAGAAAGGAAAAGATGACAGTGTGCAAGGTACGATCTTAAGACCTACAGTGATTGGGCGCCAGACATCTCACTACAGAACACCTTATAACTGTATCTTTCACGGTGTTTTTAATTGATCTTTTTTCGTTGAACAGCTCGGCTAGCGTTAGCTGGGACACACGGTGTATCATAAGCGCGCCGATTCAGTGCCGCGGTGAAGCCTTCTCAGAAGTTTTCCTACCTTAATTGACCTTCTTGAGTCCCCCCTCCTTTCTGTTCTCTTCCGATGTTGAGTCTTGCGTGTACATTTTCACCGATTCGTATTCCTTACCCTTTTCAACGTCTTATGTCGCGACTCTTTTTTGAATAAGCGATATTTTTTGGCAGACATCTTTTTTTCCCCTTCTAGTTCGCTCCTCGGATAAACGTGGGCCGTTTCGGTCACTTTCGTTGCCCATTAGACCAGCCGAAATTTGAGGCACGATTTGAGGACAAGTTCAAGTCTGGCGCTCTACGGACTCCCCACAAAAGAAAAGGGGGCGACGTCACGGTCCTCGACCTGTGCTTGTCGTGTAATATCCTTATGAATCACCTTCCACGTTGCACCGAGAAGCGTTCGGCTCCCTCAGGCCGGTGGCTTTTCGACTTCAAGTGCTGGGGAATGCAGTATAGCAGCGACTGTGAGCTGCGACGACGTGGAGTAACGTGCTTCGGGCATAGTCCACGTCAGGAA
Organism: Dermacentor variabilis; assembly: GCF_050947875.1. Lineage (NCBI taxonomy): Eukaryota > Metazoa > Arthropoda > Arachnida > Ixodida > Ixodidae > Dermacentor > Dermacentor variabilis. Next base: position 160,713,039 of record NC_134574.1, on the reverse strand, counting down.
GCGGGGTACACTACGCGCAAGCGTTCCGTTTTGACCACACACTTCCCCCACTTCCTCGGAAAAAACCCTGCAACAGTTTCGCGTATAGCCTCCGATATCATGGAGCGCTATTCCTCGCGAAACGCTTGACGTAATCAAGGGTTCGACGAAAGTTCGTCTGGTCATGCATGCAAAGGAAGGGGATCACGCTCGCTGACCAAGTCTGATGTATAATCCGACGTTTCGGAACCGCGCACGCGTTCCTCATTCACTGAGTTGGACAGGAAATCGTCGTCACTTATGTAGCCAGCGCGTGACGTAACGAACGTGCGTAAATGGCAGGCAACACTTGACGTGAGACGAATCTCGGAGGCTATCTGGCCGACGCATGCTGCGTTCTTCGCCGCTTGGCGCGAAACACTCGCGAATCGACGAAAACGCGTATGCTTCGCAAGAGGCAGAGTTCGCACCACTGCATAAATTTTCGTTTGGCACCAAAGTTAATGCGGCCTGGCGTCAGCGAAGCTCAAAACACGCGCGTTGGCATTCACGCTTCAAGGCAACGACGTGCGTCGGCAGGCATCGGTAACGTATACGCACCTGAGAAGCGATTGGTGACGAGCGACATCGGGCGTGGATGCCGCCTATTGCTGACTTGCAAATCGCGGCTATGCGGGAGAATTCTAAGCGGGCGCCCCAAAGGCCATCGGTTACGAGTGATGTCGCCGGCGGATATACAAGCTCTTGCCATCTTGCAAATTTCGGTTCGTTGCACAAAAATCGCTGCGATAAAACAAAACGTAATATTGTTAGGCGAAGCAAGAAGCTGTCAGAAACGTATGTTGCTATACAGCATGCACACATAGAGGCGCAGTGGCAAACGCACAAGATAGTACGCGCAAACTGGTTTGTTATAGTTTTCCTTCGCTAGATTGGACATTGGTGGAATCGTACTAAGAAAGGAGCTTAGTTGTTACTAAAAACACCATAAATTTAGGGGAAGCTGTCCGCCACAACTTCAATTTCGTCGCTTCTCTGTGCACGTCGGCGTCTTCCTCAAATCGCTCTCAACCGCATTAACAAATGTTATTTTGTTAAATTGACTTCAAACACCGCCGCGTTCCTATCGGTCCAATCGTCACCGCGCGCATACATATAGAGCAATCGCCAAAGGGTGCGGCCGCGATTCCCGCTCCACTGCGGCTTATACACTTGCAGCGCGAGGAAACGACACGCCGAAGGAAATGACCCGGCCGACCATATAGTGTGGGCTGATTGTCGTCAGCGTTGACGCTTGCCAGCCGCGCGCATGCCGGCTGCGGAAACAATGCCAGCTGCCTCCTCGTGCGCGCGCGGGCATCCGAGCGCGGTAAAACGTAGCTATTTTTGGCCGCCGCTGTAACATGGAGTGCGGGATATTATATCGCCGAAGAACCGTTGCTGCTCGTAGTCATCCGCATGCGAGTAATGCAGCAGCGACGCTATGCGGGGCAGATGCGTAACGAGGAGGTCATTCTCCTTGTAGACCGTGTTCGCTTGATGGAGTGACCAGAATCAAGTCTGTTTGCGAATGCGCGATGCCGACAGCTAAACTACGTGGTCGTTTAGCGGCTATGGCGTTGCGCTGCTAAGCACGAGGTCGCCGTATCGAATCCCCCCCTCGCGGCGGCCGCATTAAGCAACTCCAGGGCGTCGAAATTAACCTGGAGTGCCCCACTACGGCGGCGTGCTTCATAATCGTAATCGTGGTTTTGACATGTAAAACCCTCGAATCTAACTTTAAAATATTGACGGTGACATTTTGTTGTGTGTCGTGATGCCGACAAGACCGGGGCTACAGCCTGGGCTGTGCCTACGTGTTGCTGTGATATAACCTTTCTATCGCAGGGCTATTCCTGTTTGCTCCTTCATTGCATGGTTCGACCGGCGCTCCGCCAACGTTATCACTGCAGCATCGAGCGGCTGGGACCGTTAGACGATAACAATGGAATAGAATCGCGAGCGAAAGGAATCGACACATCGGTAGCTCACTCATGATGGCCCTTCGCATGCTTGCATGAGTGAGCTATTGTAAAATGACGTTGTGAATGGGGAGCGGTAACCTAATTCAGCCGATCGTATATTCCTCTGCATCTAAAGCGAATTCTGAATGTTTAATATCGAAGTTGTCTTGGTGTAACGCAATCTTTGATTTGCTTGCTTCAATGTGGTTATAAATTGTTTTGTTGTCTTCGAAACTAAGCGCCTTCTCGTCAATTTCGCGCAGATCGCCTTATGCAGAAATGGAAGGAGAAAGGAGTGCGTAGACTCGTCTCAATGCGGCATTTCTCGACGGATGGCGACAGAATGAGTACGGTTCCAGGTGGCTGATAGTGCCACTGCATCTTCGTTTACATCACACACTAAGGTCTGAATCGGCAGCCTACATCCTTGAAGGGAACAGCGCAACAGACTGGCAAACCAGCGCGCTGTCTATCTGCCTGCCTGTCTGTATGTATGTCTGTCTGTCTGTCTGTCCCCCCCCTCCCTCCCCCCCCCTCTCTCTCTCTCTCTCTCTCTCTCTCTCTCTCTCTCTCTCTCTCTGTGTGTGTGTGTGTGTGTGTGTGTGTGTGTGTGTGTGTGTGTGTGTGTGTGTGTGTGTGTGTGTGTGTGTGTGTGCCTGTGCCTGTTGCAGGCGGGTTGACTGAACTTGCCTCGACGCTTGATCGCTCGGCCCGATCAGCGATGATTGGTATTCAGTTCGACGAGCCGACTCGACCCACTTTTGTCGGGTTCTTGTAAGTGTAGCTCGTGTGTGGTCGTCTGCTCGCCATTAAAGTTTCCATGTCATAATATTTCAATGGATAACATATCTTACTCAATTAATTAGGTCCATTGAACTTCGCAGTTATAAGAAACGTCTAAGAGGTGAGCATTCTAGCGACTGGCTGCGTAGCCTTGCTATTACTGACGTCCATGCTGAATGACGTTACCGTTCCAGCTTGGAAAAAATAAAGTAAAGAATAAGTATACGTTTGAGCTGCTTGAGTAAGCTGGCGGGCGGCAACTATCCGTGACAAACTATATGTTTTCGTATACAGAACTGAAAAGTGCGGTTTCGTGTGACGAAGGGGTCGTTTCCGCTGACTCTGTTGGTTAGGTAACCGAACGCGAAGCTGCCCTTGTGAAATGCACTACTGCGCGTCATTGATGACTAATGGCTGACAGCTACGCGTGATGACGGCTCGAGTCCGGAACGTCCATGTAGGGATCGTAGAGACCTCCGCCTGTCCCTCTTTTTATTTCTTTTTATAAGGGCGACTTAGCACCACGCGTTAGTCACGCAGCCCGCTGGGAGATGACGTCACCATTCTACAATCAGTTGTCCTGTTTGTTCTCTCGCACCTGGCGAGACCGACAACTGAAACTCGGGCATTCGGTTTCTTTGCGGAGCAACGAAAAGCGCATAGAAAAAACTTTCTGCGTTCGCATCTGTTATAAATCGTATATTTAAACATTCTATACTGAGGGCATTTTTGCGCGTTTGGTAAAACGCCAGGACAGGGGCGCACACTCACCCGTTCGGCATCGTTTCTGCGTGTTTTCGTGTTCTTGTGTATTAGTGATAGCGCAAGAAGGATGTACGCTCACCAAGGAATATCGTTGACAGTCGAACGTCTCTCTTGCTGGCGATAAAACCAGGGCACTGTGTAATAACATAGGCCGCATGGTCGGCTTCCGGTTTTGCCCACGAACATGGACACAGAAAAGACACAGATGGAAAGCAGGAATGCGATAAAAAGGGAGCCCGAGGATTTTCAACACTTCTTCCGTGCGCATAATCACAATTTTACAAGTCACGTTTGTCGTAATTTATATTGAAAAAAGAAAAGAATTACTCTTAGAGCACTTCTGCGCCTTTATTTGATCAGAAAATGTAAATCGATACTTTCCCTACCTCGAAACAACTCAGAAACGTGCTTTTGGTTCTGGCAGTCCCCGGCGTAGTAGACACAATGATTTTACCTTCTTTATTTCGTTTCCTTCCTTCTCCCCGCCCTCTCTCGAGGCGCACTTACCACGGGTAATCTTCGCTCGGAAGAGCGTCGCGTCGTCGGGTTTCGTTCGCTTCCGGCTTGCGGGCATTCCCACGTCACACTTTGGTGCCCTGTGACTGCCTCTACGTTTCCTTCAGGCCCACGGATGTTTGCAAGGTAGCTGAAAAGATGGACAAATGTTCCCGAGCGTCGGCACTATTTCTCGCAAGCGCAGAACGGGAGACGCGTTGCCACTCGCTTCCTCTACTCTCGCGGTGTCATCTGTTCCGTCGAGCAGAAGTGTCCGGCAGGGCCTTGCATTGATTCGTACTGGGGGTTTGCACTTTTATGTGGGGTCGTTACGTATGTATAGGGTAGCTCGCAAAACATCGGTCCCCTGGTCGAAACGCTAGCTCCAGCGACATTCGTTGTTCGACCACACCGGTGTCACACGTACACACTTCTGATTGCGATCGGTACCGATTGGGATTAAGCGCGATACGGATTGGTGTGCTGCTACACGGTCACTGTCGGATCGCGATCATGTTTCTCGATCGAGATTGCAGCCTGACCTCTGCCACTTTTAGCGCAGCATTCCGAAAACATTTTAAAAAATCGCTTCCGTTCCCCCCTGTCAAAGCGGATGTACATGGAAGCTGGCGTGGACGTCAGAGAAGTACCACCACCCTGACTGGCCTACATAGACGACCTTACACAAGCACCGCCACCACAGGCGACGTGGTGGTGCGGAAGTACAGCGTACACCCTCAATTCTTTTAGGCCGTACGTCCGCCAAGTGCCTTATTGAACTAAGTTGAATGTCAGAAAATAAATTGTGACTTACACAAAAGCTGCAGACATGATAGCTTCGAATTGTTATTAGAATATACGAGAAAACATAAATCTACGCGGAAGCTGAAACGACAAAGCCCTTATCCAGCTGAAATCGTTTAAGAGTCTTTTTATCAACAATAGTAAGCTGTAAAATTGAAATATATTGTCGAAATTTAAGCATATTTTGCAAATCTGCATTTGTGGCCAAGGCATCATGAAGTTCTGAGAGCTGCAGAGGATAATAACTCGGTCCGGATCGTTGGACCAATTAGCAGCGACCATTGTTGATCGCGATCAAGAAAATAACCAGTGGGATCGGCCGCGATCGTGATCAGAAACGCGCGTGTGACACCGGTATTAATCGCTAATTTCTGACACCTTTGGATTCCTGGAGCATTCGGGCATCGCCGCCCGGCTCCTCTGCTTGACACACTCTATCGAGTAAGTGACTCCACAAGTTAACTGCGTGTAAACATTTACGTAGTCGCTCAATCGTATAACATATGTAAACATTTACTCATCTATTTACTCTTACATATCTGCTATCCTCTCTCGCTATCCTTTTCGCACGCGCCCGCGCATGTGTGTGTTCATTGAGAGCGACAGTCCCGCATTTGGCTGCGAACTGCTAAATAGCTTGTGTGCTTCGGTTCACGTATCGCCATCCTTCACTGATTTAACAATCTAACGTTGAGGATAAGTCGGCAACGTGCTGTTCAATGAAGGGGTCTGAACTTGAACTTGCTGGTACGGCTGCGTTACTTCGAAACACCGCGAAGAAAACGGGACCAGAAAGAAAAGTAAGGACAGGCCTGTCATGTGTCTTTTTCGTTGTCTCTTTCTTTCTTGCGCTGCTTTCGTTTATGCTGCACATGTCGCCGGTATTTGTTATCCATTAAAAATAAATAAACAAATATATATATATATATATATATATATATATATATATATATATATATATATATATATATATATATATATATATGAGCGAGAGAGAGCTTCAATATTTTCACTAGTGGAATATCTTGGAAGCTGTTGTCAAAGAATGTACAGCAGTGGCGAACGCAAATCCGGTTGTACCGCAGCCGTTCTACATTAATTACGAAACATATATTACGAAAAAAAATAAACAAAGAAAAGCAGGGGCAGTGAGCGTGGGACGAAGAGACGCGTGGCGATCGATCCGACTGCCTGCCTCTGTAACATATATGTCACTCGCTTGTCTCTTTCTAGTCTGCGCTGAGCCGAAGACGCCGGTTTTTCGCATTTCCAGCTGCGTCGGAATCCAAGGCGACCGGTGTACCGCGCGTTCAGCGCTTCGCGACGGGTGTCCGCCGTATACGCGGCCTGTGCGTCACTCATGACGTCGTTGCTTCTCGATGGCTCGTCCCTCTTGGCGCGTGCTGACGCGAGCGCTAACTGTGACTATATTTAGAAAGCCACGCGAACGCCGCGATACAGAGAGACGTCTGACTGCGTAAGCCGAAGGCCCTGTGAGTGCACGCGATGCGGCCGACTTTCCCCCCACCCCATTTTGGTCCCCCCGAAATAAGCGTCACCCATTGTTTTCACGCATCTGGCGAGGAGGTCGAGAAGGTGCCCCTGTGCTCCACTACACTAAAAGCGTGCAGTGCACTGGAAGCTAGTAGCGGCTTCACTCAACTAGGAGGGCGAGACTACGATACGCTATAGTAGGGTACAGCTCATGTCTGCAGTGAATCCCCGCCCACGCCCTCGTAACCGCCAGCCACCTGTTCCTCCGCGAGGCCGCAAATAGTTCGTACTTCAACCTTTCTCTGTTACCTAAATGAGGCGGTAACCACAAAAATAAAATTATTAGCACGTAATATTATGCGTTTTCACTCGTCAATTATAGTGGAACGGTGAGAGCCTAATTATTTGAGGTGAAATAAAACGCATACTTCGCTGCAACTATATGTTGTGAAGTTCCACTACATTTGGCAGTCAAGTTTCATGAGTAAAACGGGGTCAGCAGTGAAATGAACTGTATACCGTGGGTTTTCGAAGAGTGAAATGCTCAGACTCCGTACACTTTGTCCATGTCTGTTGCGCGCCTCATCGCTTCCGCCGATGAACAGACTCTTCAAAAACAGCAGACGATCCAGAGGTGTCAAGTACGACGCCATTTTGAAAAGGCCGCATGACGACGATTTCGTTTGCTTCTGTGATTGGCTGGCGGAGTAACACAACCCCGCGTGGTCCGTGTGCATTGGTTGGCAACTGCTGCTGTCTGCTTAAGAGGAAGCTTTAGCTCGGGTGCTCCTATCTAAATACATGTAAAAAGAGAATTCGTTTTTCTCGGCGACCACTGCACCAATTTTGACGAGGTTTGTTGCATTTAAAAGAAAAACTTAAAGTCTAGTGACTGTTGGTTTCGAATTTTTGAGTTAGGGCGTCAATCTTTTATTAAAAACTGGCGAAAATCCGAAATTTCCACAAAACAAAACTGCCAAGTTTACAACTCCGTAACGCCTAAAGGAAAAACGATAATACAATTCTGTGAAATGCATCTAATAGTACATCGAAAGCGGACAAAATTGATATATTACACATGAATCTCAAAAAATTTAGTAACATGGAAATACAGCTTTTGCAGAACCCTTGTAAACAACCTAACAAATTCACGTAAGATGTAAAATGACATATCTAATTTGTGCGCTTTCAATGATCTAATGGATGCCGTTCACAGAACCGCGATATCTGTTTTTGATACAGAGCTATCAATTTTTAAAAATTGTGCTTCTATTTTTTTCAAACGGTCAAATATTTGAAAATCGTTTTGAGAAAATTCAAGCCCTAAATAGAAATTCCGCTTGCAACAGTCACTAGAATTCAACTTTATCTTTCAAATGCAACAAATTTCATTAAAATCGGTTCAGGGGTTATTTCATAAAAACGTTTTTGCGTTTTACATGTATTTGAATAGGCCGCGTCGGAGTTGGGCCCGAGCTAAAGCTTCCTCTTAAACATAACTGCGAGTCGGCCTAGTTGGAACATATTCATATTTATACTTTTTGTGCGCAAACAAACAGGGACGAAGAATAGGGGCAACACAAGGACGAGCGCTTTCTAACAACTGGTTTCATTTTTGAAGAACTACTTACTTAAATACCCAAGTTGTATCCTACTAGAGTAGACAATATTCTGCCGCCGCGTCAGTAGCGAATCCGCTGCTGCTCTGTACAGGGACAAAGGCCGCAAGAAAGAGAAACGGCAATAAAAGAAAGGATAAAAGCAGGGACGTTTACTGCATTTGAAAATCCGGTTTGCTACCCTTCACTAGGGAACGGGGCAGGAGTAGGTAGAAAGATCTGAGGCGAAAGTAGAGAGAGAGAGAGAGAGAGAGAGAGAGAGAGAGAGAGAGCACAGGCACACGATCACAGCACAAGATCACGTGCAGCTATAACATCGTTCAGGTTTTGGTATATTTAAAGGAACACCGAAGGAAAATATTAAGTACAGCTAGATTTAACGAATAGGCTTCTGTAATAACGGACTCGTTATCCGTAGCGAGAACAGAGCTTTTGTAATGGAGAAAATGGCGAAAGTAGAGAATCGTAGCAGTGCAACCTGGTTTTTGGACTATGGGGCCTCTCATATGTCACATTAGCACTGGCTGATTCGAGGAGAGCAACACAGGGGTTCATTTACGTTAACTCGTCCGTTTGGCCACGGGTGATTCAAATTTAGGGGCAGCAGCGCGACCTTCGGTGGCTCCCCGTCGACTTCTTTTCGACACGTGGTGAAAGCCATGCACTGCGAAGTGTTCCCCACCGAGATGGCGTTCGGGCGGAGCTATTGTCGGCAACTTCTACTAGACGTGGTCCGCCTGCAGCAAGCAATAATAATAATGACCGTCGCGGTGACGTTGTGCCTAAACGTCCCAAAAATTAATTCAGATTACAGCTTTCTCTGCATACCTGGCCGTGTCGAACTGCTTTGTGGAACATGAGTAGTCCGTTGACGCTTCAGATTAGCGCACGAATACTCTGAGGGATCGAGGAACGAAGTTTGCAGAATGCGCTGTGCCAGCTCTACCCAAGCCTAAATTACAGAATGTATAGTTTGCAAGCGCTGACCAAGCAAGGGACCACTTCCGGCGCCGCTGCAGCGCAACACCTATTGCAATCTAACGCCTCTGTACAAAGAAATCACCTGTATATAACGATACATAGATTATGTCCCGGCTGAATTCGTGTATTTCGTATGTATCGTGAACGCCTGTACATCGAAGCCATATAAAACGAATTTGCCTGTACAGCGAAAGAATTTAGGAACCCCAGACAGCTGGTTCGGCGCCTTATCACGAAGGCCACGTGTCGGCGCCTCCACTCTTCTTCGCGGAAGCCACCGAGCAACGGCAGCACTCGCGCAGCACTTCACGAGCGTGCCTATGTCAGCGATCGTTGCAGTCCTATACTGTGCTGCTCCAGAAATCGCTCGATGCGCATTCTGCTCACAGCCGAACATGCACAAAATGCGTATACGATGCGTACGCAGCAGCCCCTGCGACGGCTGCCGACCGGTATGTCGCAGACGATGGCGAATTCGCGATGTACTCGTAACTGGCCACCGATGACGTCTTCGAAGCAATCTAGGGCCGGAAAGGACGCGCACCTCAACCAAGTCAACAGCGACGAAGAAGAGCCTGTCAAAACGGACGAAGGACTGCAAGAAGGACGGTACCGCGATTTGACGACACGCAGCTTTTATCTTTCCTCGCCCCCCCGCGTTTAGCCGCGGAGCATGCCACGAACGTCGCTGCAGTAAGGTCGGCTGCAGTCAGACATTCCGTCAGACGAGATATGCGCAAAAAATTTAGCGACTTATTAAGGTGAAAGCCTTATATGTCTCATTAGTCAGTCGACCTTGAGCGAAAACGCGTCTACGGACACGAAAGACACGAAAAGGCTACGAACCCTCAACCTTTGCTGGGAGTCGAACCCACGAACTTTGATGTTGATTAAGGCGTTAATTAAAAGTTAATTAAAGCACTCGAACCCACGACATTGGGTGGGAGTCGAACCCTTGACCTTTGGAATTAAAGAGGGACGACTGAGAGAAGTACACTAAGCGAATTAAGAGAGATGAGTAAGCGAAGTATAGACTAAGCGAATTAAAAAGGATTTGTACGTCATGTGTCCGTCTTTAATGCATCAGCACTTGAGCTTTCGCCTTCAAGTCGTCTTATGGATAACATTAGAGACCCTGTGATTTTTTTCACCGTCTTTCTTGGATCATGTAGCATAACAGTTATCTCTTTCTGATGAGCTTAGCCAGCTGCTCCATTGTGAGCGGTATTGAATGAATGTGTGGTGTTTAGTGGCGCAAGGGCCAGGTATGGCCAAAGAGCGCCAGGCCAGACGAGCGGTATTGTGTGCGATCTTTATAATGAAGGAACTGGTATAGCGAAGTATTTTGAAAGTCTCAAGGCGTTTAAATGCATGTAGCTTCCGGGTTGCGGCACAGCCTTATAGGTGATGTTTAAAACATAGCGTCTATGACGTCCTTTCTGCTCCCCAAGTTGCTTCCGGCGCGTGTAGTCAGCAAGAGCACGGTATTCGAGATCCACTTCTGTTATCCAGAGAGACCAGTCTCGGTGGCGTATAGACTTGGACGCCACGCACCTATTAGAGAGTTTTAGAATAGGGGCCCCAAAGAAATAGCGTCGAAGCCACTGCAAACTGAGTTTGGGTTTTGCGTTGGGAACGCTATTTCACCGATTTAGCGGGAGCCCAAATAGCGGCCCCAAAAGCTTTGTGTTAGCAAATATGGCGGCACCCATCGAAGCGATGGCTCTAACGTAGCACCAAACTGGGTTTGATTCGTGGTAACGCGTGAAGTTCGCGAGCTAGCACAAGTGCGCTTATCGCTTTCTATCAACTAGTGTGTGTTATGAGGATTGATTCATTAGCCGCTGCTAATTCCGAATTCGATTGTGGATTTTATGGCTCGTGTAGGCCTAACACGGCTAAGCTTGGCTGGTGAAGGCACGTAAAGTTGGTTTGCTCAAAACTAAGCGCAACTAATTGTTTGCTGCTTACAGAATAACCTCTAAATTGCAATTAAACGCGAATACACGCAAGTCAACATTACTATTCCTATCATAAGATGATATATTTTATTTATTTCTAATAGCTTTCCTTTGACACCGTAGTGGCGCTGTCAGCGCAAGACGCTATCCGCAAACGCAAAGCCATATGCTAAAGCTCTTCACCTCCTGCATGCCCCAACGCTCACACCCGCAAAGCTCTTTGGGGCCCCAAACTATTGGGGCCCCTATTCTAAAACTCTCTATTAGAGAGTTTTAGTTTAGGGTACGCAAGCGGCTTGCGTACGCAAGAACTAGGGGCGACGGTACTGCGCATGCGCAGACCCTTACGTCAGCGCATGCGCAGTACTGTGTCCCCTAGTTCTTGCGTACGCAAGCCGCTTGCTTACCCTAAACTAAAACTCTCTATTCACGCGGTGTGCGATAAAGCCGCACGCATATATATTAAGCACGGACCGTGGACGCGCAGCGCCCACCTTGCACGGTGAACTGCGTCGGCTATGTACTCAGTTACGCGTGCGTCCCGGGGGCTGCGATCGATTGCGTCACCGGGAACGCGTGGTGGCCTCGAGCTCGCATTTCGACGTTCAGCGCCGGCGGACTGTGGGAACGCGGATGCGCGCCCGCGCAAAGCCGCCGTCATCGCGAGCGCTTCAGATACGCGCCGTGCATAATTCTCCTTGCTGCTTGCGCCAACAAAGGGGTCGACTCGAGCGCGCGCCGCTCTCCCACGCGGGAGACCGAAAGGCCCGCAGCCAGACAAGAGTGTTGACGCGAGTCTTTTTCTGGGCTTGACGCACGAAGAGCTAGACACGGTCGGGCCGTCTTCGCACGAAGCGTGTGCAGCACTTGAGAACGCTGTGTACGCGCAGCCTGTAACGAAAGAAAGCCGCGAGGAGAGCTGAAGAATCGTGTAAGCCTTGACGTACAGCCTCCGTCATAGTCAACCGAGCGCCCCTTTGTTGCTTTTTGTGTGGGGGATGCTATAGTTGTTTGTTGCTGGGATGCCTTTTAGATGGGCGCTACCCATCTATAGCTTAATGCGCCTTTCTTTCGAAACATTTGGTGTTTGCTCCTAGCAGCCTACATTTTTTTATAATTTTTTTTCATTTAGGCGCAGTTATATTGGTGTATTCACTGTTCGTGTTAAATAAGACGGCTGCAGTATGTGTCCTCCAAATGCTGCTCTTACACGTTACTCGACAGCGCAACTATACTATACGAAAATCGAAGTTATGAAACGACCCGCTTTTAATGACGGGTGAAAGCAAATGCGGACGCGATAAAAAAATCCTCTGAATGAAATTTAAAAAGGAAGGTGACCCTGCAGACAAATGGGTAGAGCTTGGAGATGAGTTCTGCTGTAGGAGACCTGAGTTCAAGTCCCCCGTCGGACACCTGAATTATTTTATTGAGCGACAGCTTACACGCTAGGCGCCATACATAGGCTCACCGATCCTCCGCTGTTCAAAGACGGCTGCAGAAAATGCCCATGCCAACCAGCCACTTACGCCCTAGTTAGGGGACGTTAAGACAAAGAAAGCTCCGCTTCAAAAGAAACCGCCGCTGTTCACGAGAACGTTGTGTTTTGCAACGAGTCTCTCGTTGTTATACATTATTCTGCTTGGCGGAACGCAAAGAACGCCAAACAGAGAAGCAGCCTCTCGGGGTTGCCGTATGGCATGCAGTATTCATTTCGTGTTCCGTTCGAAAACGGCGTCGCGCATCGAGCGGCATTCGACGCCTGAACGCGAACGCTTCTGCTCGTGCTTCCACGTCACGTGCGTGTCTCGCGCGCTGTGCCATTCGGCCGACGGCGGGGTGCCTCTTCGAGCGTGCTGCAATAGCTCGAGTGCCTTAGACGTGCCTTACACGCCCGCGTGGCGTGTGCAAATCGGATGACACACTTGCCCGCGCTTTTCCGCGCTGAGCAAACAGCGGGCGCGGCGGCTGTGAGGCACGCCAGCATGCATCGCGGGCAGGGGACGCTGTGACTGTCTCGTTTGTCACGCCAGTGACACGAGTATCGCGCGAGTGAAACCGAGTTCGAAGCCAATCGTCGCGCCAAGTTGGATACCAGGCGTGACAGTGCGTATTGGCCGCTTATCAGCTAACCAGTTCCATACCAGCGTATGCGAAACTTTGTATGTGCCAAACTTCAGTGAACCTCTTTGATGTCAGTTTGGGTCACTGGGCATGCTTAACTAGGTGTGCGTGCAACTGGATGTGCACCGATCTTCAGTAAACCTCTTTGAGCATCGGGCTGCTGTGCTGAGGCAACATGGTTCGAAACCAACCGTCGGACCACATTGAGTCACTAGGTCGCTAGGTGTACAGTCAACAGCAAATGTTTACGGGATGCGGTTTGCCCTTCAAATATGAATTCCTGCACTGTTAAGGCAGGAATTCACAGTGTTAAGGCACTTCGTATTTGCTGAATCACTGGCTAGGTGGCGAAGGCTACTGTATGCTGGAACATTTGATTCGAGGCTGTGTGACCACGCTTCGCGAGTGTTCAGCTTGGCTGCAGATCCTTGGTCCCGTAAACTTTTACGGTTGACTGTACATACGTGCTGCTCTTCAGCGAGCGTGTTTCACGCCGACATCGGTCACTCCAGATACCAGAATGGGTAAGTGCCGCTGTTCGAAGAAACTCTTTGACGCAGACTTGGGAACACGGGGCACTTGGTGCCACTCGGGCAGTGCTGGTTTTCAGTAAACAATGACGAAAAAGATCCCTCAAGTTTCTTCGCTGCTGAGCGGAATCGAGCCCACGTCACAGCTAGGGGTTCGATCCTCAAGGAGGGCGACCCGACACTTTAGCAGGCAATGCATTGTGTACGTGCCGCTTTTCAGTGAACGTCTTTCAAGCCAACGCTTTAGTGATTTCGCCATGAATGCAATCGGTGTGAGCGGCACATGACCAGTGCACTCATCTGGCCAACTTGCATCGCTGAGTGTGTGCCACTGAGTGTGCGTCAAGCGATCGAGGGGAACAATTCTCAGCGTTCGAAGTCACTGGCGCGCCACGCTACGCGTCTCAGAGGCCATGCGCGTACTTCTCGGCAGCGCCACTAGGTGGCGCAGCGTGTCCAGAAAGAAGCGCAAAAGAGGAGCCTGGCGGTCGCATGACGCGTTTCTGGCGTGCGTTCGTGCTTACCGGCGCGCCATGCGTTTCGGAGGCCGTGCTCAGGCTTCGCGGCGACACCGCTAGATGGCTCCGAGTGTTCTTAGGGAAGCGCGAAAGGGTAGTCCCGCTGGAGTACACGCATCATACAGAACTCGTTTCGACGGGGGCATTACGTTACGTCGCTAAATTGATTCAGTGCTAAATTGCCGTTGACAATGATCGTGGGACATTTCAAGCGAACCAAAAAAAAAGTTCCTATTACCTTCACGCTTTTCTTGGCGCACGTGGCACACCTTCGTGTGTAGCCAGTATATAACACTTTCTATTCGACCCCCTGCGGCATCGAGTCTGTGCGCGTGAACAAGGGAATTCCCGCAGCGAGCGCAGGAGTGGTGTGGAGACACGCCCCCTGCAGATCCCGCCGCGCAGCGCCCGGGCAAGCGAGCGCCGACGCGACGGTCAACCAGGCAGGGGTGCAACGGCCCCGGTTGGGTCCGACCGGTGAATGCGCGCTTGAAACACCCGTCGGACGGTTTCCGGCTCCAGTGGCTGGCATTCGAGCGAGCAGCCATCGGGCCGTCACGGGACCGATCCACCGACCCCGGTCCATCATCCACATGAAACCGCTTCAGACAGCGCGGGTGCTCACACCGACTCCATCGGCGGCGGGTTTCCATTACCTTCGGACGGTACGACGCTCCCGCCGTCCGGATTCGAACCCGTCAAGCCTTCCATATCAGCGACGAAGAGGATCGATGCTATATGTCATGCAAATCTGACCCCATCGTCACTGCTCTGGTGATTATGCATGGGACAAATGTGGCTTATGTTATAGCTGCCGCATATGGAGGGGGCAACCGTTCATAAATGCGCCGGCGGCTACAGTCCATGCAGTGTTGCTAAGCTCGAAGTTGCGGTTTCAATCCCGGTGGCGGTGGCCGAATTTCAGTGTTGACGAAATGCAAAAGTAATCGTGTATTTATGTAGATTTGGGTCCATATTAACGAAACCGATGTGCCCACAATCAATCCGGAGCTACCGCTACGACGTGCGCATGCCTCAATCAGACCGTGGCGTTCTCAGCAAATCTCCAGAATTTTATTTATTTATTCTGTATAAGTTATTTTCATCTGCGCGCTTCGTCGTTAGTCCGAGCCGCGCTCCACCTGCGTTAGTCAGGTGGATGATAACACAGGAATCGAGTTGAATAAAGTCAATTCTTAATGAAGTTATGCCGCGGGTCCTGTTTTCTGTATATACCCGTAAAGAACCACCTCCCTCGCTTCTTCCTGTTGCGCATCCCGTGTTCTACTTCGGGCCGCCAGCCTCAACTAACATATACACCGCCCTCTTGATTGTAACTATGGTAGCTTACAGCAAATGATTGACCGACACACACACACAAAAAAAAAAGGACAGCCGTTACTAACGACTGTTTATTCATAGGCCACCCGCCCATATTTTTCTTGTTTGGCGCGCAAGGTAACGGTCACATCATTGCATCACAGGAGAAGAAACCGCGACCTATCGTTTGCCTTTCACGCCAGCTTGAGTCGAAGGGTATACGTGTCTCTGGGTGTGTACCGCTGCCCAATGAATGGAAGGGCAAGAGAGGAGCTTGGCTGCAGTACGCGCCTCATAACGAGACTTATCGGCGTTGGCAATGAGCTGTGTCGCTACGTTGCTTCAATGCTAATCGCATTAATGTCGACACCTATGCTGCGATGGTTTCTGCTGCAATGGTGTTATTATTATTGTTATTGTTGTCGTCGTCGTTGTTGTTGTTGTATGACTGAAAGAAGATGCTTGTGGCCTTTATGGTTCGGCGCTCCGCTATATACTCCTTGTCTTCAGAGCAAACAGAAAACGAAAGCACGGAAGAAAGTCCGAGAACAGACAGAGACACTTGAAAGCACATCCGCAGACAAGCAGACCTTTTCGCTTTCTTCCTTCCTTTTTTTTTTTTCATTCTTTTGTGTATCTGCTGTTTTATGGTACGGCATGGCCACATGATTTTCACATGGCACCTACTATACCGTGACGGTCTTTACGGGGGCAAGAGTGGAACCGCGTGCCTTCGTCATTCCAGTTGGCGTTTCCTACTCCCGCGCATGCTTCGGCCTCGTTTTTAAAGCTCGCTCCTAGCGTATATTTACACATGGCGCGCGTATAGCAAGCCTCTCTGTATCTAGTCCCGTTCGGCTATATCTTGCCCTGTTTACGCAGCACGCGGCTTTTGTCAGTGATTATGCAGGAATGGGAGCCATTAGAGGCTGCAATGCAACGTGATCTCCCGTGGAGATCGGGCTCCGGCGTATTCGACGTCGGCGGCGAAGGTCGTCTCTGACGTCAGACACTCCCGTACCCGCAATGCTGGTCAATGCTGCGAGCACTTACGCCGCCTGTGTACCTGTGCTGTCGTCGACGTCCGCTCAATTTGTTCACTCAAGCAAGGATGTTGTAGAGTGGTCGTCAAATCGAAAGTGGGCGGCGACACTTTGACACGGTGTTGCCTTAGAACCACATGTAGCTTAGGTGACGCAATGTTCAACAGTCGGGAGTGCGCTTGCGTTGTCGCGTCAGTACGAAACAGCCTGTAGCTTTTCGTTTTGGGAACGTTGACCAGTTTTGGCTGCACTGTTTAGGTTTTCATTACTTACCAGTTGACCTACTATTAACGAAGAGCGTGCGATTCGTTCAAACACGGTGTATGGTGTGTGTGTGTGTGTGTGTGTGTGTGTGCGTGTGTGTGTGTGTGTGTGTGTGTGTGTGTGTGTGTGTGTGTGTGTGTGTGTGTGTGTGTGTGTGTGTGTGTGTGTGTGTGTGTGGAGGGGGGGGGTGCGCCTGCTTGCGTGAGCGAAGTTTGAATGCAATCATCGCCCAAATATTATTTTTGAAAGTTGAAAAGGAGAATGAAAATAGCGCTAAGTATATAGGACTCATTGTGGAAGCTTCACACTTGAAGCTTCGGATGAGTAATGTGTCTAACGTTAATTAGTGGCTGTAGTGTCAGTCCTCGAATGAGGTCACCGTCTTCGGCCTGCCCTTGTCCCCATTGATCCCCCTTGCGCATTCCCTCACGAGGTGATGACCTCACTTCCACTCGGGGTCGCTGCGCTGCCGTTGTTGCCTCCGCAGCACTACGACATAAAACTACGCACTCACGCTCAAAAGGTGAACTGGACGTTGGAACAAAACGATGACGCGAATGAGTTTTGCTCGCCGACCTCAGACTTCCGCTCGCTCCCAATCTTAGTTTTTTGTTTTTTTTTTTTTCACCACGATTGGTGGTTGAGGTTACTTGATCGTCGCAAAAGTCACAGAGCTGCGTGCGGCACAAGCAACACCGTCACAGCGTAAGCTGGAGGAGCGGCTCCACGTAGGCTCCAGACCGTCGTAAAACTGCTCCCGAAGCGGCGAAGTTCCCGTGCCTCATTTTCCACTGCACGCGCATGAAGGTCTTCGCGACGAAGCTGTCGTGCCTGATTTTCGGCAGCACGCACTTGATGGTTCTCGCGGTGAAGGGGCCGGGCAGAATTTTCGGCAGCCCGCACTAGAGGGTCTTCGCGGCGAAGTGTGCGTCGTTTTCACGAGAACGAACGCAGCTGTCCGTCCGACGTCGACGGTGAGCAGCAGCTTGTGCTGCTCTAGCTGTGCACAGTGGTCTGTTGATCACGAGTTGCCTGTTTGCAGCGGCTCGCGTAGCTCTACGATTCGCTGATTCAGCAGCGTTTCGTAACTTGCGAGGAGGTGCCATCACGTGTACCGAAGAGCAAACACAGGTATCGAGACTACGCGGCGCACATGTCACATTTCTTGACGCATGGCACGTTACGATGAAACTGCTACACGTGACACCTTGTGGAATACAACTGCAATCCAAAGTTTGCACGTATCGACGCTACGCGGCGCTCATCTCGCATCGCGTGACAAGTGGCACGATACGATGCAACTGCCATATGGCGTGCCACCTAGTGCAATAATACGCAATTGCAATGTAAGGTGCGTACGTATGGTCGCTACCCGGCCCGCATCTCATATCGCATGACTCGTAGCGCTCTAAGACGCCTGTATAGGGCATGTTTCCGCAACAGCAAGCGCTGGTAGAGTAGCCGACTTCCGCGCAGAGGGCGCGTGGTTCGATCCCGGCGGGAACTGGATTTTTTTCCCCATTCCTGGAGATAGCTGCGACGGACACCGCGGCGGCGGACAACATCGCCAACCGAAACGGCTATTGGACTGAGCGCATAACAGCTTGCGCTGTAAAATGCCTAGACTTTGTCATTCGCTGGGAGCTGCGCATGGCAGGGGGAAAGGAGGGGGCAAACATTTACCGTTGTGCGTGCCGACAGCATCTGTCAACCCTACTCCTAACGGCAAAATTGAAGGCAAACTCGAGCGTCCTTCTGTTATATATCCCGGCGACACGGGACACTTTGCATCGCAAGCGACCCCTGATTTCCTCGACCGCGATTGGCTCCCATCTGAAGGTCGCGCTATAAGGAGCATGGGGCACTTTCGAGATCGAAAGTGGCCTGTTTAACCACTTTATTATTCATAGCTTGAGTGTCCGTAGTTCTGCGAGAAACGGACAAGAAAAAAAGGCTGCGCCTCCATGTGATGTCACAAGTGTAACATCGCATGACACGTGCATATATACGAGAGGAGACTAACGGATGCTTCGCGCGCACGTTTGTAATGCACCGCGAGTGTCTCAGGAGTCACCCGCTTGACCTTTCATGGCAGCTATCGTCATATTCGTCTCTACCTCTCTCTCTCTTCCCCTGGTTCTGAGTTTGATAAATGGGTTTTAATGGCGCAATAACCAGTTCTGACCAAAAAGCGCCAAACCCTGGCTCTTGATGTTTCTCAACTTCTGCAGCGAGCGGTCGCTTGTTTAACTTGCGGATCGTCTGCTTGGGCCGCGGGCGTCGTCTGCTTCTCGAGAACCGGCGGCCAAGCTTGACCGTGCAGCCGTATATACTTAAGGAGCAACGGCGTTGAGTCTGATACATTTGCACTTCTCGTCACGATCGGTGACCGATGGCAGCCGACTATCTATGGGTGGTACTCGAGGCGTAGCCTTCGAGCGCTGTAGCTTAAGTGGTCGAAAGTGTGCATTCCCTCGCTATCTTTCTCACGCGCTTTCTTCCTCATCTCTCTCACTCTCTCTCTATTTGATCTAATGACGCTAGTAAAAAAGCCGCGCTGACGTCTTTTGGTGCCGCAATAACGAGAAGAAATGCAAGCGCTAGCGTCGTAACTCATGGATTTGTGTGTGCACGCCGTGTATTTTCTTTTTTGAAGGACCCTGCGTATAACGCCGCTTGAGGACGACAATCCATCAGCTCACTAAGGAAAGAAAAAAAAAAGACAATTTAGCGTCTGGCGCGAACCTTTGAATGAAAACGAAATGTCTTGATGATGGCATAATATATGAATAGTAATCTGTTTTAGGTGAGCGTTCGTGCGTATAGATGGTATATTTTATTTATTTCTAAAATAGCTTTCCTTTGACACCGCAGTGGCGCTGTCAACGCAAGACGCCATCCGCAAACGCAAAGCCCTATTCTAAAACGCTTCAATCCTGCGTGTCCCAACGCTAACACCCGCAAAGCTCTTTGGGGCCCCTATTCTAAAAAAATTGGCAGTGGCTTAGCTTGGCTATGCCAGGATATACGTAGCGAAAGCTAAGGCAAAGCATGGTTAGCCTTGGTTAATCTTGATTTCAAGTCCAGGTTAGTCTGGTGGTCTAGCTATGTTGCGGCGTTTAGCCAGTCGTTCGGCGCCCTGTTCGTCGGTTACTTGTGCGATTCGTTTGCTCTTCATCTCGTTCCGATGTGGATTCCAGGCTGCTTATCAGAATTGTCGCCGTCCATACTGCCGCCTCAACTGTGGTTGCGGCGCACGCGAGCTCTCCTTGTCAATCCTCCGACATGTTATCAGGCACGCGAAGCAGCTGGCAAAGCGAGCGGAGGCGAGCGCAACGACGAGGAACGCGGTGTGACGTCATACCAAACGGCGGCAGCTGAAACACGCGGCGCTGCGCAGCGGCGGAACACCCGTGGCTCGGTGCTACCCACGGAGGAAGAAAACTCAGGAGAGGCCCTGATGTCACTCTTTGTGAAGCTAAAGTGAAGCCGGAAGTTGGCGTTGGTCATGGTGTTGCTCCACCTGTCGGGCCAGCTCTCCTCTCTTGTTTACATTTCTCGCAAAACCACGCCGCGCTGCGCGCAACCGGGCTGCTCGTGCGCGCGCGCTCCGCAGCAATACTAAACAATCGTTAGCACGGTAGCATGATTCCGCCAAAGAGGGCAAAATTCCCCGCGGATATTCCTTCGTACGTTGCCATTGCCGTGGCGCGGTACATTGCTTACAGCGTTGCATGCGCGTTCATTTCACGAACTTTAGTTCCTTCTGTCCCACCTGGCCTCAGCAACATCCGGTAGAGCACGGTGCAGATAACACAACGCAACAAAACACGGAGACCAACGCAAACCTGCCTGCACGGCGCCTTTGCCACGGTACGAAACCTACGGAGCAACACGTGCGAGCGCACAGAACAATAACAAAGCCGCCATTGTGGCCCGAAAGGCGGGGCCACTACAGCAAAGAAATAAAAAAAACAGCAAAACAAAGGAGAGCCTACTACGTCATTTCCTCCACACTTTTCTCCTAGCGCGCGGAGGGGGTAGGGCCTCTCCTCAGTTTCCTTCCTCCTGGTGCTACCAGTGGCCCATGCGTAGTAGTGACTAGGGAGCGAGAGAGAGAGAGAAATATCCGCGGCGAGGTTTGCGTTGTGACGTCATGTGCCTCCTCGGAGCACCGCCGCGGTGAAATCGCAAGTTCGCGGCAAGTAAAGCGTTCGCTTTAAAAGATTCCAAGCGTATCCCGAGCAGAACGGCACACCTGCTGCATAGCGGAAAGGAGGCGCCCGTCCGCTCACGCACTCGCAGCTGAGCGTTCAGCGCATGCGCACATGCGCCCTCGCTCGTTGGCTGAGCGGAGCCGGGCGCATGGAACGTTCTGCTAAAGCTGTCTGATACCTGCTGTTATGTGTTAGTGCGAGCTTCTTCCGAAGGTCATGCGTCGAGAGACGAAGAGCACAATCGTATCCATGTCCATTGTTATTAATATGCGTACACTATCCGGAACATCTGTCGGCCATTTCGTATGTTCTGCGTCACCGAACAAGGTTATGTGAAAAACCAACGCATAAAAAACAAAAAAAAATATGAATTTGTCACTTGGAACACCATCCGAGGAGAAAATGGTCGCGGCAGACGCAATTGATAAATTCTGTGCCTCTCCTCGTCGCCAGGGCCAAGGAGGCAGCGAAGGCCACAGGGTTCCTGGAATGAGGAGACCTCCAACCGAGAGTAGAACTGGGGCTTACCCCGGAATACTGTTTCCAAAATAAAAGTTTATTCCTCCTCCTCTCCTTCGCAACCCAAGTGGCCGCCTGAGCTGCAGCAGATGACGCCGCTTAAAGGGACGCTAAAGTGAAAAATGATTTCTTCTGCATCAGTAAATTACTGTTCTACAGCACCAAAAACACCACTCTTACAACGATAAGCGTTTGCGAGTAACCTAAGTTACGCAACGTCACGTTAATTCCGCTAATTTTGGGTATGGTACATCAGTGGAGATGGCCGAACGTCTGAAGGTACGAAGTTCAAATTTACACGGATGTTATACGACGTTCATAATTGAGGTGACTAAGTGATATGTCTAGAGTAACGTAATGTGTGATGGGTGGTTAGAAAAATTTTGTTACATTAAGGGGTTTTACGTGCCAGAACCACGACCTGATTATGAGGCACGCGGTAGTGGGGAACTCCAGATTAATTTCGACCACCTAGGGCTCTTCAACGTGCGCCCAAATCTAAGTACACGGGTGGGCTGAGGTGGCCGGGATTCCATCCCGCGACCTCTTGCTTAGCAGCCCAACACCATAACCATTAAGCAACCACGGCGGGTTGTAATGCGTGAACTAGAAAGCTCTTGCAAAGTTACTTAGTTCCTAGTCGTAGCGTTCCTCGAGTGCAGTGAGAGAGGAGGAGGAGGAGCAGGAGGACGAGAATTAAGTAAAGAGAGAAGGCAGGGATGTTAACCAGAAATGCGTCTGGTTGGCTACCCTACTCTGGGGGAAAGATAAGAAAGAGAGAGAGGAGATAGAAAGAAAAGATAGATTGTGCTAGCCCGCTGAGGAGCATTGAGAGAAAGAGGGCGAACGCAAACTTAAATGCGCTTCCCAGTAAGCGGTTGAATGCTGCGAAGAGTCTGCTCGCTTTTCGCGTTATCCATGGCCATGTGCGTATCCATGTCCATTGTTATTAATATGCGTACACTATCCGGAACATCTGTCGGCCATTTTGTATGTTCTGCGTCACTGAACAAGGTTATGTGAAAAACCAACGCATAAAAAACAAAAACAAAAGATGCATTTGTCACTTGGAACACCATCCGAGGACAACATGGTCGCGGCAGACGCAATTGATAAATTCTGTGCCTCTCCTTCGCAACCCAAGTGGCCGCCTGAGCTGCAGCAGATGACGCCTCTTAAAGGGACACTAAAGTGAAAAATGATTTCTTCTGCATCAGTAAATTATCGTTCTACAGCACCAAAAACACCACTCTTACAACGATAAGACGTTTGGTAAGCCAGAAAAAGCACAAGAACGAAATACGGGTGGCGACGCCTACTTATGTTCCCGCACCTGGTGGCTGTGACGCCTTGGATTTTGATGGCATCTTCTAGGGCCTAATAATTATATATAGCGGTACAGGTTGACTACATTGTGACCTAAAGGAACCAAATATTAAACATGGCAAGTTTCGGGAACCTTTACTCAGCCAACGCTGCCCAAATGCGAAAACATACTTTGGAATCCCTGACGTCACACTGACGTAGCGGCGTCGGGGTTTCGGCGCGAAATTCAAATACTGATACTTGGACCTTCATTTGCTCATCTAATAATCAAACTTTTTTTTTTAAATGACCTCTCGCAGGGTTCTCAAACAATGCTTCATTAGTCTAAACCGATTTATTGTTTAGCTCTAGTGTCCCTTTAATATTGGCATAAGTGATCTGTTTGCCTACCCGGGCGTACACAATGGGACTGGATCTGGTCGCGCTTAATGAGACGCAAATTTTTTCATTCGCATGCGTAGCCTTCATAATGAGCCATATAACTTCGCGTGGTCTCTCTCGCGCTTATCCACTTTCGCAAATAGCCCTCGAGTCATCATTTTAAATATATTATTCCCTCTCTCAGCGCGGTAATGTGCAGTCGTCCGACCGACAACCCCCCACCTCACCCCCTTCTTTTTCCTTCTTCTTTTATTTAATATTTATTTTTTCCGCCCGTCGCGGCACTGTTCCCACGCTAAAGTAATGTTGGCACGCTAATACGCGTAGAATACCGTAACTTTGCGGTGCTTCAATCGCAAGCGGGAGATGTGATAGCTAGTGTTGATTATAACTTTAGGACTAAGAATCTGTAGAAGATCGAACGGCGCGACCAAAACAAGGACACGCAGAGATTGGCTCCGGCTGATGTCCTTTCTGTCTCCCAACTGAGACACGGATATTGGGACGTGGTCTGAAACATCCCAAGATGAACCGTTTTCATCAGGAGAGGCATGGACGGAGGCACGCAGTCCTCGTTTAACTAACACTTTCAGCGCTCCTCTTGAGCAGGAGGAGGAGGTGAGTGAAAGAGCGTTTTGCTGGTTCCATTTCACCTGCGCAGATTGCGTAACCTAATATTCACATTTAGTACAGATTTACTGGGTCCTTTGCTATCTCCGTTATTTTTATCACGCGTATATAGAGCGCAACCTCACCTGAGTCTTTTCAGCGCTACATCTGACTTGTTTTGCACCTACCACCTCAATGCCCGCACTGCTGCGCATTGTCAGAGAGAGAGAGAAAGAGAAATAAAATCTCTTGAATATCACTGTGTACCGAGCAAACCTTGCCCGACCCTTGCCGCTATCGTTGGCCTCCAAGATCTGGCGCGTTGCGCGCTCCTCGACATCGGAGGCCACGCTCTAGCGCTTCGCAATCATTGCAACAGATGGCGCGCCCTAGGCAGCCGCAGAAGCCGGAGTAAAACCCCTCTTTAAGCCGGAGTGCTGAAGTAGGGAGCCTGCATGCAAGCTCTATTTTGGGGCGGTGACGACACCAAAATTTCTACCGCTATTTAGCGCCAGATTTGGTGTAGCCATTCTGGTCCCCAATCCGCCTATAAGTCGCGGCGAATTCCTGCGCTTCTTTGTCCACATCACGCACTGATGTGGCCATGTTGTCGCGCGATCTATGAAATTTCTTTCATTTAGTTTTTTTTACCAATGCGTACACGAAACCTGCATACCATCTTTAACATACTAAACGCCTTTTCTTTTTATTTTTTGACGCATCAAACATTTTTTTTTTCTATTGCATGTGTTGCGACACGTATGTAGCAACAAGTTGTAAGGCACGGTGGAGTGCTCGTGGCAGTATTATCTCACTCCAAAAATGTGAACTGCATTAAACATCATTGTCGTTGCCTTCCACTTGTAAGTAATGCATAAAGGGTGCGTTTCGAAGTGTGCTATAAAAAAAAGACTGCTTTACTAGCCTGTTTAACTAAAACGTAGATGTGCCGTGTACTGTACTCATACACGCTCTATGTCTCTGGCTGCTGAAGCCTAAGTTTATTTAACAAAATTAGTTAGTTTCACGTCACCAATGGTTGCGGGAAACGTGGCCTTTCGACTGATCTTATATCCACATATTATAATTTGCCGGAAAGTTTAACCCGCCAATTTAACTGGCGGCGGCAAGTACCCTTACGAAGGCTGTCACCACCCTAAAACAGCACTTGCCTGTAGGCTCCCCGAGCCGGAGCACAGTGCCTTAAGCTAATCCCCCTGAATGGGCTTACTCAAAGCATATATACTGATATGCTCCATTACTCCATCATATATGCTCCGTTTCATACATCAAGTTCAACGCTGTGGACGCTAGAGATACCTTTTTGCAGTGGCTGCGTTCGCACTTAGAAAGAGTTCGGTGTTTCCTGTCCCGATTTTTGTGAAAATTTTCTTTATATATGCTCAGTTCTGAATGAAAAAAAAAGAATTTACCCATAGAAACAATCCATGTACTTGCACGGCTGCTAACACGTTGTTTTAAATCAATTTGCTTTTGGTTATTTTTTAATTGCAGCCCGCGAGAAAACGCCGCTGGCACGCTGACGCGCGGAGTAATACGTCTGGTGACCGGACTTCTTGCGTAGCTTCCGCAGCGTTGCACCTGATGCATGAAGGGGAATGTAGGGTGCCTCGATGCGCAGAGACGTGGTATTAGTAAGGCACCCGTTGGCGGGGCGAAGGTTGTTTCCTTTTTTGTTTTCTTTTTTCTGCACGCTCCGCTTGTCTTAAGCAATTTGGTCGCTCGTTGCGAACGGGCAAAGCCCGCATCGCCGCCACAGTGCGAATACTGCTCGATATTGTATGCACACGCCGGCGCAATCCATAACAATAACATTATACACGACTGGCAGAAACGATATGCAAAACCGGCCAGAGCACTTTCGAAAAAAACTTGTGGTAAAATATTCCGTTACCCACTTATTAGTTTTCTTTTTTTGACAGAACGCTCTTTCGTGCATTGAAGCACAAAAGTGATTATACGCCAACGCATTTCGTCGCACAATTTGGGAATGAGTATCTCGGAACGGGTGCCACTCTGAGAACTCGCTCCGAGTGGGTACGTATACGCCTTCCGATTTCACGGCTACAGTTGGCAAATTGCAACGTGGGCCGTAAAGTAATTAGCTAAGTACTCAGTTACCGAAATTTCGGTAATTAGTCCATCGTGCCTTTCGATTTATCGCGCAGGTAATACCCGCCTCTCCACGTAATCCAGCACGCGTGGACTATAGAGTTACCCGCCCTGGTTGCTCAGTGGCTATGGTGTTAGGCTGCTGAGCACGAGGTCGCGGGATCGAATGTCGGCCATGGCGGCCGCATTTCGATGGGGGCGAAATGCGAAAACACCCGTGTACTTAGATTTAGGTGCACGTTAAAGAACCCCAGGTGGTCGAAATTTCCGGAGTCCTCCACTACGCGTGCCTCATAATCAGAAAGTGGTTTTGGCACGTAAAAACCCCATAATTTAATTTTTAAAGGACTATAGAGCTTCGCTTTCTGCTAGTTCCACGGGCGAGTTTTTTTCAATGTTCTGTACATAATCTAAAAACACAGCACGAAAAAAATGCACCCGGTACACATTTGTCTATGAAACCTGCGGATTCTTGCGAAACTACCATGACTCGCAATTTTCGCTCGACATCTTTGCGTGTCGAATGCTCGCGTGCTTCGTTGTTGCGCGTGCTTCAGCACAATGCTACTAGAGACCAGCGTGAGGGTCAAGGACACCAGGTCAAGGCGACGCGAGACTGCTTTTGTCGTGCGCAGCCCTCTTGTGTCCTTGTTCCTTAATTGAATGCCTTGAATGTCGTGACTCACCAATAAGCCTAGGCAAATGCGTGCGTATAAACTATACCGCTTACATATACACCAAAGCTGGTTAGAATTATCGCATCGTATACATCCGCATTTGTCTACGCATAGTACGTCTATAGTAGATTACGCACGGCGCTGTATGGCCGATTCTGGCGTTTGCGCCAGTTAAAACCACGTATCGTCGTCATCGTAGATTTTTCAAAAAATTGAATTATGGGGCTTTACATGCCGAAATCATGATCTGATAATGAGGCACGCCGTAGTGGGGCACTCCGGAAATTTCGACCAGCTGGGGTTATTTAACGTGCAACTAAGACTAAGTACACGGGTGTTTTCGCCTCCATCGAAAAGAGGCCGCCGCGTGGCCGTGATTCGATCCCGCGACCTCGTCCTTACCAACCTAACACCATAGCCACTAAGCAACCACGGTGAGTGTCATGATAGATCATACAGAATCAATACGTTCGGAGGCAGTCTAAAAACCATGGAACTAAATGAATCGATTCCTATAAGGATAGATCTCCGTTCTATTAGAAAGGGAGAGAGAGAGAAAACTCTTTGTTGAAGTGCAGATAATTCGGCCGGCGTCATGTGTCGTATCCTCGAGGACGGCAGAAAATTAGGCGGGCTGATGAAATTAGGAAATTTGTAGGCGCAACTTGGAATCAGCTTGGTTACTTGGAGGTCGCTGGGAGAGTTCTTCGTCCTGCAGTGGACATAAAAATAGCCTCGTGATGCCGTGATAATGATGATGTCCGGAAGCCGTACCAGTGACTCATCACCTTGGCGTGGCATGACAACGTGTGCGATACCTCATCGAAAAAGAAAAGTCTGTCGTCACTGCGCCTCTGCTGCCCATCCTGTCTAATCGCAACTATACGCACTCGAGATTGAGCCAGTGGGAAAACAGCGCCGGCGCAAGGTGGTCTTCATGTATTTATATAGCGCGCTCTGGACTCACGGATTTTGCCGCATAAGCACGCGACACTCGCACTTCCGATAGGATATCGCCGGCTGCCGTCGGTGATTGTCCGCCTGAAGCCTGTACAACTGAGCGGCGCGCACAACCTGCCGAAAGTTTCGAGCAAATGGTCCTCATGTTCGACCAAAGCTTCTCTCATCAGCCCGCTTCAGAAAACGATCTTTGACTGGGGACCCTCTGTAAGGTTACACTTTGCCTCACGACATCCTTTCCTTCAAACAAGATCCGGCGACTTACCTGCTGCCATCAGTTTTAACACAATACCAACTGAGTAAGTGTGTAAGTATGCAAGGATAACGCTTCGTCGACTTTCAACTGTTAGCGTAGATATGTCACTCCAACGCCGCTCGTTAGATGACCTATGGAATACGGAACGCCCTTTGGAAAGTTTAACGCTACAGCAAAATTCGCCGAATCACTGCCTTTACCGCTTCCTAAGTGTCAGTGAACAGCGCCTTCTGTAAGCATGCACATGCGTGAGTACAGTCGCGTTAAATATGAGCTTCAAGACGGTCCCTGTGGTCGACGGGGCTCCAAGACAGCATGGTAGTGCCGACGTGCGAAAAATTTAACCCCTCCCCCTCCTAAACACTGTTCCAATTACCCAATTACCGTTATTTATTAAACCGATTTTTCGTACGTACGCGCGGCCATGCAGTCTTGGAAAAGCTTCCATCACGGGCACCGTGTTGCAGCTTATGTTGAGCGCGACTGTACACATATCGGCATTGCTTCACATTTGTGCAGATGTTTTCAACTGCTCTTGTGGGACACCGGCAACCGGCCAACAACGCGTCAACGGCTCCTACGTGTTCCCTTATATCTCTCAAGTCGTCTTACCTTAGAAATCTGCTGCACACACCTACCTCCAGATATACGGCTGAAAAGTTTTGCAGTCGCTTCGTTGGCTAACTTGGACACTTCTGGAGACATGATGCGGGAAGCCATATCAGGAGTAATGTCCCAGCTAACGTTAAGCAAGTTCTTAAACGAAAAAAAATGAAGATTAAACCGTCGAAACGAGTTATGAGGCGTGTACCGCAGCGAGCCTCCTCTTTCGTGCTTCCCTAAAAGCACTTGGCGCCATCTAGTGCCGCCGCTGCGAAGCCTGTGCGATGCCTCACGGCCGGACTCGACTCTGTCCTCCGCGCTCGAGGAGGAGTGAGTGAGCCGACTCCGGCCGTGGTTGCCTACGAAATGCATGGCGCGCCGGTGCGTGCGAACGCTGAGAAACGCGTCATGTTCCAGCCGGGCTCTTCTCTCGCGTTTATTTCTGGACACGCTGCGCCATAGAGTGCCGCTGCCGAGAAGTGCGCGCGTGACCTCCGCGACGAAAAGCATGGCGCGCCGGTGACTGCGAACCCTGAAAATTGTTTCCACGCTTGCCGTACACTCAGTGACACATATTCAGTGACCAAAGTCTGCGAGAGCTTCATAGGAGAGTGCGCATACCCAGTGCATACGCGGCGCAGCCTCGCTAAAGCGTGTGAGGTTTCGAGCTCTCGCAGCGGTTCTGTGACGCCGTTCCATTGCGTTGCGTTTCCGGGGGGTTCCGTGTCCCTCTCCTACATCTGCCTGTAAGTGATGACAGCGGGTCATAAAACACTGTAGGAGGATCGAAATTTGGGCGAGTTGATACTGGTTGAACATGTTGAAGGGGCAGCCCAATATGACGAAGACAGAAGGCAGGAACAGACAGGACAGCGCTGTCCTTTGTGTTCCTGCCTTCTGTCTTCGTCATATTGCGCTGCCCCTTCAACATGTTCATAAAACACTGTCGCTCGGCTGTCATCCCGCCCACGGGGAGGTCAACGGACTTCACATTGGCCGACATTTTGGCAGGATTCGGGCCCTACTTGCGTGCGCTCCGGGTACGCGTGCTCAAGACGGGGCCTGAGGGGACCACACCGAGGCGTCCGAAGGTGCGTACGTACGTGTTCCTCTCTGCTGGCGGCGGCCCCTTTGTCCGCCGCGGGCCGATAGTTTTTCGGCTCGTCGGGGTCCCGTCCTCGGCGGGTGCGCGCACTCTTCCGTCGAATCAGTGTCCCGAGGCTGCACTCGGCCTGCCCGAAAACATGAGCACAGACCGCCTCAGCGAGCTGGGCATGGCGAACACATACGAAGAAGTCGCCGCGTCAACATGCATGGCCCAGCGCGAAAGACCCAACGCAACACTCCAGAAGCGCTCCGTGCTAACACGACTACGCTACCCCGTATCGCCACAGTTCTGCGGAGACGAGACGACACTTATGCTGCCTGACCTACGAGCAAGAATCCACGTGGACCCCAGCCCATGTCCCATGCACCCTTACTACCATGCGGAACGGCGATAAGCCCGAGCAGCCATCCTGCGCAAAAGGCAGGAGGACACAGACACCTATATACTTTACTGACGCAGGCTTATACTCCCGAGTTGAGACGGCGACTCCCACTCACGCGGTGGTCGGGATGAACCGGGGGAGACCGACCATAGCAGCGTCCATGCGCACGACATTAAGCGCCACGGCGGAATCTGCAGCCACAGCCCTGGTCATCCGAGACACTGATGCCAGGAGCCAGTTGGCTTATATACTCAGACTCGCAAGACGCCTGCCGGCTATTCCTTCGGGGAGGTCTTGCAGCTGGAGTGCTTCGCATAACGCGACCGAACCTCCAAATGGACCACGGAATAACCTGGTGTCCGGCGCACACCGGTGTGGAAGGCAACGTTCGGGCGGGTCGCGAGGCCGAGCCGCGATCCATACCGCTCGACCGAACGCTTCTCCGACACCCGGCGGCACACCTACAGCACACTTGAAACCCAACGACTGGAAAGAAGAATCAAAGCTCCACCTCAGGCCAAGCACAAACGGCGACAGCAGAGGGACTGGCGTCGAATACAAACAGATACGTACCCACACTTACACAGACTCCACAAATTTTTTCCCGACAAGTACGGCGACACCGCCCCGAGACTTGAACACATAACTTACTAGTGCACGCAGCCTCCGGCAGACGCTATCTCGCCGCTACGTAACGACACACCCAGCTGGTCGTGGGAGGCGCGACTTTCCGAACGGGACTTGGGAAGCCAATTGGCGACCCTCGACCAGACCCGGCGAGCCGCAGTAGCCAGTGGGGCACTGGAAGAGAAGTTCCACCCGCAGTAACCAAGAACACTCACAATTTCAATAAAGTTGTGTGTCTCTTTCCGATCGTGCCTCCACCCGTTTTTCCGTTTCTTTCTGTTTCCATTTTCTCTGCTGTAGCGTGAGCGATGGCGGGCGCTGACCGAAGGATGGGCGGCCTCCTCCTGCCGGGTTCTTTGTTTTCTCTGTCGCGGTGCGCCGTTGGCGGCCACCGGCGACCATTTGGCCACGTTTCGTATCGCGAATTATGTTCGGACGTGTTGCTGAAACTTGTGTTTGTATTGAACCGCGGCTTAACAAATTTCCTTTGTTGCTTCTGGAGAGCTTCGCCTATATGGGGGTCTGCGGGATCGCCTTCCCTTTGCTCCAGGACCGGCGAGGCGTCCGCGCGCCGCGCCGCGTCGGCACATGGAGCGGGCCAGAGGAGGCCCTGTACGCAAGGCGGCTCGGAGTGCTCGAACCCGCGGTGGTCGTCCGGCGTGCGCGCTCCATGAGCTTAGCGTGATACCGCAAACGTTGGCGGGAGATGCGCTCACTGAAAGCCGCGCGTAAAACCAGCGCACTTGTGGCGCAGCCCGCTAATGCGTCTTGTTGCTGTCCTTGAGGAATCCGGCCCGGTGACCTTAGTTCGACTCCGATCAGCATCGGAGAAATTTAGTGGATTTTCGCTGTTGTGGAGCGGCACATTCCCCGTGGCCAGTGGCGTAGCAACAGGGGGGGCCGGGGGGCCATAAACCCCGGTGCAAGGGGCCAGGGGCGGGGGGGAGGTGTCATATACGTCTGAAGACACCCCTTTTTCCGCCGGCTACACCCGGTGGGGGGGGTGGGTGACAGAAGACCTATGGGCCCCGGGTGCCAGACGACCTAGCTACGCCACTGCCCGTGGCACATTTCATGTTACACAAGTTGGCATCAAACACTTTCATTCAAGAGCGGCACGTGCACTCCTGCTCACTCACATACGCGGCCACCCACGTTGGCATCAAAGAGGTTCTTTGAAGACCAGCACCTGCAGGCCGACTGGCATAGATACGCAGGGTCCCAAATCGCCGCCAAATAGTTTCTGTGAACAGCGGCACATATACACAGTCCCGTGTCGACTACAGTGACATACTAATGTCGGCGGGAAAGACGTTCGTTGACAACCGGCGGGTTTTTTCGCATTGCCACATGCTCGGTGGCGCAAGTTGGTCCGATGGTTGGGCTCGAACCCTGTTACCTCGGCACAGCAGGCCGATGCGCTACCCATTGGGGGGCGAACTTCCCGTTGACCCAGGTACGATGAAAAAAGATACAAACATACATCGATACATGGCCTCATAAAGTGCGTGAAATAACTTAATAATGCTAATGCATTGAAACAAAACTCGGTGCAAGATACAATAGTAAGACCTACGGTGTTTGGTCGTCAGACCTGTGACCTCTAAATTAACACCTTAAGTTTTATTATTGTATCTTGCACCGTATTTTGTAAATCGTTTTGATTTTTCGTTAAGCAGCTTGGCTGAGTTGGCTGGGACACACCACATAGTGGCCGCGGGATAATGTCTTTAGCCGTGTTGTTCGTGCCCTGCAGAAATATCCTTGTCTATTCATGCGAATGCGTTATGTGGTCCATGAAGAGGAAAATCCGGCGTTGGCGTTGGCGTGACCACAGTCATCGAAACCTCCACCTTACTTACGAGTCGAACCCACGACCATTGGTGAGAGACGAATCCAGTAACTTTGGTGTTAATTAAGGCGAAGTTATCTAAGGCACAGTAAAGTTGTCTACAGTAAATTAAAGCACTCGAACCGACTGCCCTTGGTGAGAGTCGAACCCTGGACCATTGGTGTTAATTAAGGCGAAGTTAACTAAGATACAGTATAGTTAAGGCACTCGAACTCACGATCTTAATTTGTTGTGAGTCGAATCCTCTACCTTTGGTAGCAGTCGAACCCACTACCTTCGTTATTAAGGCGAGGCAAATTAAGGTAGAGTTATTTGAGGCACTCGAACCCATGACCCTTGTTGGGGGTCGAACCCCCGAACTTGTATTGTGCGCACCTTGTGACGTACACCGTTGGTCACGTGGGGTCGCGGCGCTTCTACTGGCGTGGCCGCTCGAGTCACGTGGTGGAAATGCTTTCGCATTCATCGACGTAGGGAGCACTAAGTGCCCCTTGTATTCTTTTTACCCTAACCTTACACTGTCAACATACATTTCTCTCTGTATCGCAAGTATATAGGCCACATTTGTCCCACGCATAATCACCAGAGCAGTGACGATGGGGTCAGATTTGCATGACATATAGCATCGATCCTCTTCGTCGCTGATATGGAAGGCTTGACGGGTTCCAATCCGGACGGCGGGAGCGTCGTACCGCCCGAAGGTAATGGAAACCCGCCGCCGATGGAGTCGGTGTGAGTACCCGCGCTGTCTGAAGCGGTTTCATGTGGATGATGGACCGGGGTCGGTGGATCGGTCCCGTGACGGCCCGATGGCTGCTCGCTCGAATGCCAGCCACTGGAGCCGGAAACCGTCCGGCGGGTGTTACAAGCGCACATTCACCGGTCGGACCCAACCGGGGCCGTTGCACCCCTGCCTGTTTGACCGTCGCGTCGGCGCTCGCTTGTCCGGGCGCTGTGCGGCGGGATCTGCAGGGGAGGCGTCCCCACACCACTCCTGTGATCGCTGCGGGAATTCCCACGCACCTCATTCATTTTTCGTTCGCATTTTTAAAAATTTTTTTTGCTTCTTCGTGAAATTCAAATACAAGAAGGGTTTGCGAATCGTTTGATTGAGTTTTTGCTTACGTCCAACGACAGAAAGCGTTCGGATACCTTTCAGAGGAACATCGTGAAGTATCGGCGGTAATTTTCTGCGATGTGCAACGGAGGATCGACTTTTACCCGGAACGTGCACCGCCTTCCGCAAGTAGGCGTCAGCGCGCCAAAGATGACAGGGTGATGGGCATGAAGCGTGCAAGAATTGTTGCGCCGCGTGTGGGGCGTCGACCTAACTCTGCTCGCCTAACGGCCGTATCTATACACGCGCTGCTCGCGCGACTTGTATATCCCGTCTAGTTTAGTTCACCGAACGAGGTCAAAAGGAAAACGCCGCCGCTCGTCTTCGCTCGGGGCGGCCTTGAGCGAGGGCGAACGCGATCTGGCCAAAAATAGCGAGTCATGCAAAGGACTGGCGGCTCCTTCCTGACGTGCACATAGACCGCTCGTTGTGACGCCGAGAGAGAGAGAGCGGAGATGGGTGATCCCTTTAGCGGGACTTGATTCGTCGTGCTTGCCAAAGCCTGGCGCGCCCGACGAAGACGTGCTTGTCCCGAGTTTACAGATGGTGATCCCTTTAGCGGGACTTGATTCGTCGTGCT